>NC_073739.1:41625759-41932999 GCF_023634155.1 Falco peregrinus | reverse complement strand
GTCCAGTGAGTTGACGATAATATGCTGTTTAGGACACCAGAGGGAGCTGGAGAGAAAGCAAGTCATCCGGAGGCAGGATGGACGGACACTGTCTCAGGTCCTCACAGGAATTCCGAAGTCCAATTCTCCCGTTTTGGTGGAGGTTGGGCACCTACATGTCTAGGAATATCCGTGCTCAAGATGGTTGCTGTTAAATATATGCATCTTCAGTTGCTCTAAAGGCTCCACCTCAGCCCTCCTAAATGCTGTGTGAGCAGGCTAAAGGTGGACATAGACTAACTCATTTAACTGCAGGGATCACTGTGATTGATGTTCACTGTGGTTTGATCTTTTCCCACATCTACAAAACCGTATGTGAAGTGACTGCAGAGTAAGAAGGCATACATGTAAGCATATTGCTGCACATGGAATAAACTCTGAGTGGACCTTGCAAGCTGGAGTGGAAATAAAGGCATGGTCGTGCATAAATAACTACATAGTCATATCTGAAAAAAATGAGCGTATGTGTACCTTTGGCTTTTTAGCCATAGGATATAAATAGCCACCTTCTTTCTTTAAACAACAATGTGCAGTGCTAGCTGTAATCTGCTAAAGTTCTTGGATTCCTGTGAAGCTCTTTTTGCCGAGGATGACTTGATTATTTGAGGCTACACTGCAGCAAACACTTTTCGGGCAGAAAAAAAAAAAGTGAATATTTAAATTCTCTCTCCTACATTGAAGGCTACAGACAGTAAAGAATATGGTCTGTATTTAATGTTTTTCCCTATCAGCTCAGTTTGCAGTAGGGAGAGAGATGGCAAGCCTTTTGCTTTCCCACCCTTAGAAGGAGAAGGTGCAATGCTGATACAGCCAGGCTTTATTTACTCCTGCTGTCCTTAGTGGTCCTCTCCTATTTTTTCTCTGAAGTTCTTCCTTAAATAGACTCATTACAGAAGCACACCATGGTTTCAGCTACTGGTATCCTCTAATACTGCATTATAACGGTTCAGTAAAACAGTTCACCTTATAGATGTTCTGTGTACAATGGAGGTTCTTTTACGCCCTGATTATTTAATATGAACCTGGCTTCTTTTTTTTAACAGAGTAACAGTTCCTCTAACACATTTATCATCTTTTGTCTTTGATCCAAATCCCTTTTACTATTCTGTTTTACCTTTGTGCTTCTCCCTGTACACTGAAAATTTCCCAATTGTGGCCTTCTAAATCAGTAAATAGAACTGTAGGTATTCTCCAGATGAGAAAGACGGCATTACTTATTTGTTCCATCCTCTTTATACACACAAGGAATGTAAGTCTCCCAAGATAATCTGTGCTATGTTCTTTAAGCTTTTCCCAAGCTCTGTGATAGATTAAGCGTCACAAAAAGAGTATAGAGGAAATTGGACTATGTATAGGCAGGATGTAAGTGCATTAGAAAACAGTGCATGCTTAGTGGTAGCACCAAACCAGTCTTAAAAATTAACAACAGGGAAAATTGCTTATCTACTTAGCCTTCTCAATATTGTTTTAATTTTTTCCTATAAGAATCATGACACTGAGCTTTACATGACGACGTTGTCTCCTCCACTGAAGCTGTCATAAAAGCAAATGTTAACTAGAATCCTGTGTGCATTGTATTACGATTTTTGTTTTAAATTATTACTATTTAAAGCACTGTCAGGCTTTTTCAAACCCTTAAAAGGCTTTTTCAGTGCTGTCGTTACTGTGTAGTTTCTTCTTTTGGCCCACATATTGTACAATGAAGCATAAAGATTAAGGCCCACGCCCTGGTATTATATTAATTTCCATGCCTTCATGACTGAATTAAATACCAGCCCTGATGTTTTCTGGGGTGGGGTATACTCACTGAGCTTTAAACTGATTCTCTCGTTATTGGATCACTTACGGGCAAATGCTCTGAGGGTAAAAACAAAAGAAAATTAAAAAAGGAACACCTCACCTATAATTCATATGTCTATCTAAATTAAATACAACTAAGTCTGAAGCATGTTCTGTCATCAACAGTGTTATACTTCAATTTCAAAGTTTCATCAAATATGATGAAGACATGATTTGTGCTAAGATGCTCTCAACTTCGAGCATGCTACTTGCAGAACATATTTCACTGGTCCGAGGATGTGGGCGTAAAGGAGAGGAAAACATGTACCACAATGTGATTTGGATTGAGTTAATGATAACAAAGTCAATGTTGTAAATTAAGACTTTGTTTTAAATGGGAGGGCCTGGAAGAATAGATTTCATGTTCTATTAGCTAGATTTTAAACTAGCTTTAATTTGCTAAAATTCTTGGATTCCTGTGAACCTCTTCTTGCTGAGGCTGACTTCATCATTTAAGACTACACTGCAGCAAACAGTAAGCAAGAAATGTTCGTGTTTAATTCTGGAGGCTGTTCTCATAGTTGATCCAAAACAGCTAATGAACATAGGAGAGATTTTTACCAATAATGAGTATTTTTAATTAAGTTTATTCATCTACCAGCTCTCTACTCTAAAATTGAGCTGAAGGAATCCAAGTCAAAAAGTACCTAGTCAAAGTAAAAGAATATATTAAATATGCCTTAGAAATAGCGTCTTGCTTGTGTGGCATAACAACATGGGGCTGTTTTGCAGAGGTATGGTTTTGGACTGAGTCTTTTGCTGCTGCTTTATTTTGAAAATGTCAACTTTATAAAGAAAGAAGCAAGCAAACCAAGTGTAGTTGATATAGTTTATAAAGATGATTGAATAGGATAAGTCTCTTACTAGTTTATTTATGCAACAACCTGTTCTAACAGGGACCAAAACAACAGTGCTGTTCTGTGTTTGCCCTAAAACCAATTGTGTGTAAATGTGCAAAATGACTATGAAGTTTAATGTTAAAATAGCTTCAACTGATGCTTTGATGATCACGTAGATATGCTTTCATGTAGGGAATACTTAAACAGAAATTTGGGTTTTGTCCAGCATCTTGATTTTCACAACTTTATTTGAAGTGAAGTATTTAATTATATAAAAGGTATTTAAATGAAGTGGATGACTTCCTAGTTTATATCCCTGGCAGGAGTTAGGGTTTAAACTAATCTGATTACTGTCCCAATTCCAGTAAATAGTAATGAAAATATTGCCATTGAACTCAGGAATAAAGGCCTGGGAATCTTTTTGTTGTGGTTACCCCCCCACCCCCCTTCAGATTACAGAGGGTAAATTAGAAATACTGTCTTTCAGCAGATGGATGTTTTATGCTGGAAAAACTGAATCTGAACTTTCATGGACAGAAAACCCTTATCAGAAGTTACTTAAGGACAGATAGTACAAGCTTTCTTCACTTGTTATTTATTTCTGCAGATTGACATACAGTTCTCATGGGATCCATTAACCTATATCTCTGGATATTAGAATATATTTAAATGCAATTTAAAATAAACCAAGTTATCTGCTGCCATTCTGCAAATAGGTTGCAACTCTGTTTAGTATTTTCAGCACAGATTCTCACACTGTTGACATAAACACAAACAATGGTGTTCTGGTCATACTTCACAGTGGCTTTATACCAATCAGTGTAATGCCACTGCTGTGGATTTACTGTGAAGTACTATAAACAGAATTATGCTTTTTCAAGTTTGATTAATCTTTAGTGATTTTAATTATCTCTTATTTCCAAACTAACAAATAGAAAGAGTGAAAATATGGAAGAGATGATTAGGAGCCTACTACATAGGCTATGCTATAAATACTTTATAGACCAAAATGAACAGTTATCTTCAAATAAAACACAGGTATCTGTCAAAGTGTGAATAGTCTAATAGTACGCTAATTTCAGTGGGCGTTGTGTGCATTATACTCACATATGTGTTCAGCCTTACATATGTGCAATAATTAGAAAAAGCTGCAAATTGGAACTAGTAAAATATAAAAAAAATGTAGACTAGACAGGTATCCATTTGCTTGTGTAAAAGCTGCCTTTCAAAACATCTGACTTTTGGTAAGAGTTCTGTCTGTATCAGCTGTGCAGCTGGCTTCTTGGAAGAATCCTTTCACAAAGCAAATGAAATGCTGCTGCTTAGGTCATCACTAGCTCTAGCCCTTAACTTGCCAGCTCACAGCTAAACTGTTTTGCTCTTACAGTGATTTAATAGCAAAATTTTTGACCAGGTAAAAGTCAGTGGTTGTTAATGCGTACTGAAGTCTGCTTCTGCTTGCATTCTACACAGGGAGAATTTTGCCCTTGATTTTTCAACAGGAATAGTTATTGTACTTATTCCAGATACGCATTGACAATGGAAAGTAGAATTTTGCCCAGTTGGGAAATATGCCTGCCTTTGCAGTTGCTGTTTCACGTGAAACTGCCCTGTGCAGTTGCTGTTTCACGTGAAACAAAATATTAACTTTTGGTATAGCTCTAAAATGGTTGTAAATGTAATCTGGTAAACAGGTACTGCTATATATTGAAGTTGCTTTGCATTTCTTTAGGTAGTAATCATTACTATTGCAAATAACATGTCAACTCTTAGAACAATTCCTAAAGAAACTCTTATTCTTTCAACATTTGCAATCTATTTACAAAGCTTTTTCTTTTTTTTTTTTTTTTTCTTTTTTTTTTTTCTTTCTCTTTTCTCCATGTACAGGTAGTGGCCCAATTGTGGATCCAGATGTTTATGGTATATATTTGATTTCCTTTTTCTTTTCATTTAATGATAGAAATGAAGGAAAAGAAACCATTAAAAGGTTGAATGTCAGGCTCAGTTAAATTGAAATGGCACATATTATAACACAGTTCAAAAAGGTACTTTGTATTTTTGATTCTTTTCCTGCCTTATGTTATTTAAGATACATGAGGGCAATATGATGTTTTACTTATTCTGCTGCTTTTGATTCACATTAGGTGAAGCATAAATCCACTGCTGCGAATGGTTGCAGTTGATCCTGTAGGATGACAGCTGTCTGATGTAGCTTACAGGCATGAGATTTTGTGACTCTTTCGGAGGCATTTCTTGGAGAAAAAAAGAGTTCATTATTTCTGCTTATATAACAACTTCTTTTTTTTTTTTTTTTCCCGGGCTGATTCCATACTTCTTTTACCTCCAAAAAGGTACCCCTAATCCCACTTAAAAATGAGGTTGCCACAAGTAAGTTTTCCTGTAGGCAATTTGTTTTGCTCTGTCCATGCGTTTGTACCTTCCCTTAATCTCCCTTGCACAGGCAGACCATTAACTCAGTTATATCTGAGTGTGTGCCGGAAGATTTGATGACACAAATCTTTTTTAATTTTTAGTTTTAGATGACACTAGTTTTTTAGTTAGACAAAACATCTTGGTCTGTACCTAGTGAAAACCAGCATGCACTAGAATGGTAGCTGTACAATGAAAAGCAGCTGGCTAGTTTTACACAATACTTCTGGTCAATAGGAAAGTCCATCCTAACCAACACACCTAAACACCCTTTAGCTTCCAGAATAAACTGGATCTGGCTTGGAGTACTTTTTATTCTTATGAAATGGCCCATGACTCAAGTTTTCTTTAGCTAATTTAGATGTTATTGCTTTGATTCCATTCTATGCCATTAAACTTCAGCAAATGTGCAATTTAAGCATCAATTTGGCTTTAAGTGCTTAGAAATACTGAAGGGTAGCTTCTTGTCCCTTTTCTTGCCGGTTTTTGGTGGCGGGGTGGTGGTGGGGTTTGAGGGCCTGAAAGGTGGGGATGGTTTGCACAATTTCTTACATGTGTTATATAAGCTGTATGCATGAAGTGTTTTATTCTGAGCTGTTTATCAAGGTCCTGATGCCTGTTTATGGCTTTAACGATGTGAGTGCTGCGCTTCAATTGACTGGGGTAGCTTTCTGCTGACGTTCGCTTTGAGCTGTGCTAGACGATCCCAGCCGGCAAGACCTAGTCCTGATGAAAGGAGCCTTCCTTTTTATTCCTGCTTTTTCTTTCTGCTGTTTGAAACTGCTGTCTTTGATCTTTGCTTCAGTGATTCAGTGCTTGCTTTGAGAAACACTTCATAGTCCAGAGTGTTTCCCTAATTATTCCAAATTCACGAGTCCAGCTAGTAAGGTGAATAAATGAGGCCAGCTGGAGAGTCTAGGAACTGCTACACTGCTTTAGAGAGCCCCTGCCTGCATGGCCGACAGCGGGGCCCTGAGATGAGCTCCCCCCAGAGACTGAGCAGTTTCCCTGACTTTTTCTCAGACTGCTCTATCTCTATGCTAACCTCTTTACCCACAACTTAGGTTATGTTGGAAGGAGGATTTAGAGCACCACCCCTCCCAGAGTCTTACCTTTAAAATGCTTTTTTCAGAGACCTGTGCTGATCGTGTAGCAAGTGTGCCTCATGTAAAGGGTCGAGGGAGCAGCAGAGGATTTGATCCTGCAGGGCAGTGGGACTTGCTGTGTCGGTCTGTTGACTATGGGTGAAGTCAGTGGGAGCTGTAAGGTGCTTCCCTGCAAGTGTCAGGGTGCTGCAGGGCTGGGGGTCCCCATGGGGGCCCATCAGGGCAGGGCCTGGCAGCCAGGCCTCTCCCACCGCCCAGCCAGGTGCGGGGCAGCTGGGGGGCCCATGGACAGACACAGCCCCAGGCACTGAGCTGCCCTGGGGCCAAGGCCAGGCCACAAGCCCGCGGGTGGGCCTGGCTCAGCAGGGGCCATAGCCGGGCAGGGCCAGGCTGTGAGGAGACTGAGGCGGAGGTGATGGAGGGCAGGGGACCCTGACCTCAAGTACCCCTCTGTGCAGAGCAAAGCCCTTCATAGCTGGGTTTGCTGACCTTCTGTCTGGTGCTCCGTGTGAGCTGATTTCCAAGTGTTTTTCCATTGTGTTGAGCGTACAGTGGGAAACAGAAGAATGGGTGAGGTTGCAGCAGGCTGTGTGGTGCTGTGTTTGCTGTGGGGAGTCCTGGCTGCACGGGGCACTGCCTGCTGTGAGTGCGGAGCAGTTGCTGGTGCCTCCAGCTCACCTCTGAAGCATCTCTTGGAAAAGGCACAGAGGGGACACTGTCCTGGCCCCATCTGGGAAGTAACTGAGAGAAATAAAGCGACTCACCCAGGGCTGAGCAGGAAATCAAATGCAAAGCCAGCTTCTTCAGCTCTGAGTTAATGTCTTTGTGCCATGCTGCTTCTTCTGATGTGGTTGTGAACACAAGAGAGACAGCATGCCCCACATCAGCCAGCTGCTCAGAGGACTGTGCAGTCATCCCCAGGTGCTGGTGTGACTGTGCTGTCATCTCTATCCCAGCTGCCACGCACCTTGTTTGTGAAATGGCTTCAAAATACTGCCCAGCCTCAGCTGAGATGGTCTAGTCACCAGTGGCTGCGCGAGAGCCTGTGCGTGGCAGCAGAGAACCTGGCCCTGAAGCGATACAAATCCCACGTTGCCTGAGTCAAGAGGCATGACCCTGTCTGTATCAGAGGGCTCGGTGTCTATGTCGGATTTCATAGTGAAATGAACAAGAATCTGTTTAAGTCAGAATCACCCAGTTTTGGCTGGAGAGCTATTGCGTGTGTTTTCCTTGCCTGGCTCACCCATGTCAAGAGGCTTTGATGATCTGGCACTAGTTCAAATGCAAGCGCTTCATGGTTACGCAGTGGCGAATTGCAATGCAATACCAGCGTACCGACATGGCCTACTTTAGCTCTTGCCCATTTTAATATAAAAGTGCATTCAGAGGATTCACAGACCAGACCTGAAACACTGCATAGTTCTCGTGAGTTCTTGAGGGTGTGATTTCCAGTAGCTTAGTACATACATGAGCATAAACAGAACTGCAAATAGCATCGGCTTTTGCCCATCACTGTTTATGGGTAAAATTAAGAGAAAAAAGTTTCCCTCTTCAAAGTTTATATTACAGAGCCAGAGCAGTGAAAGCTCTAAAATATTTGTTTTATATATTAGTCTTACAAAGCTACAATAAATATAGAGTTGATCAAAGTATCTCTGTGAAGATACTCCCAGCTAATTGTAAAAGAAGCCCAGTCTTGTGGGCTGAGATACTTGTTATAAAGTGGGCTCTGCCTGCAAATGAATGAAGCAGAAGTCTCCTCCATTGCTGTGGCAAAGCATGTAGTCATGGTGGCAGATGGTCTGCGCAGCACCTTGTCAAGTGTCCAGGCTGCTTGTGCAGGTGAGCCATTCAGGCAGAGTTTGTGCTGCGTGGGGTAAGGAGTGCTGTTCATTTGCCTCTTGCTACTGTTCAAACCTTGCTGCATTGGAAGCTGTACACGTAGAGATGCAGTGCTGAGTCAAAGAATTCAAATGGTAAAAAGACCAGGAAATTAAATTTTGTTTCTCAAAAAAACTCTGTATACTTAATACTTATTTTGGCTTGAAAGAGCCCTGTCCTTTGGCATGCATGGTGCAGAGCCAAAATAGACATGAGCTGATAAGACAACCTGACTGTACTGACTGTAGCCAGAAGTAGCTGCATAACTTCATATAACAAAAAATCTGCAGCTTGCTGAGTGCTTTGCAGAAAGCAGATGTGCTTGTGCATGCATGAAGATCAAAAGCCCAGTGCAACTTGTTACTACTATTGCCAGCTGAGCTCTCCAAACTGGCCTTGGGAGCTAGAGGAGACAAACTCTACTGAGGTGCAGGCCCTCCTTCCCCTTGCTGAGCAGGAGCTCTGTGGTCAGAGGAGTTCCTGCCTCTGTAGTTGGTGAAAGCTATGCCTCTGTGCTCTTCTTTTGCAGTTAAAATTTCACCTGTAGGCTTATGGCACTGATTTTGAAAGAAACATGTAAAGAAATGTGCAATTAATTGCAAATTTAAATTACAATGCTGGGGTGCATTTTGTAATAGATATAGTTATTGCCCTTGTTTGTTTCTTTCTTTGCACACATTACAGTTGTAAAAGCGAAATGTTATGTGTATTCCCAGATGTAACCATCAAATATATGCATTTTAAAATTTTATTTTGATACACATTTCTCTTAAGTTCATGTGTATACTATTTAATTCTTTTTATCTAATTTGAATAGTTTGTACAAGAAATCATGAACTGTAAATATATGTTCAATTTTTAAAAAATATATATATAATTAAGCCAGGTTCATTTTTTATGGAATAGCTTTCTTGCAGACCTGTCAGTGGAATTATTTTGATAAACCAAATTAATAAAATATCTTCATAACATCTCAGACGCATAATATTTTAAAGGTTTACTTGTATAACACTTTATGATGCTAAACTGTAACCTTTGTGCACACAACAGTATTTTTTTTAAATGAGGTAAAAAAGCTATTTCACATTTGATAGTAATAAAACCAGCTCAGACCTCATCTGCCAAGTTCTTCTCAGCTAAACAAAAGTCCCCAAGCTAATTTCTGAGGCTGAGGCTGAATACAAGGCTGGAAGAGTTCAGTGTAGAGGGCAGTCTTTCGTTTTTCATAGGAAGTAAGAACTGCATAAAAATAACTTTATGGATGGAGTTTTTATTTATCTCTACTTTTTCCAGTAGAGATACACATTATGGTGTAGATCACTTCTCCTTTCAAGTTTGTCAATCACAACACATTTGTTCAATTATCTGCCACAGGGATCCACCCCCAAAATGTTCCAGCTACATTAGTAATTACATGTTGTTTCCAAAGAGCTCAGAATCCTGAGAGTTATTAGCGGCCTTACCATCTCACAGAGCAGGAATAATAAAGACAATCCTTTCCCCTCTTAAGGTTATGAAATCGTAAAAGCAACCTTTTTTTCCTTTCCTAAGAGTATGAAACCACGCCTAATGATCTTGGAGACACCACAAATAACAGTAATCAAATCACTTCTACAGATGTTTCCAACAAAGAGAATGAAGATAGCATCACTGTAAGTATATACATTGTTTCCTGATCTGTAATCTCCATGGACTTTCCGGCTATAGGGCTTCCAAAACTGTGGAGATTGTAATAGGACTCTGAGCTACCAGAACACTGGAGACATTACTGCGTTGTGATCAACACTCGGAAAAACAAGAAAATCTTTGGTACCCACTCCTGTCCTCCCCCCATTTTTTGAAAGAGTGAATCACACTTCAGTCCAAGTAAAATTACTAGTTTCATGCTTTTCCAAACAACTAATTTTTAAGCCTAAGACTTTGCTTCTGTTTTTAGCCGAGGAGAGCAACTATTTACGAAACAGACATCCAAGGTAATCTGAAGATTGTTGAATTCCAGTCCTGAAGTCAGCTCCTCCTTACAGTGAGGATGTGCTGCAATGAACTTTCAGTTTCTAATTGTATGTTTTTAAAACATAATTTCCTGTAGGTTTTTGATCAAATAATTTGCAGTAGATTAGTGTAAGTAGCTGAATTGGTGGGTCTCCTTCTTTGCTGCCTTGCCTCTCATGCTCTCGTGAGCTGAACTTTTTGAAACAGTTGGCTACTCTGTTTGATATTGCACATTCCTGCATCATTGACTCCGTAAAACAGTAGGCAATGGAGAGCATGTGTGTTAGTGAACCAGAGAGCAGATTATGAATTGGGACACTGTGCTAAAAAGCTGGGAGGGATCCTAGTCTTGCCTGATAACAGAATCAATGAATGTCTGATGTTGGAAGGGACCTCTGGAAACCCTCTGGTCCAATCCATCCTGCTTAAAACAGGGCCAGCATGGTTGCTCAGGGTTGCATCCACTTCTGTTTTTGATATCACCAGGGATGGAGACTCCACAGCCACTCCGGACAATCTGTACCAGTGTTCAGCCACCCTCACAGTAAAAAATTTTTTACTATGTGGTTTTCTTATGCATTTTTTTATGACATGCTGCTCTGCTCTAAGGGAAAGGGGTGATGTGCATTCCCTCTGACCTGACTTGAATGTGTTGAGTGTTGAAAAATTGTTCTCAGAGGTGTCTGAATCTCTGTTCTCTTCAGGATAGAAGAAACCTCAACAAGTGGCTCTTTTCTGTACTCTTTAACCTAAGTGTAAATGTTGAAATTAATTTCTTTACTGAAGTGCATTAATGTGAATGTGTGCTGAACGTCTTAGAAAGTAGCTCACGAGAACAAAATGAGCAGATCTGTTTGTGTCCTCTTTTTTTAGGTGTATGTTGTGGTGGGAATTGCAGCACTGGTGTGCACTGGCTTAGTAATAATGCTCATTATCCTGAAGTTTGGAAGGCACTCTAAGTTTGGGATGAAAGGTAAGCAGGGTTGTCTTTTTTCCAGAGTTGTTGTGGGTTGTATGAACTGATACTGTAGGCTTCTGCAGTAAGAGCAGTCAAAATAACTAGACTAAGTGCCATCAAATTTACTATTTCATTTATTCTTCAGGTAAGTAAGGGCAGTGGCAGATGTAGAGAGAGTGTAGAATTTTGGATAAAACTCTTCAACTTCTCTTTTTTTCTTATGACAAATCCCATTTCTATCCCTTCTGCTGCAAAGCCCCCTGGGACACCTCCTGGAGTAAAATATCACTTGAGTAGGTAGGAAGAGGATAGATACTGAGATGTATTCTGCTCTGAGTTTGATTACAACAATTTGATGGGAACCAATGTAAGAGGTACTTCAGACCATACTGCAACATTACGTTGTGATAGATGCAAAAAGAATCAATGACAAGTGCAGAAGGTGTGTTTGCAGTCAATCCTGTCATACTGTTGTCTTCTTGAAGGTGCATTTTCTTGAGCTTCTTTTTGTCTCTTGGGCTGGAGAGAGTGGCCAGTGCCCATGTCCCTGTAGAAAGGGGAAATCTCAGCCCTTCTGTTTATTAATTTGTTTATTTTGCAGCCAGATGGAGGTATGTGTAACATGGAGGTACCTGCAACAACTCTGTTACTGTAGTATTTTACTGGTACCATCAGTCTGTGTATGGAGGTGTGGGTGAAATTATATATAAAATAAAAAAAACCCGAAAAAAACCCACTTGCTGTCTGATTGGGAGGACTAAGTGCTTTGCTGTGTGCTAGAGGAGATGAACTTTTGCTCTTAAGATGTGTAGGTGAGGGTCTGTGGAGAGAGTGATAACTAATCTTTTGGTAGGGTCCTGTTAACCACGTCCTTCCTCTCAGCTGTGCTTATAACATAGTACCACGTGGATGTGTATTTGGTAACCCTTACTTGCTCTTGACAAGTGCTCTTTTCAGAGATCAGAGATATTTACTGTGTACTTTGCATTTCCATATTCTGTTTAGAGGAGAGTTCCTGGAATAAGTGACATTTGAGCCGACCAGAAACCTAGTTGGTACATATTAGCTAACTGGGATGGTCACCTTTTCTCTCACCTCCTTCTGATATGTCATAGTCTCTGCTCTTTGGGGTATCATTAAGATGATAGTCATTGTGAAATATACTTAATAGCACCATGGAGCCAGCAGAATAAAGCTGCAGAGTTTTGGCCAAAGTCTAGAAAAAACTTTCAGCGACTGAAAACAACAATTCAGCATGTCTGAACGAAATTTTGTGTCTGAAGCTTTCTGAATTGCATTTAGAGAGCTGAAGGGGGTGGAAGCTACGTGAGAAATGTCTTACATTAGCTCTTTAAAGCTGAATGCCTGTTAGGTTTTTCAAAATTTGCATTAAATATTTAAACACAACATTATTGGAGGAACTAGGAAGTAAACTCTACACTGAGGGAGAATGCACAGAGTTGCATTTGGTGTGGTAACTTAGGAAGTTACCTTACAGGAACCTCCTTACATGGTGATTGGTTTTTACTATCTTCAGGTACAATTTTTGTCACAAAAATAAAGCTCTTGCCTGATTAGTAAGTTTGACCTCAGTAGTTTTTTGTTGCAGAATTGATCATGTAGATCATATTTTACTAAGGATACACTTTTGGGGAAATGACTGTATGAAATTATGAAAAGGCAGCAACCTCACAGATTGTGTTTATTTTGTTCTTTAAATTTGACCAGTGATAGTTTGGAAGATCAGTAAAATGAGTTCATAGTTCAGTTACACTCCTTCAAAAATTAATGACAGGCATGCTGTGTGTGGTAATGGTGAAATGTCACTGTGAGCTACAAACAACCCTTGAGTGTTTCATTAGAAAGGAGTGTCCTTCAGTTGTCCCTGAAGTGAACCTCAGACTTCTCCAAAGTTTGCATTCACACCTGAGCTTCAGTCTGGATCAGTCCATAGCCCAAAGTCCCAGAAACGTTCTCTCCATTGTCATCATTGTTATTGAATTTATATTAAAGCAATATTTAAAGACCTGAGATTAGAACACCAAATCGATATGTAACACTCAGACTAATAATAAAATATTGCCTGCTCTGAAAAGCCTGCAGCATAAGTATTTATTAAGAATTCATAAATGAAGATAAACAACCTGGGGTGTTTGAGCATGAGGAAAATAAGGAAAAGGTGAAGAGAAATTCTTTGCCAGTAGTCTTTGATCAGTGTACTTTGGTTAATATACATTTAAAATGTGTATCATTGAAATTCTAAATAAAAGGATCAAGCCAGCTATGTGTGAACTCCTTGAGTCATTTGCCATTGAATTCAGTGGCATCGTGTTACAGTTTGTGGTTTAATAAACACTCTTAAAAGGGAAGTGGGAAGCAGTAAAATATCCAGATTGCCATTGAAAATATTTATAAAGCAAGATAAAGAAATTTTCATTTAAAATATTTACCAAAATATTACTGAATATTTTGTGTTCATAAGAAGGAACTTCCTGAGTTACATCAGGCAGAAATACACAAAAGACTGTGCTTCATTTTTCTGTTACCTTGTGAGAACACAACACAGTCACCTTAAACACCCTGTCATTAAATGTCTCCCCACCGAAAACAAAGTAGTCATTCAGTAACTGGAGCAGTCACACTGGCACTCAATGGTATTTTTCATATAACCATGTACATGGAAAAAATATTCCAATGAAAGTCAAAAAAAGAAATGTGTAAATGGGCAGTCCATACTGTGTCCCCCATGGGAGATGTCTTTATTTAAGGGATGAAATTTCACCCCATATGGGTTCACAGCAGGCATCTGCAGCTTCCTGAAGGCATTGTTTTACACCTCATATTTTAAATGCTATTTTAATCCCATCTTTTGCACAGGCATCACCTGCTCACTTCCTAGACTGAGTACTTCTGTGCTTAAAGAGCTAGAGTAAGGTTGGATTGTGGGACTGACAGATAGCATCTCCAGAAAGAGATGTGGAGCAGGTGTTTTGTGTCTGAGCTATGCTGCCACCAGAACTGCCCCTACCTGGAAGCACTGCACAGGCGGAAGGCTGCAGACATTGCCACAGAGCTCCCATGCCCCATTATCTTCTTTCCATTACTGTATTGAGCAGAAGACTCCAGTTTACATGACAGGGAGACCAGGTCCTCTGCGAGCTTCTACTACTTTGGCAGTACTGATCAATCTCTTATCAAAATCTGTTGAAGAGCTGTATAAAAATAACTTACCCTGTCTTTTGGTTTCTGACTTCAGTTTGTATATCTAAGGTGAGGAGACAACTTGGGATATGTTAATTTCACTCAGTTACCTGTCCAAATTGTAGTAATAGAGTGTTTTTGCAGGTAAGGAGGACAAGGAAAGTACTCTTTCACCACCAGTAACAAAAGGAAAACATGTTTGTGATGTTCTGGATTTTGGCTGAAGTTTCAGTTCTTGCCTTGCTTCTTTTCACTCTGTCTTTTACAGCTAGGGGAAGTAGCACGTTCTGATTATTAACTTCAGGGAGACTGTTAGTACAGAACTCATCTGTGACCTGTGCTAGAAGAGATTTTTAAATAGGGTTAGTACAAAAAACCAGTACTGTTCTTTCAACTTTGTGGATTAACTCTCCTGTTGTGCTAGACTTCCAGACTTTATAGCAAAATTCATCATAGTGAGTGGTGAAATATAATTCTATTTCTCTGCTTGTGTACATTTTAAACGCCTTTTTATACAGTTGTCTGTTGATAACAGCTTTGTGTGAAAAGCTGCTTTTTGTTGCTTGAATCTGGAGGTGAGGGGTTTAGACTCTTGGAAGATGCTGCAACATGAATGGTGAAAGCTTCAGTTAATTTCTTAAATGTATTAATTAACTTTTGTGAGTTGCTCTTATGAAACTCCTTGGCTTGCTTGCTTGCTTGCTGGAGGATGTGAAAGTGCTGATGGTGGGAATTCATTGAAGACTGCCAAGACAGCTCTTACCATTTTGTGTGTACATCTGACTCCATCTAACCAGCTTATGAAACTCTTAAGCTTCGTAAGAGCAGAGAGGGCAAGGGAAGGTTTGTTAACTCCCTGAGAGGATTTGTGGAAGAATAATTCTAGTCCTGTTTTATTCTACCTACCATATTGAAAAATAAATTTAAGCAACTAATTTAGCATAACCATCCCAATACATTGTTTGTGAACATTAGTATAGAAGCGTGCCACTAAGCATGAATGGAAATCTGGAGGAAACTGATGGAAGACAAATCAGTGGCTGAAGTTTGAAATAGCATAATTCAGTTAAAAGGATGAAGAGGTTTTTGCTGATTTGAACTGTAGTACATTTTAGCACAAGGTGTCCATATTCCAGCAACAAATCAGTATCCTTAGTACTCCTTGCTTGCTAGGAAAGCTGAGCAAGAGTATTACCACAGCTGCTCTGCTGTAGAGATAAATGGAGTTTCTGAAGGTTTTACCAAAGCCTGAAAGGAGTGAGAACCCACTCCTCCCCAAAGCAGCCCCTTCTGTCTTTGAAGAAGTTAACAAATAGAGTCTGACAGAAGTAGAAGGAAACATACGTGTACTTAATGCCTGTGGGGTGAGAGGGGTTTTTTTTAAATGTTTTTATGAAGTTTCTGTCACTGCTTTGAGCTATGTGCAGTAGTGTGAAGGTAAGGGAACAAACAGTCTGAAATTCCTATTGCACTTAAGCAGTGCCAGCTATCCTCATGTCTGTGGGCTTGAGTGTCATGCTTTGAAAGGTGCTTTGCTTTCCTTGAGTGCTCCCTGAGCTACCTACCATGCCTAAACATAAGTCCTGTCTGTGAATGCTTTGACCCTTTCGCGGTCTCTGAGGTCTGTGCAATTCAGGGAGCAGAAATTTGTCTTTTTTTGACCAGTTAATGAGATCATGTGGATTAACAAAAGATCCTTTGGGGACAAATACCCTAAAATACTACATTTCCTTCAAGCCCTTGCTAGCTGGCTGTTAGTATTTTGAGTGTAAGTTTAAAATTCGGATTATCAGTCAGGATGCTGTGCTTTTTCACCAAGCTGATTAGAATTTATGAACACACCCATGGATGTTGCCTGCCAAAGTCAAAACACGGTATTTTCTCCTACTTCTTAATAGCTTTTTCTCTCAAGTGATTTCTGTAACTTTTGTGCTGGGCTGTGAAATTTCTTGAAAACTTTTTAATTAAAAGCATTGGTTATTCCAACAGGAGGACATGGATAGTTGAGGAATAATTTTCCTTCCCAGTGCGTCATTTACTATTTTGTTTCTGTTCGTAAGCCTCTGTAACGTTTTGAGCGTTGGTCCAAAAGACAGTGCAGGAGAGGGCAGCTTGGAACTTGTCTTCAGTTGCAGCATATTTCTCAGTTGTCTAACCGTATTTTAGTTTAGGTAAGAAACACTGCGCAACTTCATGATAAAAGCCTTCTTACAAAGCAGTCTTGTCATTCTGACACAATGCATCCTTGATGACTTAAAATCTTTAACCTTCATTTACCCAGGTAAATGTATTTGCATGACTTTAAATAGAGTGCTGTCCAGGTAAGAGTGGAGTGCTTTACTGTTCTGTCTGAATGTGGCAGTTTATTGAGGCTTTTGCATATCCTTTTGGATGTAACTTCAGGACCAGTAGGAAAAATCTTTTCTGTCTTATTTATCTGTAAGCATATAGCAAATGGTCATTGTATTCTGTGCTTTAATACATTTTACTTGACTTGATGTTGTTGTGGGAGAGGGGGTGATTGCAAGGGACTTCAAAACAAGCCCTGCTTCATTCACATTGGTGATTGAAAAGGTCAGATTTTGGAGAGTTTAGATGACTATGAGTAGTCTGAAGTACTGATATGGGGAAAGGGAGATGTGTTCATTATTAGTTCATGCATTATCATGTCTTGCTTAAGCAATTGGGTTGCTTATATACTAGGAGAAGAATGAACTGCAGTAGAATAGTGGAGCTTTTACTCCTTTTGATTCTAAACCAAGCACAAAATAAAAGCTTTACCAAAGGACTGCAGTTTGACAAATAGGATCAAGTGTTCCAATTGATCTGCTGTAAACTTGCAGTTAGGGCTTCCTGGACAATTTTGCCTTATTTGCCAGTTAATTAAGAAGATCAGTTTGTAGCTTGGGAACGTGCTTATTGCTTGATCTTGCTCAAGTCACTGAAATCCTGAACTTTTTGAGTTTCTATTTGTACGATTTTGTGCTGTGTTGTACCTACCCGAATGCCAATTCTGTGGACGTTGATCCTTGAATGTCTTTATACTTTTAGACATTTCATTATTTAGTCAATGAGCAGAGTATAAAAGAGAGATTAATTCATGTGAGTCAGTGTCGTAAGGTAAGATGTAGAAAAAAACAAATGTGCGCAAATCCACAGTATTTTTAGTGAGTAGACATGTGAAGGCAAAGATGATATTGCTCATCTGAACCATACACAAGAAGCTATTTTTATTGTTTGACATTGGTATTCCAGTCCTTGCAGTCATGGGCAGATCATACAACTTGTCTGTCTCAGGTGCATCATTTGTATAATGGGGCCTGTAATAATATTTACTTACCACATGAACATTTGGAAGGCAGAGTTGTTAATGCTTCTAAGTACCTTACTCTGAAGAAGCCATTTGCTATAACTACTTCAAAGAATGAGAGTTTTTATGAACTATCTGTGAAAGTCATTTTATGTAAAGGATTTTATAAAGACTTTTAAATGTTTGAGCCACCATTCTCTTGAGTTCCAATAAAGAGGTGTCACTTAAAGCATTGTTTTGGGGCTTTGATGACCCTATTAGAACATACTGTTAGGCATTTCTATTTTTCCATTGTTACTATTTATATAAAGTTTGGTCTCTAGGTCTCAGCTTTCTATTTCTAACTGCTACTTTTCCTGAGTCTAATCCTAAAGTGCAAGATACAAGAG
Source organism: Falco peregrinus (assembly GCF_023634155.1). Lineage (NCBI taxonomy): Eukaryota > Metazoa > Chordata > Aves > Falconiformes > Falconidae > Falco > Falco peregrinus. The sequence continues at coordinate 41,915,015 of NC_073739.1, read as the reverse complement.
AGGAATGTAACTCTGGTTCTGTAGTAAGAATAAGACAGTGGATGACATAGCCCATATATAACAAAGGATTTAGGGAGACATCTCAAATCTGGGATTTGAGAAAAATTTGAGAAAAAAAAGCTGGGAAGTTTTTAATGATGAGGTCATGTGTTTGACCATGATCTCCTTTGGCTGCAAAATTCAAGTTCAGTTGTAATGACTGAGACACAAAAAGAGTTATTAACTTGTTGAGAGCTTTTATGATTCAGACTACTATACTGATGGATATTGTTAACATAGGAAAATTATCTGAGGCCTTGTGTCTGTTACTCGCAATAACATATGGAAAGCAAGTGTAAACAAGTATGTGTTGTATTCCACTCCACCTCCCCTCAAAAGAAGTATACAAGCACATGGTGGAATGAGGGAATACACAAGTATGTGATGTGTGTGAAGTGAGATGAACCAAAGAACAAGGGAGATGCTGCGTAGAGGACAGCTTAAGATGAAATGAAAAGAGACTGAAGAGAAATGAAACTAATAATGGATGCAGTGGAAATGAGGAGAGATGAAAATCACAGTTGCCAGGGCTGTACATTGATGTGGACCAATGCTCACAGGAGCACAGCTCCTAGATGAAGGTAATGGCAGAAAAATCAGTCTTAAAGGTATAACCTGCAGAGACCCAACCCTGTGTTCAGCCTACATCCACATTTGCTTCACAGGTCTTTATTTCACAGAGCCGAGAGCTTCTCTTTTAGTTTCCTGTGTGCAAAGGTTGAACATTTACCTGCTTTTGTATGAACTTTTGCCCATATGCAGATCATAATGTTTTAGGAATGCATTAGTTTGTGAGGGCAAATTGTGGTTTAGCCCTTGGAAAATTTTAGAGATAAATGAGACTGAATGTAGGAGGAAATACAAGGACAAGAGGAATAAGAGGTGGGAGAGAAGGTGGGTCATAATAATTAAATGTTTGCCTGTTAGCAGAGTGAGAGCAGGCCCAAAGATAGGTTGGAAGAAGTATTCAAATGTGGGGAGTGAATGGGAAGAAAGAAAAGGATCAAGGAATGGCAGAGCCAGCTTATGTTATTTATTTATTTATTTTTGAGTGGCCCCAGTTCTCCAGTATTTTAAGCACCATTTACTACAAAGTACGTATGTGATTGGTTGTGTTCACTATTTGAGGAAATGTAGAGGCTAGATGATGCTAGACAACTAGATGCTAAGACCTAAGCAGTTCTTGAACAACATAGGTGGGAACATGAATAATGGATAAATAGGAGGTATTCCTGGTAGAGATGAGGTCGGCTGTATGATCTTCAGTGAGGAAAAAGGCTGATATGGAAGTGGGTTATAGCAGGGGAGCTGTGAAAGGCTGCTCCTGGAGGCTGGCCAGTTTGTACTGACTTGCCACAGAACAGCTGAGGCTGGCAGGCACTCCTAGAGTGTCCAGCCCGGCCACCTGCAGGTTGCTCAAGGCAGTGGACAGCTAGGATTGAGTATCTCCAGGGATGGAGATTCTGCAGCCTCTATGGGCTATGTATGTCAATTGTGTGTTCACAATTACCGTTACATATTTATTTTTTTTTAACTTATGTTTAAATTAAATGTCCTTTATTTCAGTTTGTGCTCACTGCTGCTTGTCCTGTCACTGGACATGTAGACTTTTACTGCAGAGAAACAAGAAAAGGGTAAAGGTGGCATGTGGACAGACGCTTTCTGAGCTGTTCTGTGTTGCCTTTGAATACTGGCTTAATTAAGAAGACAGGGAAATGCTGAAAGGTTATAGCAGACCACATGCTATTTACAGTACTGCAGCATCTTTTTAAGGAAGATTATTTGGCTCAGGTATGTGAGTCTCAATTGAATAACACTACTGGAGTTTGCAAGTATTTGTTGCTTAGATCTTTGCCTCATGCCTTTTATAATACTTTTCAGATTTTATGTGTTTCCTTCCATTTGTATTCCGCAGCTTTCAAAGACTGTTGTAGGATTCCTCCTGTGACCAAGTTGCATTGATTTCTGTTACCAGCTCTGAAGTGTGAACTTTTTTCTTTCTTTTTTCCTGAGCTTGGGACAAACCCTGTACTTTTCCTGAATAGTAGATAATAAAATGACTCTGCTTCATAAGGTTCTGTTTTTAAATAGCTATCCATGTTAGCTGCTTATCAATTCTGTTAGCAGAAGCTGAGATCTCAGTATAGCTGTAGTGCCCTTTTTGTTTCATTCCTGTAAAAGAATTCAGTATTGAATTTTACACAACAGGGGAAGATTCACCATTGACTCAGAGCCTGACTGGCACAGAGCACTATGCTGTAATTCTCCTTGCAACTGTTGTCGTTTCTACTTACTGCAGTGGAGCCTGTGCCCTTTAAAGTAGTATAGACAGAATTACAAAAATGAAGACTTGTTTAAGTATGTTCCAGGCAAATGTGTGTGTCTAAGAAAGTCCCACAGACAAAAACTGCTTGGGGATTAAGCATGACTTTTACAGTTTCTGATGCTTATTTGAACTTTCCCCATATCAGGCAAACTCCTTCTTTGTTACTTGATTTTGCAAAAACACACAGGAGTAGCCTTTTGTCAACAGCTTCCTTCAGTGCCTCTGAAAATGCCTGTTTTGTTTGTACAGTCTCAGGGCATTGCACTCTCTGGATCTGAGTATTTGGAAGAAGCATCAGGAATAGACTTTTTTTGCCAGGTTCATGACGTTTCTTCTTTCAAAACGAACAGGAAGTGCTCTAAAGCCATTGTTGCAGCAATGTTGTTGCTGCTTAGGAAGAAATGGGGAAGTACAAAAATTCACAGGAATTTAGAAAAATTAATACGAAAGGTAGCCAAGCTGTTTGAATATCTACTAAAGGGAGTACTTCAGGTTTTATTTCAATTCTGGGCAAAAGTGCAAATAAGATTGTTATATTTGAATCAATGGACCCTTTTTATATCTCTTTTTCACACAGACCCATCGATGCATGTTTATCATCGCCCAGGATATCTATAACCTAGGAGCTGCTTTGTATATTAGCTGTTGACACAGCCCCATCACTGCAGCCTGTGAATTCTCCAAGGTGTTTTCTTTGTGGGTAACTGAACACACCTTTTCCAAGCAACTCATAGCTGTTCAGTTGTTCTCTTCCTGGAGATACTGTACCTCCCCAGTGCTTCCTCACTGGTATGATGTAAGTGTGCCTCTCTGCCTCATACTGGCCACTATTTTAGCCTTTCACATTTATTTACTTAAACCATCAGGGCTATATTCAGTCCTCAGCCTGGATGATAATCCAGTTTAAGAATCAAAATAATATATTACAAATAATGCCTTTTTTCCCCATAAATGAGTGACAAGGTGAAATGGGAATGGTCTCTGTTTTGAAATAGCTTTTTGTGCTGCCCTCAAAGCCCATTTTCTCCTAATACCTATTCTGTATCCTACATAAAAAACCCAGAACTGCCTTGTTAAACAAGAGTCACTCATTCTTTCATTTTGTATGAATAGACAGCAGCAGCAGCATCAATGTACCTCACAGATGTATTTCTTTTTCCACAATAGTCTCTGAACCAGAATTTCTTGACATCCTTGAATTTTTTAGAGAGAGCCATTGTAGTGTTCCCTCCCGCAACCTCTGGAGCTGCACTGTTATCTGTTCCTTTCCTATGGCGTGTGGGGATATGTACTAAGAGCAGCCCATGTTTTAGGCCTTCACCTGGCTCTGATGTAGTTGCTCATTTGTCGAATGTCTCTCACACTCTAGCTGCTCCAGAGGCAGATTAAAACTGGCAGTCAAATTCTGTGTTTGTGACTACCACCAGCTAAATGCTTCTGCCCACTACTATCCTCTTGGAGGTTTCCCATGAGCTCTCAGCCCTCAGTCACTTTGGAGAGCAGTAGATAGCCTCTCCTGCTGAATTTCTCTTTCTGTGCTCCTAAGTGCCAGCCTGCCAGGTAGGCGGGTATTGTAACTGCTTCTGATGGTGCCTGAAGCTTGTGCATTGCAGCTGCTCTTGCAACAGCCTCTCCCTGCATGCTCCAGGCAAACATTGATGCAGGCTATTCTGTTCCCATCAGAAGTCATGCAACCTGCCATGGCACAGTAAACCCCAGGTGCCCTGTGAGTGCAGGTTGTGAGACAGCTGAATGGCGCAGGTCGTGTTCCCTGCCCAGAAGCTGTGAGTTTGAATGATACAGCTATTAAGCATGAAGGCTTCCCTTTTGGCACATGAAATCTTTGAGCTGCAAAGGTATTCTGGATAAGTCTGACTATGTGATTGCTTTGTGCTTTTGGCCGCTGTCAGAGGCAACAGAGGCAGGACAACAGATGTGCAAGAGATGTTCATTTGGTTGGACCAACGTGGCTGTTCTTGCATTTTGTGCCTGGTGCACACAAGAAGGCTGGCAAGGGAGAGAAAGTTTCCTTCTGTCTGTCTCTTAAGCACTCTGTTGCTGTGGGAAGAATATAAAGTAAGTATACATGGCTTTATTTTAGCAAAGTAATAGTGTGGAATGTCTTATAGTTGATTTACATTGCAATTCACCAGTTTCACCAGGTGATATAGAATGAGTGCAGAAGAACCAGAGGAAACGTTATTCCTTTAGCTCCTTGGCAAAGCAGCCTATACCTGAGCCTTGCACATGGTGTATGCTACAGACCATGTGGCATGCACAGGAGGAGCATGATAGCAAACCAACAGAGAAACTGAGGAGCATTTATACTTTCAGGCTGTTGGACCATAGTGTCCTGAGGCCATGGAGAAGCCTGGATAGTTTGAACCCCTGGTTTTCCCTTTGGTGCATTTGGACGGTTCCTAAGCTCAGCTCAGAGTCTGTGGATTCCTGCAGGAACTGGAAGCATCTGTCTAGTTGCATCATTCGGGCCCAAATGTGCCAAAATTGGATTCTGAGGAGCTGATATTCCTGGGAGAAGAATGGGTCTGTCTTATTCTGCCTTCCTATACCTTTTTCCTACGGCAGCAATCCAGTAGGGTGCTGGTGTTGGCTGTGGCAGCTCTGGGCTGACAGTCATATCCTTGTCGTGCCAAAGGGAGAGGAATTCCTACTGTGTGTTTGCAGTCTTTATGCAGTTGGCTGTGACCCGTGTGCTTTTAAAAATGTTTGTACTATAATAGACATTCACTGTTAATCACAATGATATTACCTGGTATTTAAGTGCTTAGGTAATGCAGTGATGGTAACTTTGCAAACTTTGACTTGGCTCCCAGCAGCCAGGACAACATTTTTGCTAAGTACAAGCTGTGCTTCTACGAACAGGTTCTTTGATTGCATAAAGTATAAAGCTGAGCACTGTTCTCACTCACGACTACCTGTAGAAAAAGGTTGTTCATGTGGACTGTTGCATATACCAGCTGGCTTTGGAACTGTCATGTCCTTGCCACTGAGCTCCCATATTCTGTGCACACTAAATTTGTTGCTGTCTTTTATTACTTGCCTTTTAAGTAGAAGGCTTAGAGCTTCTGACTGTTTCCCAGTGCCTCTTCCAGCTGTCCTAACTCCAAGTTTACTTAAATTTTAATTAGATACTACATAGTTAGCTAGTTAGATACCCTGTCTTTTTCCAACTCATTTCATTGCAGCTAACTACTGATAACCTTCCTCCTCTGTTACAGTCATGAAAATGCATTCAGGACAGTGAGCAATATTATGGAAATGCTTTAACAGAAATGTTTTCTTTCAGTTCAACACCTTGGACACCAATTTGTTCTACTGCAGTGCGAGTGGAAGAAAAAAACAAAACTACCTCAGTTACAGTGGTGACTTCAGAATTCAGTATTTGTTAGTTACGTAGTCAGAGAGCTGTCTTAATGTTTAAAACTGAAATAGTATCCTTGCTAAGTGGGGGGATTTTGGAAAGGGGAGGAGGAAGTGAGCTGCATAGAATGGATCATTGGTATCTAAAAATGTTGGTGTGCTGGTGGCATTCTTCATTAAAAAAAAAAAACAAAACAACAAACTAACAAATGTCAGTGAGCCTTATGCTTTCTTACACAATGGCCACTTTATACTACTCTACCAGTAAATGAGTGTAGATGAGAACTGGACTCATTTAGATTGATGGCATTAGCATTTTTTTGGGGAGCGAAGTGCAGCAGGCAGAGTTCCTGTGGTTGGCTGTGTCAGCTTCCATGTGCATCTAGGAAAGTATATTAACATGGGAAACTAAATCCTCCCAGAGAATAAGTGGAACTTAATCTTGGCCTTTAGCTCCTCAGTTAACCTTGGCACTGTAACACACTGGGCTCTGGATGAGGAAGACATCTTAGAGTGGTTTTAAATAGGGGATGAAATATCAGTATTTTGCTGGAATACTGCTTCCAGCCAACATGGCAGGACTTAAAAAAAAGGTAACAAAGACCCCCAGCTAATAAGGTCTCTCCTGAAGCTGCTCTGGACAAGATATGGACCAAGACCAGTTCTCCTGGGTGAGTCTTATCTACAAAAAGGTTATGGAAGAGGGAGTTTAGGGAACTGAAATGTCAGAGGGTGCCCTTAGCTACACTTAAGATGTAACTGACTGCATTGGATACTGTGTGCAGAAAGCACAAAAGGTACAGCAAAAAGTATTTTGCTGATGTCAGTAAGAAAACTGCATGTGTCTAGTGGTAGGTGTGAACTCAGGTTGTAGCCTGAACTGATGAATCATTTTTACACAGACTGAGGGGTTCACATACATTCATGTTTGTGTTCCTGTATGCTTACACATTCCTGGTTTGGTGTATAGCCCATCAGCTGTAGACAGATAAATATCTTTCTACATGTGACTCAAAATAGTTTTCTGCTTTGTTTAACAGAACTTGATGGTGTTTATATATTTTTATTTGTCCAGTATAGTCATAGTTTAGTCACTTAAAAAACAAATTTTTGAAATACTTCATAGCTTCACTTCTTATGATTCATGTTTTGAAATTTGATTCTAGCTCTGACACTTTTTTGTTGTGTAATTTCACTAAAAAGCATCGCTAATCATGCAAAATAGTCTAAAATTTTAAAGATGTAAAAATAAGAAAACTGAATTTTGCATGATTTTGCATGATTCCTGCAGCCAGACTGAACAGATCCGGTGTTCCTTTTCTGCAAAGTCATGTTTTGTAGTTCTTTGTGTAGATTTTTGTCTGTCTTCAGCAGCCATACAGGTGGTTGAAGATTCCTTGTACTAGTGTCACCTTGACTACTACTTTGTGAAGAAAATTGTTTTCTTTTCTTGTTTCTGAGACTCGCTGTAAGGAATTCAAGGATCACTTTGTAAAGAAGTGTAGTATGTGGCAGCTTGAATTGACCAAGTAGTGTCAGCCACGAGTGGTGCAAAATTATAATCACAGAAGGTGAATGATATGTTGTGTAAGGGTAGTAGGAAATACAGTCATGGCTCAGGACTACACTGAGTAAGATCTTGGATATGCAGATCAGCAATATTGTAGCCAGAGAGCTGATGGCCCGATCAGGTAAACCACTTGCAATTCATTCAGTGAGCTCTGTGAGAAATACATGTAATAGTTTGAGAGACAGATGGGATTATGTTGTTGGGTTTTTTTTTTAAAAAAAAGGCAAGTTCAAAGCCTGCCTTCATTATGGGAGAAGCTGGGATAAGTGAGAAATTGTAGAGAAAAGAGGAGAGTGGTGAAAAAAAGACATGAGAGAAACCAGGAGGGGAAATCTTCAGGTCCAAGTAGAGAAGACTAGAGGAGATAAACAGGTAGGGAATTCCTTAAACTGTGATGGGGAAAAAGGAGAAGGTTGTAATATAGTTAAGGAAAACAGTCCTATATCTAAGGGAAAGCAAACCAAAGAAGGCAAAAATCACACCCTTTTCCTGTTTTGTGCTGAAAGGATTGATTGTATTCTGAGTGGAAAGAGAAGAGTAAGGAGGGATAATACAGGAGCCCGAAGTTCTGAAGAGGTTGCTGGGATTAAAGATACAATAGTTAATTATGATGAGGAAGGTGGGTTCTGTCAGTTGGAAGGATGACAGAAACAGGGATGATGTGATTTCTTGTCCACCTGGAGGAGGTCCCAATCTGGCTTCAAAAGGGTGGTCCCTGATGTCTGGAAAGGAGCAAAAAAATCAGTGGGAAAGTGAAGAAAGGAATGAATTGGTAACCCTATCTGATGAAAGCAAGAGAGAAGGCAGTGAAGGGGGCATGATTGAGAGCTGCAGAGAGTATCAGCTCTGACAAACTGATGAAGTGAGAGAAAGGCCAGATGATGTGTCCCAGAACAACAGTGTAAGAGTTTGTTCTAAATCCAGCCAGTATTGGGAATGCATCCTTTACAGGTATCTCGCAAAGTTTGCCAGGCCTAGTTAGTCACCATAACAGGGTCCAGGAGCTGCTCTGAGCTCTGTAGTGTGAAAGCTTGGGAAGCTGGTTTTTTCCCCTCTCTTAACTGCTGCCAACCTGAAATCAAGCTCTTGCATTCAGTGAACTGTATGGTCACAAGGGTGGTTTGTTAGTGTAGGATTTGACACCAGAAGGTATGTATGTTTCAAAATAATATGGAACCAGAGGAAGAAATCTGCTTCTGTTATGAAAGGTGTTCTGGTCCCCTCACTGAGTCTGCATAGTCATGAATTCCAGTGCACCTTTTAAAGCAAATAAAATGAAAATCAAAAAATATTTAAACCTCAACTTGGGATGAACGAAGGCCAGATAAGTGACACTGAAAATCAGACAGCCAGGGCCAGGAAATGTGCTTCACGTGCCACAGCCACTACAGGATCAAAGAGGTAGGAAGGTGACAAAGCTTGCTTTGCAAATCTCTGTGTAGTGGCACTGAGCCTGGCTTCTAGCCACCAGCCTGTATTGGCAAAGGTTTAATTAACTGGACCTGTGCTATTTGCATGTGGTCACAAGACTGGACAAAAGACTTTCTCTGGGTATTTCAAGGAATACAGTGAATTTGATTATGTGCAATATGTACAATTAAAATCAGGGATGCAAAAAAAAAAATGAGCCTTTCCCACCCACCATGTGCAAATAATTGTGTACACAGAAGCAGCTGACTAGAATGATGGATCAGCTCTGTCAAATCAATGGCTGGTTGTGTCATCGTGATGGGTGCTGCAGGGTTCAGCCAGCTGTGAGAGCAAACCTTGTTGCCCTAGCCTTGTTGCTGCTTCCTGTTGCTTTTTCAGCACCAGAAATACCATTGATGGATATAGGAGCTACCCGCTGGCGCAGAATAAGCACTTTGATAGACTCCACAGACATTGCATTTGTAGTGTGCATGGAAGAGGAGAATTTTGCCATTGGCCTGTAAATTACAGACTTGTGCATCGGATTGTATGCAGCTCATTTGTTAAAAATCATTCCAGGTCCTCTCTGATGTGAAGTGGCTGTAGTAGTTATAGCCAAGATTGTAAACTTTTTTTACAGAGGAATTTTCCACTGCATTTTATTTCTCCTTGATTTTCTATAAAGTCTAAGGAAGAGCTATGGGACTGAACAGGATTTCATAACCAAAAGTGGGAAGGTTTGTAGTTCTTTGAAACGTAAAGGCAACAAAATATTTAATAATGGTCCTTTGATTTGGAATATTCTTTTTCTGGTTTTATCAGAAAGAATTAGTTCATAGGCCTTATAGACCCCTGGATATGTCATTTAGATATTGTTCAGTTCATGGCACTGAAACACCTCATTGTTTATTACCTGCATCTTATGGAACAGACAGCAGTGGAGTGAAACTGTAAACTGAATAATAACATTATGAATTATTCTTCTCTTCCTGTATAGTACCATGTCCTTCCTGACATAAAGCTGTCCATCACCAAATTCTTGCTAAGCTTGCTGTGTGCTCATACTGCAGTTTTGGACTAAGTGAAAGACGCATTGGTTTCTGGCTTTGTTATAGTGTAGGTTTGCATGTTGTCCTTCATGTGTAGTCTGTCACTGTAATCCACAGCTCATCTCTTTCTCTCGTAATTAAATGAGTGTCCCTATCATTGCCTAGCACTCTTGTTCCTTACCTATGATCTTTTAATCATTTTTGGCTGTTTTTTCACTAGCATACAAAAATGTAAATTTTCACAGTGAGCAGAACTGTTATATTTCAGAGTGGAGGACAAAAGGGGTAATCTTTTGAGTGTGATTTTGCAGTATAGGATTTTTAATCATCTATTCACTTTGTCTAAGGTAATGGTTAGCATTTTGTTTTATGACATTAATTAAGTAAACATTAAGTATAGAAGCAGCACTGTTACTGTAGTGGTTTTTTATATCCTATTACTATAGAAGGTACCTGAATTTAATTCCAGTAGTAGTAATTCTTGCCTTTTGTCAATGTTACTGTATTGTCCTTGAAAAAGAAGATATTTCTAAGGAAGATTTCTAATATCTAGACAGTGGAAGTATTGGTAATTAAATAGGCAATTAAAGGGAATATAATCACATGGATATTTTGAAAATAGCCAACTGCCAGCCCAAGTGAAGTCACTGTCTTTGACAGCACAGAGTGTTCCTTTGTGCAGATACAGCCTGTAGACTTCTGCCAATGCACTGGTGCATTGTGGGGACAGAAATTGTTGCTTTATTCTTTCCTGTAGTGGACGGTAAACAGAAAAATCTTTTCATATTTGCACCTTGTTGGCAAAGCTTTCTTTGTTGAGCAGCATCACCTGGAAAGAAAATGTCTACAATCAATGATCATTTGGATGTTGGATGGTTTTCTACAAGTTCTCTTGGTTTGATCACATTCTAAAAAAACATCTCAGCCTAATAATTTTCCAATCTTTTAACATGATTGGTTTGTTTTATAAAGGCATTTTGAAATCAGAAAAGCAGTTCTGTAAACTAAATTATGACTTCTCTGTAGAAATACTTTAATAGTTAGAGAATGATTTGCAGTAGGACAGCTAGATGAGCCAAGACTGAAAGACGAGGCTTTCTTTGTGTTGCAGCAAGTAGCACAGTAGCTGGACTTACCCCCAAAAAAGTTATTGAAGACACTTCGTAGGAAAGGAGACTTTAGAAGAAGAACTGAAGAGTGTATGGTGGAAGGAGAATTCACTAAGAAGGAGGATGTAGTGAAATGTAAGATAAATAAGGAGAAAATTATACATCTTCCTGTGTCTCCTCTAGTGGTTGGCTTTCTGCTCCCCGTTCACGCTTCTATATTGGTTTAGTGCTAATTAATACAAAACAGCACTTATTTGGATTTTGTCCTGCCACACAAATTACAACTTTTCATATAATTTTATTAATTTTATTTAATTCTATTCTATGAGGAGTTTGGGGTTTTTTTAGCAAAATTTTCTCCTTTTTTAGGGCCAGATGGATATTCCTGTTAGAAGGTATGCTCAGCGGCCTTTCAATCCTAGGAAAGATCCAAATACTGGAAAATCATGTTCTGAATCAGTGGGTACTATTGAAAACCTAGGTAGTAGCACAGGCAGTCAACAGGATTTTTCAGTTGCTCACAGTAATGAACGTAATATGTATAAACACACACATATATATATTTTAAAATATATGTAATGTATTTGTTGTTATGTATTACATAGTCTGAAGTACACAAAAAGTGACAACTTTGAGTTGTTGCTTAGAGCTATTTCATGTTGTCTTGAATGAATTTGCAGTTTGTGTTCATGAATGGTTTGTAAATGTGCTGTTTTTGAGGAAGCCTGAAGAAAGATCCACTTGGATATGTAAAAAACTGGAGTTAGGAGCATGCTGTGGGAGCTCATTAATGATTCAGGATGGTTGGTTTCAGTTTCCCTTCCTTCCTTTCACAGGGCAAAATCTGATCAATACTTTTATTTCAAGGTCACAACTACTGCTTGGTCTCTGTCCTTCTCACAACCCCTGCCCAACCATAGTAGTGTTTCGGAGGATTTAGTTACTAGTTTAATCGAGGTTGTCATCAATAACTCTTAGCGTAGTCAGGCTTGGACAGAAAGCCATTATTATCGCAGGAGAGGGCTCTTCCCTGATCCAAGTACAGGGGTGCTGTGCTCGTGAATGGCTTTGTGTTGTGAAAGGGACTTTCCCCCTCCCTTCCTATGCCCTGTAATCCTGTGCCTTATGGACAGGAAAGCTGTGAAACAGTGGTATTGCATATCACAGATAACTTGATTTTGCAAGATTTGTAAAATAAGTGTTGAGTTTGACAAAATTAATTTTCTGTCTTTGTGAGGGAAAGGATGTTTCTACTGCATGGGTGATGGTGCTTCTTAATGTGTGTTGGCAATTTGTTTCCAGAACTGCAAGTGAAAGTTATATTTAAAAAAATACTAATAGAGCTTTTGTGACGGTTTTTTTTGGTACATTTTTTGGTAGATTTTTTTCCTTTATTTAGAAATCAGTTCAATGTAGACTAAGTAAACTTGCTACATACTCAACAACTAATTTCACTTCCTGAAGTTATATTGTAAATCCTAAGGGGAGTACCACATTAAATACTTTAATTGAAGGAAAGGAAAAAATGTGTTTGTTTCCTTTGTCCCTGTAAATAGCTTACCTGTTCTAAGAAGTATCATAAGTAGTCACTCAAAAACATAGAAGAATATCTTAATATCTTTTATTTGGAATTCTCTAAGAGTGTTCTCTCAGCCAAGCATTTTCTTTCTGAATAGGCTGTTGAAATACAGGTTTAATGCTTTGTCAAAAGGCAAGAAAGGCTGCTTATTCTTACATGCTTCAGTTTTCACGTAGATGTTGTATTGCTGAATAGGGTCTTCTGTAGTTTAGAAGTGATATTTAAGATCTCTTAACTTGAGTAGGATGAGCTGGATCTATTTGCAGAAGCTAAAAATGTTAGTCCAGTATGATTTTTATGTTGGCTGAAATACACTGAATAAAATTTAGGGCATTGTCTTTTCCTCCTCCTGCTTTTTAGGAAAATCTGGACAGGGTAAAGGTCTGAAGTCATGACAGAATTCAGAGTTATCATAGTAATTTCAGGAGCAAGTTCCTAGAGGTCAGCTTATTATGAACACAGTTAATCATGCTTTTTGAACACAGTGGATCCAAATTTGCTGTAGGTTGTAATCCCTTATCAGTCAAAGAATGTACACAGTTCACTTTGCTCATTCTACTGACATCATATTTAATATGGCTTAAATCAGTTTTATGTATATTCTATTAAGAGTAATAGAAAATCTATTTCTATTGCTTTTTTATGTGGGACTAGTACCTTTATGTTAATATAATTTCCAAGGAAAAAGCTGTTCAGTGACTCATGTGAAATATGTTGGAGGGAATTTGTATATACATACGTATAAATGTGCAGCTACACAGATTTTCAAGTATGATTTAAGTAGATTATTTAAGTTGACCCCTGCTATTTGGCTGGGGTTTGCTTTTACAGGTTTTTTATTTTTAGACATTTGTTCCTACATACATATGAATTCATAGTGTATGTCCAAGTCTGCTGGCCACAGATCTGTTGCCTTTGCATGTAAAAGTTCATTTTTCATGTTGCAAAGAGTACTTAACACTGATATCTGAAAACTCAGGTCAGAGAGGCTTAATTTGCAAATGTTGCAACTGTTTTGTTTGTGTTCATTGTGATGCCTTATACTGAACTATCTTGGACTAGAACAGGAGGAAACACGGAAACCTGTTGCTTTACTACATTGGTACCTCCTGTCTTATGGGAAGCAGCAAGGGAACACCAGGGTCTTGGGCACAACAGATGGCAACTTGCAGAAGCTTTAGGCAGTGCAAGCTGGTTAGAGGTTAATTTTGGTAGTGGGAGTAAGGAGTAGGGCCAGGTGCTGAACAAGCTGTTTTGATGTTAGGTCTTCTGAGGATTCTTTAATGCAGTGAATTACTGACTTGGCTGTTAGTGAGACACGTTTTTGTCTGTGTGTGATCCCCAGCAAAAGCAAAAGCCCCAGACAAAAATCGTAAACCTTGAGGCAAAAGAATACTCCATGCAGTATAACTAAGTATTGACCCTCGACTTCAGTGGATGCTATCTGTACATTAAGTTTGTGTTTGCAGGCCAAGGATATACAGCAAGAACTTGGCCAGTGACTGAAGAATATCTCCTCACTGCTTATCATAAAGCATGACACTACATTTTTTTCATAAGTGTTTTTAAGCTATGCATATATATATAGCTCTAAAACACATGTACAAGCTATATCTGGTACTGTCCAGTCCAAAAAATATCAGTTAATAGTGACAGCCCTCCTCATGGTATATATTGTTAACTGTGAAAAATGTGAACTGGGAACAATCTAGAAGTATCACAATGGATGTTTTGTCTCCTGCAGAGTAGGATGGAAAATGAAGCTATTGGTGAAGAAATAAATATAAAAGCAAGAGTAGAATTGGCAATTGCAAACCAAACCCTTGACAATTGCTTCAATGGTGATGCTTTCCATTCCAGTTCATGGTGAAATAAAAGGAGTTGGCCTGGTAGATCAAATATGGCTTTCATTACAAGACTGTAATGAAGGTGAGATAAAGCTATTCAGACTCCTCACCTATTAAAAGCAAAGACGGTATTGTTTTTAAATATACCTGGTGAATTTGCAGAATTATTTATTCTTAGAACAGATGCCATTATAAAATACTACATTTTTTTTCAGTTATATTTCTGGGATGTATCTATCCTGGTACATTTTTGGTCAAAAAAATATATATGCAATCAAAATTGTGAATAATTAATGATGCATGTTAGTTTCCCTTATGAATGTGGGAAGTCCCTTTTTGTGTAAATGTCAGGGCTTTGAACAGGGCGTGAAAGGGATTTTATGCTGTTGAAATATTTGGTAAATTGGAATGGACTAAATAACAGTGTGAAAATGTGATTTGCTGTCTTGTTTTGCTCAATACAAATACATTGTGAAGCAAATGGTAAGAATCTATTTGGTGTAAGCAAACCCAGCTGTATATCTAGGGAGAAGTCACAAATATCATGTTTAGAGAAGTGTCTTTAGATAAATGGGTTTTGGTTTTGGTTTTTAAGTTTGCTAACGTGTTTTCAATCATCATCTTATTTTCCAGTCCAGACAAGACAAAAAACACAGGAGCTCTCAAGTACCCGTTATAATATTTTTCAGACAGAATGTGAAAAATTGGTTTCTGTTCCATCAATATTGATTCATGGCACCAAGCCTAAGTAATTAGCACTGGCCAAATACTAGGCTTTTGTGTCCTACGTTAAGAAAATTTGTACAATTACTTTGAAAAGTATTCAAGTTGCAATAGTGGCATGCATTTCACATAACTGACTCACCTTTTCCATTGTACTTCAGGTAATGAGAAATAACTCAATTCTATATTACCTGTTAAGTGGTCTCCCTGGAGAGTAGGCACAGTATGTGGTTTGCATGTACTGTGTATTTTCACTCAGGTCTGGGGCAAAGTACAGCCCTGTTTGAGGCTACCATTATGCTATCAAAGTAAATAGGGCTAGAGTACATTCTCTGGCCCTTAAGGAAAGGCATAGATCATTTCCATATGTTTAAAACTCTCTTCTCCTCATATCTCAGATAAGATGGCCTCATACATACCATGTATTGTAAACAATTCCTGTCTTATGCTCTCCTTTGAACCATACTGGGACGTTGTCTGGGAGAATGCTATCTATCTTAGGCCAAAAGGGTACCTTAATTTAATCTAGATTAAATAGTTGTAGATCAAAAAGAATACATACCCTCAAGACTGGGCTTTGGCCTTTTTTTATTTACTGGCACAAGTGTGCCCTGAGCTTCTTTGTCTTTGAAGCCTTTAGCTTAGTAGATGGGCCTGGAAGCAACTAGTCTTGCACATCCCATTTACACTAAAGTGTTTTCAGCTTGTAAACTACTGTTTGGATCTTGTTGTGTGTCTTTTCCATTTCTGAATTCACACAATTACTCTACTAGGGTGGAGTCATTCAAGCTCTGGTTTGCAGTACACGTGCTCCAGGTAACTCTGAGTTTATTTTCTGGGAGGAAGTTGGGGAGGTGGGTGTGAGATGGGAACCTCATCTCATGAAAGGAAGGCTAGTGTAAGCCCCGATGCTGATTCTTTCTGTGGTGGCAGTACCACGAGTGGAGACCACCACTTTGGTCGGTGCTGACAGCATCGTGGTCAAAGCATTGCTGGGTTCCATGGACTCCTGACCTGCCATTGTTGGAGGCTGGGACCTCTTTGGTTTCTGGAGCCTGAAGGTAGGCAGTCATTCTGTTTGCCTCACCAAAGAAGAGCCAGGCATATTGGTTTGGCTATTTATTAATTGAAAAGGCAAGGGGATTTACCTATGAGGACTGAGGACTCTGGGTTTCTTAAACAGTGCCTTTAGGGGGGGTTGTCTCAAAGTAAAACATCAATCTTTTTTCTTTCAGAAGGAAAATCTCTTTCAAATGCATTTCAAGCATTTTGTTAACCTTGATATGGCTACAAGACCATTTTCTCTGTAGAAGAAGAGAAATTCAGAAGGCAGATCTTGGCAGTGTTACAGAAATAACTGAGCAAACATCATTCCTTTCTTACTTCTGTCCCTACAAAGTTATATGATAGTAATATGCTTGGGAGTGGTTTTCTTTGGTTGGATAACAGGACAGGAGTTTGTTCCACAGACACAGAGAGATAAAAGACATTTCTATTGCTGTTCACACAGCTTAGAAGGTTCTGTTCCTAGGGCGTCAGTGGCAGCAAACAGATAGGATTCAGTATACTGTGTGCCAGACGTGGATGAGAATCCCAGCAGCTCCAGTTGCAGGAACACAGTTTCAAATAAGAGAACAGACTTATTCATTTACTTGCTAATAGCCTCCCCTGGCAGTTATGGCAATGAGCAACGAAACATGGTATCCATTATAGACTGATGTCTAATTAATTTCATGTTAATTAAGTTTATAATTACATGGTGTCATTTAGTAAAATTCTTTACTTTCTCTGTAAAGTTGCTGAGTCTTCAGATAGGGCTCTTTGGCTGTAATTTAGGTACAATTAGACTTTCAAATATAGTATATGATTTTTTCTGTCAAAAAAGTGCTGTAAGAGGTAGCATTCATAAATACAGAGTGGCCACTTCCCTTATTCTCCAGACCGTTTTCCTCTCCCTTTCTTGGTGTGTGCTGTGAAGAGTGCTTCTTTGAATGGAGATCCATTTTGTGCCCGTGTAAAACTGAGAACAGAGTGAAGCAAACCAAGGCCAGACTGGAGGGAGGGCACATTGTTTTCACTTTGGCTCCAAGCAGCTGTGATTCAGGAGACTCAAACCGCTTCATTTAGTACTGTGTTGTGCAGTATTTTTCTTTAAAAATATCTCCATCTTCTGTGCTTGGGAGTAATCACAGGGACAGTCACAGCCAAGCAGTATCTTTGGTGTGATTCCCACTTATTGCAGTATCTGGGGAGAAAGAAAAGTCCCTGGAGCCTTGGAAGAGGTGCAGGACCCGAATATATATACTCAAGCTGCCTACAAATTGTATGCCAGACTTTGAGATGGCTTTTCAGGAGTATAAATCCAGACCATGAGGCTCCTGAGGAAACATTCCGTGCATCATCCTTCTTTTCCCTCAAAGCCCATGTGTTGCTGTGGAGGAGGACTGATGTAGATAAGGTTCAGTGGAAGGCAACTGTAAGGTTGTCTCTTCCCTGTGCTGTGACACTAGGATTTGTGGCAAGAGATAATTAGCTTTGGAGTATTTCAGGTTTTTCCATATGGGACGTATTTTTCTTCTTTTTTATTATTATTTTTTTCCTTTTTATTTTTTAATTATTATTTTTATTCCATTATTATATTTTTTTATTATGGGTCTTAAGTTTTCTATCAAGAGAGAATTTGTGGGGCTAAATACTTGGGCTAAGATTGTATCAAAATGGGGTGGTGATCTCTGGCCCTGAGACCTTAAAGTCTGAGCAGGGTGGAGGAAGAAAATATGCCTGGAAATTATGTAGTATTGATCATGGAGCAAAACAGTAACTGGGCTACTGGAATTTGCCTGTTGGTTGCTTGGTGCCAGTCTGTTACCCTGATCATTGACCATGCACAGATCAGTTTTTTTAGGGAAGATCATTAACTGCCACATGGAAGTGCTTGAATAGTAATGACTGTAAAGGCAGGCAGTTGAGATTAATGAAGTTAAAAACAATAATAAAATTGTTTTACTAGAGCCATTCAGTGATTAGGATACACATTTTATGAGAAATATTCAGACTTCACAGACTCAGGGTAAAATGCCGTAGAAAGGAAGCTGGAGAGCTGCTCAATAATAACTATGAGGCATGTAATGATCAAAGGATTTAATATTGTTTAAGGTAACAGTAAGCAAAACAATTCCATTATAAATAGTTACATATGATGAACTTCCATAGCTCTTATTGTACTGGAATGGGCAACATTATTTCTGTAATATGTATATAAAAACTGGCTTTCCAATTCCTGTCAAAAGGCCATATATTGAAAATGCAGAATATGTACTGGTCCTTGGAATTAACCAAGCTAACATGATAGAGTTGGCTTCAATATTCAGGTAGAGACAGAATGGTTGCAAAGTTGACAGTGATTTTCTTTTTCAAAGGGGAAGTCATAATTATGCTGTGTCCTTCATGTGCTCAAATCTTCTTTCTTGTGGCTCTAAACTGACACTTGTCAAAAGTATCTGTGTAGTAGCATTTCTCTATTTTACATGCATACCAATAAGTGTATTAAACAAATGCTAGAGGAAGTCATAAGGCAAACAGCATTTTTTCTTAACAACTTTGACTTTTCAAGTACTTGCAGAAAGCTTTGACAAAGCATTCATTGATATATTGATTGATCTCTCAGGCATAGTGTTTAATGCAAATGACGTGTAAAATAACCTGCAGATGTCCATGTTTTAAAATGTCTATGCAGATAGTAATTGCTACGCCCTTTCATATGAACTAAGTTTCTATTAATGTGTGTTTTCTGTGGTTCTGTGGGGAGCTGCTGTTACTGCAGAGTTCTGTTTCACAGTCTGAATAGTTGCCTATTCACACTCTTTTTCACTTTAACCTGTCCCTGAATTAGAAGCTGTGCAAAATATATGCACTGACCTGCTCTGAGCGCTGGTGATTTGAGCTTCAGCTTTTAATGTCCTTGACTCTCACTAATCAATAGCAAGCAAAACAACTGCAGCATCAACAACAGTACTCTAAAAGGAAATGCCTGTTGGATATTGTGCTGAAAGATGTAAGGGTAATGCCTTTCCTTGACAAAGACGCAATATTTTCTCCATAAGAGCACTGAGCGCAAGTGTTTCATTTTCTGCTGCGTGCTTGGAAAATGAATGCATCTTCCAATGTATCATACTGGGAAATAAAATAAAAAATCCAAATCAAACTAAGGAAAAGCAGATTAAGATACTAAATGATCCTTGTTAGCAATGTATTTTTGGCCTCTAAAATGCTTGAGTAGACAGGTCAGGTTTTACTCTCTCTTGGTTCTAACGCACCACACACTGAGAACAGCTTTATAGTGTTCTATACTAAAGTACATACAATTCTGTTTGACCTCCTTTCTCATTTTATGAACTTGCAGATCAGTGAAACAAACCATTAAATATATTGAGTGCTGCCTGCAACACTAATATTAATGCCTCCAATTTTATTAAGCCCATTTGGAAATCTCATGCAGGTGGCAGCATCCATAAAATGACAAACTATGTACCCTCATTTGTGGAGCATAAATTTAAAAACATTAGAGGAAAAGCTAGTGATAATGGAAAAGAAATCTTGCTAAGATATTGCAGTATTTTGAAGAACTGTGAAGAGGAGCAAAAGGTTTAAAGTTTGGGTTACTGTAAGTAGTCCTGGGGTTAATATGATACTGCATGATGTGCTGCTTTCCTGTTGTAAAAAACCAGAGCATGTAAGAGGGTCAAGGCTCATTATCTTGGTGTATAACTTCATGGGATAGACTGTTTAATCTCTTTTGATCCTAGTTTTTCCGATTATTAAGTAAATTCAGTTATTGGAAAATCTGATCTAGTAAGAGAGACTAATGTGAAATTCAGATCCAGAATTTTCTGGGAATCCCTGGCCTCTAACAAGTTTAGAGTGTGTCCAAGTCTGTGTGGTTTTAGGTCTTTGATTTTCATTTGTTTGTCTTCTATCCATGCTTTTATCTCTAGGGAAAAAAAAAAAAAAAAAAAAAAAAAGTAGTATTTACGTATTTCAGTAGAGCTCTTAATTACATGAATGAAAAATACTATCTTAGTACCTCATGGGATAACGGTGATGTTTAGAAATAAAAGTTTGTGTCAAATGTTTATGTTATTGTGCTCTGAAACACGGCACTATTGAGCCTGGTGCATGCAAACTGCAAAATCTTAAGGAAAAGTACAGGTTTCTTCAGACAACTTTATCTTCTGCTGCTGTGTAGGCACTGCTTTAATGAGTCAAGACATTATTCTTCTTTGTGTGATAAACATTCTCCAGAAACCTATCCAGGAGCCTGTCCTTGTTTTCCAATAAAAATGAGATGACATTTTGTCCTTGTTTTGCCACAGCATTAGCCAGCATTGCTCTTTCAAGCAGTGGCTCAGATCCAAGAAGCAAATAAAACTAAGAATGAATTGTCATTTAATTTTCTACTTGAAACCGGAAACTGACAAATTTGATAAGAATACCTTTTTAGGTAATGCAACTACAACTTCTCTTTGCTATCCTGCCTTCCATTCAGCTCAGTTTGAGCTTTCTCTGTGCAAATCATGGTTCATTTAAAAAGACTAGTGATATGTTTTGTGTTATGCTGAATTTCCTCCAAGCTGGAAAAAAGTGAAAATGTAAACTGATTTTTGTTTCAGAATACTCTGTTTGGGTCAAGGGCCCAGGTAACAGTCTGCTTAGGATAAACCATATGTACTTGGTGAAGAAAGAAAATGTAACGAGACTTAAGATCTTAGAAACTTTTAGTTGCTCAGCACTGTTTTGCTTGGGCTTTCCTTGTATGCTTGAGTTTACATACATGATCTCCAAATTTATGCAACTTACATGTAGAGACATATTTGAAGAATGGGATGTGAGTATATGAAATTTAGTTTTGAATTCAGTTAAATTAGTGTTTACAGGAAATTTGTGTTTACTCTGGCAGAGTTTAGGTCAGGTTTGTAATGATGAAGAAAGTTTGGTTGCTGACATTTATGTACAGCTCATGGGAATATATTGTTTCAAATCCCGTTGCAGTAAAAAGGATTTCAAACAACTAGAATTTATCATCTTGCTTTGTGAAAAAAGTGCAGAAGACAACCATGTCATAACATTTTCCTTCATGAATAACTTAGGTGAAGGCTTATAGGGAACAATGTGTGTAGTTAAGAAGGCTTGTAGGGGACAAGCCTTTTCCCTCTGTACTCCACACTGGTTAGGCTGTGCCTTGAATACTGTATCCAGTTTTGGGCCCCTCACTGCAAGGGGGGCATTGAAGAGCTGGACCATATCCAAAGAAGGACAACAAAGCTGGTGAAGGGTCTAGATGATGAGTCCTGTGAAGAGCAGCTGAGGGAACTGGGGTGGTTTAGCCTGGAGAGGAGGAGGCTCAGCGGGGGAACCTTATTGCTTTCTGCAACTACCTGAAAGGAGGCTGTAGGCAGGTGGAAGTCCCAGATAACAAGCAACATGACAAGAGGAAACAGCCTTAAGTTACGCCAGGGGAAGTTTAGATAGGTTATTAGGAAAAAATTCTTCACAGAAAGGGATGTCAACCATTGGAACAGGCTGCCCAGGGGGTGGTGGAATCACCATCCATGAGGGTGTTCAAAAACATGTAGATATGGTGCTTAGCGACGTGGTTTAGTGGTGGACCTGGCAGTCTTTGGCTAAGAGTTGGACTTGATGATCTTAAAGGTCTTTTCCAGCCTAAACAATTCTATGCTTGTGTAACATAGACAGTAAGAAAGGGCATGGTCGAGGTCATTATTGAGCCCATGGATGTGTGACTTTGGGAAAGCAATATTCCCAAATATGGCAATGCACTACATGTTAACGATGCCTTTAATTGCTCAGCTCTGCATTAGTTAAAGGAGGAAAAAAATTAGCTTCTTCATTTATAAAAATGATCATGAAAGGCTCTTCTTCCAGAATTAGTTCAGTGTGTATAAATATATGGGGGTTTGCTATTATACTTTTATTTTTATGCTTTCTTCTCTAATAAATAGAAAAGCTAAAAACAATTGGTCATAAAGGCATTTTGTCCAACTCCCAATGAGAGTAAACTCTCAGAAAGCTACAGATCATCCAGTATCTGAGATACAGATCTGTACACTCATGAGATAATCGCCTGTGGTACTTCCAGAAAGCCAATTGTAGGGTTTAAAAAAATCGTCACTGTTGGCTCAGCTGGATACATATTAATAACATAATTCAAATTATACTTTCTGTAGCACATTCGTTTTGGGGAGAGCAGTTGTACTTAAATTTGATGTGTCAAAATAGTGTATTGCAAAATCATTATAATGTTTGGTTTAAGACTAATAATGAATACAGTGCTCCCTTCAAAACTCTCTGAATGAAGAGCTGATATTGGAACTAAAGTATCAGCAAGTTAGACTGTGTATTATTTTTTTTTATTGTGTTGGACACACTTAAATCTGAGAGAGACAGATACATAATGTTCCTTTAGAGGATGAATGAAGTTCTGTCGTTCCTTGTACAGGGAAGATAGATAGCTTTTTGCTTTGAGTTTTTAGTTTTATTCTTTAGTGTATTTTCCTCTGCAAGTCTGAGTGGCAGCTTACATAAGAGTAGTGGTTCTTTTAAAACTCAGAATCCAGTGCTCTAGCAACAACTCAGGGCAAAACTGGGCTTTGCTTCAACCTGCCTAATTCACTCCTGTTGAACTCTGAGAAGCCAGATGAGAGGTTGGCAGTTAGGGTATGAGAAATCGTCTTCTAAATACCCACTGCCTATAATATTTTACCTCTTATCTCAATGACTCCAAATAGTCAGAGATCTAGTATACAAATTAAATCCAGATTGCCTGCTGCTTCATGGGTTTGCAGTTTTTCTACTTTCCCTGGAACCATTTTTAAAGCACTCCTGTTCAGTTTCTGCCTCTTTCAGTCCTTTTTCCTTGCTCCGTTTCACCTGTGTCCTGTCAGAGCCTTTCTATTCCCAACCTTTCCCCCCACCCCTTGCAGTTATACTGTATTTCTGTATCCTTTCCTTTTTACATACTTTACCTCATTGCTTTTCATGTTTCAGTGAATAAAGTCAATAGCCTTTTTTTTTTTTTAATCCCTTCTAGTAACCATTTTTAAAAATTAATTCTTGTACCTTCAGTAGGACTTTCAGGACTACCTTGTGGACTTCTTGACTCCTGTAGACTGCTTAGGTCCTAGATCTGAGGCTTCTTCCCTACTCGGTGTTTTAGCCATCACTGTTGACTTCTACAGTCACTAATATGCATGCAGATGCAACTAAGAATATAAGCAAATCTGTTGCCTACCTGTTCTTTGCATAGTGCTGTATACTATATAGTAGTTCATCAATAAACAACTTCTCAAATGAAAGTTCAGAGGTGACTTTAAACACATCAATGTGATTTCACTTCATTGCAGCAGACCAGGTAAGGAAAAAACTAAAAGGCCAGAAATCTTTCACTTGCAGTGATTTACTTTGGTGTTAAAAGTGTGGTGTTTTTATGTAAATACATATATGTGTCCTTTGACTTGTCTCCAGGAATGTACACAATTTCACAGAATTAAGAAAACAAAATTCCACAGAGGAGGTCTGAATGGCCTGGGAAATTTGAAGGGAGGGTAGCAACTATGCAGTAGCTTTCAATTCTAGACTATTGAAACCCTGATGATACTTACGTTTTTCTGTCTAAATCCTTTAGAAAATTACTTGGGAGGTAATGACTAACTACAGTGACTCAGTAAAAATACTGCAGAAAGGCCTGGAAAAGCCTGCCCCCTTTCTACCACGCGCAGAACAGAACCTCAGTCTTCCTTAAACTCTGTTACATGGAGTTTTTGTAACATGCGCACACAGTTGTGCAGGTCAACGTATTTTACAGCTGAGCATTTTTCTTGACATTACAGTAGGCTTTTAGGGCTGTGGTGTTAATATACTGCATGATGAACTGGATTTGCAATGATACAGTTTTGGGATTCTAATTGTGAATTTCATGGCGTGGTAAAAGTATATTCATTCACTTTAAGATATTTTATGTATGTGAGAGGAGGCAGTAGAAGTAGCAAGGACCCGAATGATGTAAGTTTCAACAAGATTCAGCACAGATTCCAACACTAATGTTCCTTACAAGTTCTTAAGATACTCATCACTACATGTGGATATGGCTGTAAGAAACTCATCTTAATGTCAGTCTATCCTAGAGCCTTCCTCTCAAGGTAAAACAGTCCCTGTGCAGAAACCTAGCTGTTCTGGAATGACTCTTACTTCAACTGATACTGTATTTTTGTCTGTGAATTAGCCAGGTCCCTTTGTTTTTTCTTGATGCCTTACACTAAACCTTGTCAATTGTTTCAGGGAAAAGGAATTTTGCCACACCCTTTTGGAAAAGTGCAGTGGCTCCAAGCTAGCATGTTCAGCTTCTAAATGTGCCATTACCTACTTTCAGGGTAGAAGTACTAAGAGTGCCTCAAGGTTAGAACAAGCAAGAAAATGCAATGTAAATGAATTAGTCATTGTTACTTAATTACTCAAATTCAGCTTCTCTTGAAACTGATAGTGTAAGTCTCATTCATTTAAGGCAAATCAGGATTTGGCTCTGAATTCATTTAAGTGTTACGGAACATGGATAAGCTTTCACTCTTTATAAACATTGAGAACTTACTAAAGCAAGGTTAAAAAAAACCAAACAAACTACACAAAGAAACAAAAGCTACTGATGAAGTTACATTTGCCGGATAATAGTACAACTCACGTTTTTTTTCCAAATGTCATTAGAACAAGTAATGGTGACTGTCAACAGTGATGTACATAGTAACTCAACTGCATCAGATAACAACAGACTGGGTAAGACAATGCTGTTTTAGGAAGTATTTATGCTGTAGAGTCACAGTTGGATTTCACACAGGGCCAAACATCGCCTTCTTTAAAGTTCATAGCCCTAGACGGTCAAGTGGTGTTTAGGGGATTGGTTTCTCCTTCATGTCAGGACAGACCATGACCCAGGGATTTTTACTTGTGTTTCAATGTGCCATCATATTTAGTTGTTGATTTTTTAAGTTCCTGATGATACTTAGAAACAAGAAATTTTAAGACAGTTAACTAACACTTCTCCCAGCACCACTCCGTTCTGCCATTACAGTCATTTAATGACATTAAGGGCAGGAGCCTGTTTGGAGCAGGCAGAAAGGATGATGTGCACACAGCTGAGGCATGAAACAAAGGTTACTAAGGAACCTGCTGTTGTACTTAACAGTAACTTTGTGGTACAATGGGGTTCCCTTCACTTAGCTGGTGGACCAGACCAAAGACAGATAACTTGATTCTGCACCCAGGTTTGTTCACCATAGGCCTTTGCGCAAGGCTGGACACCTGACTGAGGATTTTTCTGCCCATGCATAGTACAGTCCTTGGTTGGAGAGTCCTAGATTTATTGCATTATGGCTCAATAGGAATATTTTGATTTTTTAAAGTCAAATGAGTAACATGCCTTACACATTTTTAGTTAACAAATAAAATTGTTGGCCACAAGATAGAGCTAATGTTGCCATTGTCATAAATTCATGTACAGTTTTTATTTAACATTTTATGTATGTTTTAAATTCATTTTATCTTTATGTGTTTGAATGTCAAAATTCATTTGTGTTTGGATTTTTGTATTAATTTTTCTTTGACTTTTTTTTTTTTAAACATGATTTCTCACATTTTATTTTGTTTCTTTTAGGTTTTGTTTTATTTCATAAGATCCCACTGGATGGGTAAATGAAATAAGGAAAAGATGAGAGAGGGGCTGTTGAGCTTGTGGAAGCTGTATGCTGCACACTAGGGAGTGGACAGTGTTCTTGCCCAGTGAAGTGCCACCTACCTTGGACTTCTCTTTTAGACATTGGTTGTGTTTGGAGAACTGTAGAAGTACATTCAAATCAGTAGCTGTTTTTGCAAGAGCAGAGTGAAGCCAAGCCCTGAGGCAGCTATAAAACTCAAGAATAAGCTATCACACTCCTTCCTATTGCCTTGTCCTCACTGTGTCTTCCAAAATGACATTGAGATGAAATGATGATGTATTGTTTCTCTGTCAGTTTTCCCCTGTTTGAACTTAACTGGAAAGATGTTGTTTTTATAAATAATATTTATCAAAGGTGAACTGCAAAGTTGCTTTTATTTTATTGTATTAGTGGCTCTGCAAAACATTTGCAAATGCTTAATTTAAGTGTGTGTGTAAACTCATTGATTTCAGTGGGAATGCTCACATCCTTAAAGTTAAGGTTTTGTGTATTTTCAGGATATGGCCTTAAATCCTAAAGCAGTAAATTGCAGAGCTGGCCCTGCAAATCTTATGTATGTGGTTCCACTGACTTTACCAGGAATATGGAGAACATGAGCTGTGTGCAGAAAGGTGGCAATACTGTTTGTTAGTGCATATGGGTATTGAACCAGTGCCATTGCTTACACATTTCAGTTAGGTCATGCTTATTCAATATAGTCTATAAGTTTGGATAAGTGTGCACATCTTTAGTAGGCTGGAATGCTGATTCTGAGCCAAGAGCAACAATAACAACACTGTACGATTGGTCTTCAGACTAGACTTAGAGGCCTATTTAACTGTTCATATTTTACTGGGAAGTATACTTCAGAGTATGCTTCAGTGTGTTTCAGAGGAGAGCCTACTCTCTTCTGAGAAGAGTTTACTATAACGAGTAAAACTAAGTAAAGGCACAAGCATTTTGCAAGAGCAGGGACTGCATTTAGATATAGTGCTAGACAATCTTCATGCTATTTACCTATAAAATCCTGAGTTTATACTTCAGTCTTTTCAGTTAAAGGAATCATTGTAAGAAAGGTGAAGTTTCTGTTTTTTTAACCGAGACTAAGCTACGAAGACTAGCAGCTAAAGACTGAGATAGAAGCTTACATTTCTATGCATTTTGATTACATTTCTGAGCAATGGTTTCATTTTAATTCCTTACAATTACATGTAGTGAAAAAGAAGACATGGTATTGTGTTGTCTCCCCTGTATTTGCTTTTCATTGTTTTTGCTTTTTAATTGCAGCCATTTTCACTCTACCATTGAAACGCTTTTCTTTTGCTGCAGTCTTTTACAGTGTACACCATCCATCTCATTCTACAATACTGTCTTGACTTTTGTTTTACCTCTATATACTTACCGGCTTTTTGCCTTTTAAGACTCTTAGTTCTTTGACTTTTTTCTTGTGTTCTCTTCAGTCTCTTACATACGAGTTCTTTATTTCTGCTGTGCTCAAGTTTTGGAAATATCCTTATTAGTCAAGAAATATGTCCACATTTACATTCTTCTAGGTCTATGTAGTGAGGTATTTCCTTTCTCTTGCCACTGGCTAGGGAAGGGGAGTTGCAGTTGCTGAAGTGCTTTTTTCCCCTTCTCTAAAATCTGTCCCAAAGATGTGTTCTTCTCCCCACATTAAAGGGGACAAGCTGTAAGTCTACTGATGACCTAGGAATCGTGGTGTCTTTGTCACCCTGCACATACTGTGGTGATTTGCAGAGGAATGGCAGCAATTAAGGATATCCATCATGGTTTCTGTTTGAAGTTAGATGTCAGCAAGTGCTCTGCTGTTCCTTAGAAACAATATTAGGAATGTCTGCCTTTTTTCTTCCCTAAGTCTATGTGGACACAGTCTTATTTTACAGAGATGCTAACTTTCTCTTCTGCTTCCCAATTCTCTCTTAACTTCTTTTAAATTATTTTCATCTAAGCAAGACTTCTC
Source organism: Falco peregrinus (assembly GCF_023634155.1). Lineage (NCBI taxonomy): Eukaryota > Metazoa > Chordata > Aves > Falconiformes > Falconidae > Falco > Falco peregrinus. The sequence goes on along the minus strand of NC_073739.1, from coordinate 41,887,241 downwards.
GCTTAGCCATGCGTGTCTTCTCCTATTGAAATAGTATCTGATGCCATTGAGCTGATTCTAAATCAATGGAGAACCATTTAGGTCAGCAATATTTGAACTAAAGTCAGTGGAGTCACATCTAATCTAAGTTGGATCGTGAGCAGAGCTTGACCTAGTAGCCCACATTCCAGTCTTAAGTTTTGCTGGGACAAAGTCAGTGTATTTCAGTTATGTATTCACAATTTATTGCCAAATAAATGAAGTGAGAATCAGAACCCTTTTCTTTTGGCAGGGAAAAGGCAAACTTGCAGAGCTGGAATATGGCAGTTGATTTTTGAAATATTTAATTTTAAAAGGTAGTTTTTTCTGATTCATAATATTTATATGCATAAAAATGCACAGTTATTGATTGGGGATTTTACATGATTTTTTTGTAGTTTATTTTATAGCACTTTGCAGTTCATCTTCATGGTACAGGAGTAGGTTTGACCTTCAAATATTTCAGCATGTACTGACACAGTATTTTGGATTTTATGTAATCATGGAGGTAACTGTAATAAACCACAACTGATTTATGCACCAGTGAAATATATATATTTCTATATATATTAGAATATCCTTCTTACATATTTTGTACTATATCTTTTATAGTATCCACTCAGTGCACTATTACTTGATGCAGATATTCACAGAACCTTATGGATTACAGCACGTGATTTGTTACTAATAGTGTCTTAACACTGATGTTTAATGCTTGATGGAAAAAGACTAAGTGTTCCTAAAATCGTTTTATTTCAGTATGTGGACAGAGCCTCTTAAAGCTAAGAGAGCTAAACTTTCAATGTGGAAATTACAGTGTCTACTAGCTCCTGTCTTTCAGCTTGATTGTAAGTGACATTGCTTGTAACTAGAGATTCTGATCCAACCCAAATGGTGTTGGTTTACAGAGGGCTCAGTTGATTACAAATTCTTGACCTCCTCAAAATGAGACTGAAACTAAGAATCATGCAGGAACCATTAACATGGTCAAAGTTCCTGAACGTCCAGGATTTGGCATTAAAAAGCTTTTATATTGTTTCACTGAGCAGTAAAAAAGGCTATGAAATATATAAAGGCAGAGTTGCTATTTTTTTCACTGTGCCAGACATGAAACTAAAATAAAAGCATATTTCTAATGTTCTGCTAGAAGGGGTTTATTTATACTAGATTTTACTTTAAATTGACATTTAGTATACTCAGAGAACTACTGAGATAAGCTGTTGAGCAGTTTGATGGGCAGATTAGTTGTGGGACTGGAGAGGAAGCACTGCTGGGGTTGTTTTGGTATGAGGCAAGGCATATCATCAGGTCTGTTAAATAAACCTGTTCGTGTTGAATTTGGTGGAGGTTTGACCAGTGTCTTGGTCTACGTTGCAAACGAGTGCATTGTTCCCAGGCAGAGCCTGGGGTCTGTGTTGTGCTTGCTGCAGCTGCCTGCAATGCCACACGAGGTGGGGGGCCTTGTGAAGGCTGTGCCTGCAGAAGGATGTTTGGGGACCATGCCTTTTTTCTGGTGGGAGTCATGGGAGCTCAGCACCAGGGCAGGTGGAGGCTGCTGTGACACATTTGCATGGCAATATGTGTATGTCTAAGTACCCTAACCTGTGTAAGGCAGCCACCTTTCCACTGCCTTTGACTACCAGCTAGATCTCTCCTATGCAGCAGTGAAGAAAACTGTTCATTTCAGTAGGAGAAAGATCCTTGGGGGCAACAGACAGTACTAAGAAAACCTTTGGACAACTAGTTGGAAACAATTCTACTTCAAATAGTTCTCACATGAATTGCTCTTTCTTCTTTGACTGCCAGCAGAAGGATGAGAAATCTGTTTCTTTCCTAGGGTGCAGCCAATCCCTAAGCACAGTTTTTCAAAGATTAGAAATCTTACAGCAGTTTGCCATGTAGAAATGATTGGTACACTCCCTACTGGCTCTTTATGCAACAGCATTCATACCAAGGTCCAGTTTCTTAGTCCCTTCACCTGGCCATCCCCGACAAGTTGAAAATTATCAGTTTGAAGACCAGCACTTTGTTTGCAGCTGTTTGAATGCGTAAAAACTTGCAAATGTTTGTAAAGTTGGAAGCCATTATCAGACAAATAAAAAAAAGCATCTTTCTCACATCTTTTTGATTCAGTCCTCCTTTTCCAGTTGCATATTTGACATTTCAAAAAATTTGAAAGCTAGTAATGGATTGGGCAGCTAAGGATTTCATTCATGTTAATTTCAGAAGAAAACCCCAGAAGTTTACCTGAAGGTTTTTGGTATTTGCTACTACTTCTGCCTCTTCCTCTTCTTCCTCCTTTTCCTCTTCTTCTCTTCTTCTTCCTCTTCCTCCTCCTCTTTTTCCTCCTCCTCTTTTTCCTCCTCCTCTTTTTCCTCCTCCTCTTTTTCCTCCTCCTCTTTTTCCTCCTCCTCTTTTTCCTCCTCCTCTTTTTCCTCCTCCTCTTTTTCCTCCTCCTCTTTTTCCTCCTCCTCTTTTTCCTCCTCCTCTTTTTCCTCCTCCTCTTTTTCCTCCTCCTCTTTTTCCTCCTCCTCTTTTTCCTCCTCCTCTTTTTCCTCCTCCTCTTTTTCCTCCTCCTCTTTTTCCTCCTCCTCTTTTTCCTCCTCCTCTTTTTCCTCCTCCTCTTTTTCCTCCTCCTCTTTTTCCTCCTCTTCTTTTTCCTCCTCTTCTTCTTCCTCCTTCTCCGCCTTCTTTCACATCATCATGTTTTGTGACTTCTTCTTTTCCTTCCAGTTTTCAGTGGTTCTGTCTTCTGTTCTTAAGAGAGCCCAACATGCTCTTTTGTGAGCTGTGGTAAGCTTTCCATACATTACAAATATGCAAGGTCTTTCAATATCTTTTTTAAGGGCTTTGCTATCATTACATGATGGTGTAAAATATTCCAGATTATATTGTAGGCAGACGTGCTAGGTTTTGTCATCTCATCTCCATAACAAGTGTTTGTGGATGGTTGGAAGTATTGAAAACAATAAATACAGCATTATAGGGAGCACAGAGAACATTGGTGCTGCATATTTCACAGCCCATTTCATTGTCCCATTTCCATGGCAATGTGTGTCCCTAAAATTTTGAAGCTGGCTATTGTTTGTTCTGTTTATCTTTTGTACATACAAATTAAATCTGCTGTGAAAATAGAAAATGATGCATTAATTTGAAGTAAATATAGCTGTTTAGTTCCACAAACATGTAGACTGTATGATAAAGCTTGTAGAAGATATTACTGTCTTTTAATGAAACCTCAAGATTAACTGGTTAACTTATTTTCATCACAAAGAGATAAACTGAAATAGCCCACGATAGAGTGTGCTTTGTTTTGACATGGACTTGCCATATCCTTCTAATTTTAATAGGATCCTTCCATGATGAGGTTTATTTTTGCAGCTGCAAGGAGTGTGGTGGATAAGCACGTGTCCTGGCCTGGAGCAGAGTTGCAGGCAGTGTAGGTCCAAACTGCTTTCATTTTGAAGAGGGCAGTTCCCCCATAGTCTCTAGAGGCAGTAAATCACGGAAGTATTACTAAGCAGATTATATCTTACAGGAGGAAACTCCTCTCATTGCATACATGTTTTCACTGTAACTTTGTTCCTCAGCTGTAGTGACAAGAACATGTAAGATTTCAGGGAGCTATCTGATATTCAAGCAAGGAGAGGGTGAAATCATAGTTTTCTTGTGATGGCTTTGATTTTTCCTTGATGTAAGCAGTGCAGGTCTCAATCCTCAGGCATGTCCACAAAACGGGAAAAGAAATCCTGACTTTTTCCTGAGGTGTTTTTTGTGGGGGTTTTTTTTTTTGGTTTGGTTTGGGGTTTTTTTGGTTTTTGGTTTTGGGGGTTTTTTAGGGTTTTTTTACATGGCTATTCCATTGATATTACTGGCTTTGTTAGTGTAAAAGCAGAATTGGGCTGCTGTACCACTGCAGAAACACAAGGCCAGTCTTCAACAAATACATTTGATATGTATTCCACTTCCATTCAAGAGCCCTGTGCTCCTTGGCCTCTTAGATTTCAGGTTCAACTTAAAAATAGGAGGAGTCATTCTGTTGGTATCAACGTTAGAACTTCAGAATTCTTTACTAAAACCTATTTTTCTCATGTTGAAAAAAGTGATGTTTTAAATGATAGCACAAAAATGCCTTCTACCATAATATAACATCACATCATAAAAGAACAGTTTGTTGTAATCCATCAGCAAACTGTCTTTTTTCTCTCTGTCCCCTCTAATTCTTGATGTTGAAACTGTTTTATGTTTTTTGTAAATAATAGATAATCATTGTTTTTATTCCCAAGTACTACCATAAGAGCTTGGATAATCTACGCTTACAGAAAATGTACTTGATGAACTTACTTCTAGCAGGCCAATAAAGTTTTATAATTCATTATCATTGTGTCTTTCACTCTCTGTAGATTGATAGTATCTAATATTTCATTAGTAATTGTGCAGTGTATTGGAAAATATGTGAATCTTGAATCTTCCTCACCTGTTATCTGTTGTTATAAACATGCTTATTGTTGCTTTTGTTTTCTGATACACAGTGAGATTGAACTCCTTAATTATATTTTTATAGCATCCTGATTGGTTACCCTGTTTCAAAAAGACCCTCTGCCCCTCACCCCCCCAAAAAAAACCCCAAAAACCCAACCAAGCACCAAACCCAACCTGTTTTAAATAGTTTTATTTCAGTTTAATTTACATGCAAATTTGCATGCATGTGTGTTTAACATGTACATTTAATCAGGTGTGTGTGTATTCATGTCAAATGACTACATATTTGGCTGTTGGCCATAAGACAGTAGGTTTTACATGTCAGGCCATGCTTCATCTGGTCAGAACTTAAAGCAGAAAAAGTTAGTTGGTTGAATACTCACATAAGTTGTGCTGATTTTCCAAACTATTTTGAGGAAACATCAGTGCTGTGATTCAAAGGGTGTGTTTTGCTTCGGAACTTCTGTTTGTTGGCCTTGACCATCTGGATTTCTTAACAGACCTAATGAAACAGTCCACAAGAATGTTGAAATGGTTATGTCACATTTTAAGCCCAAATTTTTCCATTTTTTGCTTTTTACTAGTGCATGTCATACTTTCCGATGAATTGGATTGCTGTATTTGGACTATAGCAGCTGTGGTTATTGCATTACATGTTCATTTTCTTGCTTCTGAAATGTTTGGTCACATTTTTCTCTTCTGGGAGCTCAGCACATCTCTGAGCATTGTACCAAATCTATTTTGTATGTCCACAGCAAATCGTGCATTTTTCACCTATTGGCAGAATTGTGATGTCACGTAGTGCATTTTACACTTAAGCTTTTTTATCATCATACTTGTGGAATATGGTTTTGGAGCTAATTTGATGTGTCCTCACTATGTAAAAGCAATAGACTCTCTGTAAAGGTCCATTCTTTTTCTAAGAGAAGCTTTCAATAAGACTTGCTATTACAGGTAAATCATGATATTGTCTAAGCTGGTTGATACAATTATTTTAAAGAAAGTATTCAAACAATGTAAAATATTGGATTCATGAATATGCTGTACCAAGTAGAAGAGCATATTGAAATTGTGAGGTATTGGGAACTTTTTTGAGTGGTAGCAGTGGTAGCAAGCTTCCCATTGAAGTACTCTAATTTAGAGTTTGCAGCCTCAGCAGAGCAAAAAGTTACTATCTGGGGAGAACAATCAAAAAATGAGGCTGAGTAAAGACAAAAGTGAAAATAGCCATTTACACTGCCCAGGAAATTAGGAACTCAACAGGATAAGTACTAACAAAAATTCTTAATGTACTTGATAATCCAGATCGGTGAAAAAATGCAAAAAAATGTTCATTTTTTAAATTAACACAGTATTCTTGTGGAAGTTTTTGTTTTGTTCTTTTAAATGAGAAAAAATACAAACAGCATGTATTGGATATTGGTATCTTGAGAAATTGTTATTTCTGCCTAATTTCTCCATTAATGTACTGCAAGAATAAAAAGCTAATTTCATAGATTAGTTTATAATTATGTTACTATTTTAAAAGTAAAATTAACTTAAAGATCACCTTTCAAGTTGATTAATTGATGTTTCTTTCTGTATTATGCTAGTAATCAGGCTCTAAAGCAAAAATACAGACCGTATAATAGGCAGGGTTTTGTACATGGCAGTTTCATGAGAATGGTTGCAAAAAGTCACAGAATTCTGGTTTCTGATATTTGGGTAATTCTATTGAAAGACCTTTTTGGCAATGTATTTTACCTATAAAAGCAAATATAGTGTGCAGATTTCTAAAATAAGCATTCTCTAGCTAGCTTGTTGAACATGACAGATACTTTAGATTTAAATTATAATGGGTTTTTTGGCTCCTGAGTTACTCTTCAGAGCTATACGACTTTCATCATCAGAGCAGACTTAACAATAAAGGGGCTGGATGTCATGAAGGTCTATAAACAGGGAATGGAGTTTCAACTAAAATAGTTCCCCAAAAACAGAACTGCAGGTCATAGTGTGTGACAAAAGACAAAAGTGGGTAAAGGGAATAGAAAAGTGCATTTGAAAGAGAGCTGAAAATTAATTTGGATTAAAGTTCTTGTTTGGTGCACAAAGTTGATACTGCATTTAACATGAGCACCTTGTTCTGGTAGTTGAAACAACAGTAACGTTAAACCCAGTTATTTATTTATGCAATTTGCTTTTCTACTGTAGCATCTAAATTGATAGTTTATTGCCATTATGCCATCCTTATGATGCCATTACTTTGTCTACATTTTTCACTGTAGCAATCTTCAGATATAGTTCCCTAATGTGTTGCAGCTGTAATCAGTAAAATACCAAGTGTCTCCGTATAACTTAGAATATGAATGTGGCAATGTCTTCATACCTGCGTTTACTATTGCTACGTAGGAGTGCTGTGCTGTTTACACATCCAGAAGAGGCAGAGCATTGAACTGGCTGTTCAAGCCGATACCTTCCCTTGAGATCTGATACGCAAAAGGAAAATGTGCAAGTGTGTGTTGGGAACCACACATCGATGACACCAGAGATCATATTTCCTCAATAATTCCTAATGGCTATTATTAGATATCAGAAGTTAGAGAACAGAAAGTAGTGAAACTCAGTTTTTTTGCAGCTAGCTGGGCGATTGGTTATGCAGTTTCTTGATGACTAGTGTGATCCCACTGAAGTGTCACTAAGTTTTCCTCTGGAAGGATTTTAGCACAATTTTGGTGTCTACAGCACTGAAGTCAAGGATGCCTCAGGAATGGATGCATCATCCCTTCCTCAGGGAACATGATCCAAGAAAGCAAGTTCTATATAAACCTTTTGTCCAAAGGCTGGGTAACACTTCTTTCAGTTTGTTGTCAGTCCGTGCTGAGTTTTAGTAATGTCTTTACTACAGCAGACACCCCAGTATAGACCTTGCTACCTAAACCAGAATTCCCCTTTCTTTTTTCTAAAGGTGCATGACATGTAACCAGTTTTAATCCTTCCTCATGAGACCTGGCATGATGCTGACTATGCAGTTTAAATTATAAGTTAGCTTGCACTTTTCTGCCCCAGATGGTCTCAGAGTGAAGGTCAGTAGGGTTAGCCATGTCATTCCTGGTGCACTTGTACCTAATAAATGCATAGTTATGTGAAGTTATTTCACTTCTGTCAAATATCTTTTAAGACTCCTAGGAAAAATCCAAGGGCTGTATTTACCTGTACAGATAAACTATTAGAATTAGAACAAAATGTGAAGTCTCAGTAAGTCTGTGCTTTGTAGAAGAAGACATTTACATAAGACTCAGATTTTCATTCAGATTCAAAACAGTGTATGTTGCCTTAAATATGAAAGACAAAAGTTAAAAGTATGAAAGAATATCAATGTCTGCTTCCTCATCGTGAGCCCCACTCATTGATTTTTCTATTAATGTCGGGTAATTAGATGAAAGACCTAGGAAGTTATTTTCTCTCTTAGTTTTGTCTTTTATAAGCCAAAGTAGCTATTTGGCAGTCTGAGGTACTACCTCTGTGTTGTAATATAGTTGTCTGCCTGTCTCAGTGAAGTCTGTCTTCTGGGTACCAAGTAGCTGAGTGATGTGTATCTCAGTCCCTGATGAGTCTTGTGAAGGCTTCTGCCACACAAGCAGTAACTCTGTGTTATTACTAATTGCTCAGCTGTCTCATTTCTCAATACATGTAATGTTTTAAAACACAACCCAAATAATCCACTCTGCATTTGTTTGCTTATGAAAGTAAGAATAAAAATCAGGTAAGTTGAATTGCCTGAGTATTTCCTTTCTCCAGTAACCACCAGGCATTTGAGGTATGGTTTTTGAAGCAGAACATGCAGAGATCAACTTTCTATTTGCTGTGTGGTATAACAGGTTACCTTTTCCATATGTCAGCATTGGTTTTCCCTTGGGAGCTGGCATAATCTCTTTCCAGGTAAAGAGTTATATTTTATCACTTTTCACTGTTGTGTTAAAAAGAGTGTGAAGGGCCACGTGCCTCTTGAAGAGGAAGGCAAAGATTTATCATAACTACTTTTCCTTTCTGAAGAAGATGCCAAGTTTCCATTCCCTGCCACTACTTCCCACTTTGTTGGAGTCCAAATGTATATATAACCCTGCTGATGTTGAACTTGACTGCCCCTGGGACACAGGTGAAGCTGTTACCTGTCAGTGGGAGATGATGGTATTGCCTCTGGGGGCAGTTGTTCCTAACTGTGGGGCTCTTACATTTTTTTCCCCTTCCCATGGTGAGAGAAGCTGTAACCACTGGTGATTTGTATATCGATAGCCCTCATGATAGCAGTTTGATCAGTGATTGCCAGAGGACAGATGCTTATGCCAGGAAAGAGTAACCTTTGGTGGGCAAAGCAGAAGGCTGAGGATTGATGGCAGAGACTGAGTTACCCTGTCATCAGTCTAATTACAAAGGGTTTGGTCATCTTTAGGAGGGGAGTAGAAATTAAAAAAAAAAATCCTGATTTTTTTTTCCTCACTTGGAGACATGCAGGTCTTGCTTCGGGTGCCATAAATCAGGCTACTGTGAGATTTATTTGTTTAATACAGAATATAAATGTAATTTAACTTGCTGCATTAATAAGGAATTCCATCTGCATGTTGCAGGATGCAGAGTCTGTGCAGATACTTGCCTGGTTACACCAGAGCCCTGGCTCTGACCCTAGATAGAACACACTGTATTTCCCTATAAAATAAATTAGGGGCATTTATTCGTCTGAGATTTTTGACATCACTGCTGTTACGGACAGGAGAAATCATTTATGTGTGTGGTCCTGCCTGGAGTCACATCCTTCTCTTCGTCAAAAAATTTTATCTGCTTCAGGATTCTAGGGAGGGCTGTTAGTGTACCACATTAAATTGTCCCCGAGTAATGTTAACTGCTTTCTTTAGCATTCTGAAACTTTTTGTCATTGCTACCTACACATTGCAATTGCAAGTGCACAGCTTGTGCAGCCTGATTCTCCCATGTGTTTCCTTGCATTGCGTTTATGTTTATGCCATGTGACTGTAAAGTGCTAACAGATCAATCTGTCCAGCAGTGAATATATCTGCATGGAATGCAAAACCATGAGGAACTGAAAATCAGTAGAGGCTGAGAAAGGTATGAGTCAGATCCTTTAACCAATTCACATCAGCTGAGACCAACTTAAATATTTGCCATTTGTAAGTACTACTACTCCCTACTATTTGGGAATGGTACATTTTAAAGCTTGAAATTCACTGTATGTGAACATTTGTAGGAGTAAACATCTTAGGTCTTGCCAGACGTTTAACATGAAAAGGAAATGCCAGCAAAGTGAAGCAATGCAATTTTAATTCCAAAACTGTACGGGTTTTGTGGGGTTTAGTCCATAATAGCCAGATTCCGTATGAGACCTGTATTTATCTGTAGTGGGCTTTTTCTACAAAATGTTCTTTTAGGAGATTATGTAGGTGTAAAATAGTTCAGTACATTACAGCTTTAGTCATGTGCTACTAACAGAGTGAATAAAGTTATCTTATTCTTTAGTAGTAGTATTGCATGAGTTTATGTATGATATATACTTTGAAACTTGCTTTAGAACCCAGATCAGTGAGTTTAATTCAACAGGGCCAGCTTATGTGAAATTCAGGACCCGAGTGTCTTTATGCTGTTGTTTGAATCATTTGTCCTGTATACATCTGTATTTTGTAATTGATGGTGGTCTCTAAACATATATTTTTTCATTAAGCGTTATATAGGAAATATCCCTGGGTGTGAATCTAGCAAGTTTTTTAGCAATAACTACTTGGCAATTTGAAATAAAATCATTGCTAGTGAACAAAGTGTTAGAAATCTGTTGTAATCATACTCTTGAAAATGAAGTTTCATTAAAAAAATTACATCTGTAATGAAATACTGTATTATTCTTGCTTTCTCATAAAAAATTATATAGGTGCATAGCTCAGGGCTTAATTTTTGCTTATTTTACAGGCTGGTTAGATAACTTAGGTGTTCCAAGTTTTCATCTTTGTTCCTTGGGTTTTGCTACGACATCATGAAAACACGGAGAAATTGACTGGTAAAGTAAGGAAAGTTGTTACTGTCTTAATAAAACAAATTCTAATGCCTCTGGAAGCTGTATTGGAGAACAAAACCATCCCAACCACTCAGTCAATGAACTGTGTACTTTTTGTAAATGAGTTTTTGAATCCATCTAAGATAACGTGACCAAGTGGAGGGAGCAGCCAGCAAAACCTGAGGACCCTGAGGCAGTGCAGCATCCCCTCCCTGCACAGCCAGGTACCCCCCTAGTGATAATGGGCTCCTCTGATTACTGGTGCAGTAAAGCTGCCCCCGGCAGAAGCCCAGTGAAGCTGTTAACATGTTGGCTGCTTCTTGCCATCTGAGGTTTCTTACCTCTGTGGCACAGAGCCCAGCTTAAAGCCTCCCAAAGGGGAGCATGCCCAGGCGTGCTGCCAGTGCTGGAATGGCATAGACACTGTGGCTTTCAGTAGGTTTTTGTGACGATGAGCATTTTGCATTGCCTCCAACTAGTGCTGTTTGCTAAGGATCCAGGCTTGCTTCTTTGCCCGTTTTCTCTTCTTGTTGGGCCTTAAAGAGGAGGGAGATACTGTAGGAGGGATTCACTTCTGCTGGCTCCTAGCCCAGCATTAAGCGCTCTCCAGCAAGTTGTCTTGTCCGCCTCGCATCCATCCCTCCTCTGCAAGTCCACGTGACTGTGTGACTGAAAGGTGAAAGACCAAAATTATGCTAATTTTAATAATCACAGCAGCACTGTAATAAAACCTAGCTCTGTAGCTTTTACATTTCTGGTAGCATGCAGCAAATTTTACTGTCTTTAATCCTCTCCCTGGCAAAACTCCTACTGGCTTCAGTGGGAGTTTTGGCTGAGCATGACCAGAGTTGGGATTTCATGTTTTGGTCCTGTATTAATTTCTCAGCAAAAAGAGAAATGGATTTTGCAGATTTTCAGTGAAACATTAGGAAGACATGAAACTGGCATTCTCTAGAATGTAGTGGCACAATTACCTTTTAGGCATTGCCTCTTGGGAATGATACAGGTCTATTACTTTAATCCATTCTTAACATAATTCATGCACGGCTATATATTATAGATGGTGCCTTTCAGTGACACAGCTAAGTGCCACAGCAGCAGAAGACTTCATTTGCCAGAAAGGTTCTCATCATTCTTAATAAAAAGACAGCAGTCCCAACTCTACTGTAATTCTTAGGGATTTTGCACCATTGTCAATTTAATAAATTGTTCTTGGCTGATACTAAGATGAAGGGAATTAGACTCACAGTGTTGTTATTTCACTATTAGGATTTCATGCTTCATGTTTGGTTTCGCTCTTTCACCCTATCCCCAAATTTGGTTTTCTTTAAATTTTTCATGAGCTAGCTGGTTGGAACTTTGCACATTATTTTGGGTTTGGAAAAAAAAAAAAAGTGTGAAAACCTCTTAGATGGAAATGGATTCTTTCTAAAGACTGTGCAAATGAAAAACTTTCTGTTACTGAAATTATGGTGTAAATGTGCAGACTCCAGAGAATGAAACATTAAGTGATTATGTTCCTCCCTCCACTGAAGTTCAGTTCTTAGTTAGTTAGTATTGTGCTTGAAGTGAGGGTGTGCATTTTTTGTGCACATGGGAGGTGCACATGTCTGTCTTTTGCAGTCTGGTCCTTTTGAGACCTGTTTGTGATCATTGCAGACTCCAACTTTGAATCTAGTGCAGTGCAAGAGAGGATTGTGGCTATGCGTGGTTTGGTTTGGTTTGCAGTCTCTGAAGGCAAGACCTTTTTTGCAGATCAACTCAGGGATACGCTAATTAGGGAAGTTTATATGGTCTACTTCAGCTGGTGCTTATGTTCTAAACGTGTTCCTTAGATTCATACAGATTTACAAAACCATTTTATTCTGCTTTGTAGTATTTGCTTCTTATGGTGGTTAGGAATAAGGCTATGCTATCAGCTTCCTTTAGCAGTCCCTTTCTGAGAGCATTTGATTTCCATGCAAATCTGTTCTGATAAATCTGTTGCTAAGGAACAGCCATGACTGAATTTTTGGTAAAAGAGAAAGTTACACTGAGAATAAATGAACGTCACCCTAAAGTACTTGAGTTTAACAAGTACTAATGCTATTTAATGCTAACATATAAATTAGAACATCACAGGAGACAATGTGGACAACTAGGAACTGAATAGTATAAGGTGATAAGGAAGCTGCAGAGTTAAGAAATACAGAGAGATGTTAGAAAAAGGGAGGATAGTTCAGCCAGGTGGTCAAGAGAGAATCGGTTAAGACGACAGAGGCAAAACTCTTCATAAAGGAGGAAAGTAAGTAAATAAGCAGAGGATGCATGTCAGTGAAAAGCTAGAGTACTTGATAAAGTATTCAGAAGCAGTAGAAGAAGCAGAAGTAATTTATGAAAATATTATGTGCAGCATCCTGAAAAAAAGAGAAACACTGCTTTATTTTAAAGCGCTGCAGAATAGGAACAGTGATGCTTCCAATATTTTAGCAAAACCTCCTTGCAGTTTCATGAACAGTTTCACAATTAATGCATCCATTTTCAAATCTGCTGTAGAAAAACTGCCAGAGCTTGGTTTCTAGTGTGGCCGCCTCTGGGATGGCTGAACTAGCTGGTATGGTGCAAATAGCATTAAGTGTGGGACATCTTCCTGCTTGCCATAGAGGCAGTTTCAAGGAAAGCTGACAGGAGAAAGTGACAGTAGGAATCTCCAGCAGATGGGACATCATGGCAGGGAGGAAGAGGTGTCTGCAAATGGCTGTAGAGGATCAACATCTAGAGGTGAAGCAAGTCAGTTTGTGTAGCTAATCTCATAGCTTGTGAATAATGCTGCTGGGTCAGAAATTTGACATGTTGCCTTTCTATCTGTGAGCATCGTTTGCTCCACTGCAGTCATTTTTAGATCTGCATTTGAAGACTATTTGAGTATGTAAGGCTTCACTGCCTTAGGAATCATGCTTGGGGAAAGAAAGGTATTGTTCAGAGTCAATTCTGCGTCTTTGATCTGAAGCTGTGTTGGCAGGGATATTCCTCCAGTCTGTTCAGCTCCCTCCTGTCTCCAAAGGTGAATTACTTCTTAAACAATGTCCCAAAAGATCTAATTGAGCATAATTCAGAAGTCTATAACTGTGGAAATTGAAAGTGATTAATGGAAGCAATTTTCTTTCCTTTATGATTTCTTAGAGGTGCACAAAACCACCAGGTGCTAGAGTGAGTCTGTTGCTAAGGCCATTCCACACTGGAGAAAAAAAGTGCGCTTATTCACCTGGCTATCACAAGAATTTCTGATGACACGTGGTTGCTGAGTGCCCAGTAGCTTCCCAGGAAAAGGTTCTGGCCAGTCTCATGCCAGCCAACAAGATTTTCTGAGCAGGGCCTGTGATCTCTGGAGGCCAGGGATGTGTGTAGTTGCTGAGTGCTCAGGGACAGAGGCTGTAAAGAAAGCTGCTGAAATGGCTACTGTGGCAGAGGCACAAAAGTAATCAGTTTCACTGATGCTAAGTAATCCAATATAAATTGGAATAAAATGTCAGGCACTGATGTTCAGGAAGGAAAATAAGCTCTTTTGCTTTGTGCTCACTGAGTGCCAGTTTTGGGCAGCTTGTCTTCGGTGCTGAAGCCTCCTGCCCTTCCAGCAGCCTTCTTCCAGAGGCCAGGTACTGTCTCCCGAGCACATGCAAGGCTTGGGCCATGGGGGCCCAAAGCCTGCTCACCTAAGGAGAGGGTGAAACACTTGACAAGAAATAGATGATGGAGTGTTAGGTCACAATCTTCCTATGCCCTCCTCTCCAGGTGCAGGTTTTGAATTTTTATTTTTGTTCTTAAAACATGTTTTCAAGGATGGAGAATGTTTGGAGATGAAGAGAGGCCAGTCCAGATCAGTGCAAGTCTAAGAAAGCTGTAGCTGGACTGCAAGACCATCTCAGGGAAAGCTGAGTAAACTGCAAAACCAGATTTCTGCAGATGTTGTTTACAATTTGAGCATGATGTTTGGGTTGATTGTATGTAATCATTTAGTTTTGTTTCCTTGCAGATTGTCGTATTTGAGATTAGCTAGTGTGGCTGTAAATGAAAAATGAATTGGAAGCTATTATGCTGGAATGCTTTTTAAGAATAATTTGGGAGGTATATTTCAATGTAGGACAGTGTTAAAACTTCATAATTCATGCAATTTTGGAGGCCTATGGTACAAGACTTGGTGTTACAGTATCATGTAGTTAACACTTCCACTAATAAAAACTGTTCAGAAACAATTAAGGGGGGAAACACCGACTAAAATAAATTGTATCTAAAGAATGTGTGTCCTATTATAATAACCCATGTAGAGTGTGCATTTGTACAGCACTGGTATGCTTCTCAGCTGACTAAACCTATCTTGATTCTGCAGCCTGGAAAAGTAACCTGCTAATGCATTGAAAGCTATGTACTTATTACTATGGAAATTAGGGCCAAAATGGGATCTTGGAGATTCTTCCCTGTCCTAAGCCTGTATTACCTATACCTGTCTTTTGTGACAGGTATTTTCCTGATGTAGCTTCAAGATCTCCAGAGTGGAGATTTCTGAGTCTTGTATGAGTAATTCCATTGTCTGAGGATGTTTTCCTAACATTTTACCTCAGCCTTTCCTGATGCACTTTTATCATGCAACTTTTTATTCCTATCCAGCATAGTCATGAAATAAAGATTTTCCCCCTTCCATTGGAAGGCTGTCGTGTACCTCCTCAGATCTCTGTTGAGGATGAAAGCAGTCCCAGTTCTTCAGTTTTTCCTCGGGTCTCTGAGTATTTCTAGCTTTTCCATATCGAGTTTTCAGCTGATTTGCTTGGATGGAAGAGCCCTGTCGATAGTATCTCTGTACTCCCAAGAGATAATGAGGGAAGGTTTGAAGAACGGGAATAGTTTCATTAGTAACAGTCTATTTTGAGGGAAAAAGTACACAAGCAGCAAATACAAGTTTACTATCAGGGAGCATTTCTCCACAATCTAGTGTGTCTGCCATATTACCTAACCATGTCTAACTAAAGAGAATCTGGGAAACTGTTCAAGTTGACTACTCCAAGTAGCTTTGCTGTTCTTTCAAATAAAGACTGACTGCCAAAGCAGCACAGGGAAACTTGTATTGCTTCTGTACACATTTTATTTGTCTTCCAGAGGACCTCATTTCCAGCCCTAGGAATGAGAATGCTAACACTTAGATTATTTATGAAAACTGTTAAGGGGAAGTGATTGTTAATTAAATAGTTTTTTAAATTAAATGTAAGGCAACAAGGATTTAATTTTGGGTGAATTACTCTTTTTTGCTTGATGCCAAAATGTACATTCCAGCAGATCTTTTTTCTTATTGTGGTGATTTTTCACCGTAGTATTTTTGAAGGATTGCAATTTTACCCATGTTTCTGAGACATCCAAACCTGCAGGTGGCTATAATGAATGGTCTTGGTGATCTATATTAAAAAAGATAAATCATTTTTTCTTTCCTTCTTTCACATTTTCTGCTGCCTTGTATCCTTACTTCTCTGGCTCACATATTCTTATTGATTAATACACTACATCCCTGCTAGATTTTGACTCAGGTCTGTGTTTCATTTGACTACCAATAATGAGCAGCCATAAATTCCTCATTCTTTATGATATGGCACATCATCTGAGCTGCAGATACTGCAAATGTGCCCATGAAGCAATGGGCAGCTGTATAGCCACCTTTTATGCTGCAGCTGAGGGAAGGCTGTCAGTCCCAAAGGGCTCTGTGGTTCAACAGCCAGGGCTGGCAGTCCCTCCAGAGTCTTGTTCATGACTTTGACAAAGATCCCACCTGCAGTGCTGGGCAGATCACTGAGCCATGCAGAGCTCTTCCCGTTGCCTCCAGATTGGGAATAATAGTAGCATGTACCTCACCAAGGACAAGCTGTGAGGATTTATTGGTTATGGTGCTAAGAGTTCGAAGATGTTTACCAGATTGCGGTTGTGAGATCTGTTACACAAATACTTCCCATTCTGGCTGAAAGGAAAAAGAAATTGGCAGCCTTTGTGCTGCAGGCTGAGGCTTCACTGATGGCATCCCTGGCGAGAGCTGGCCCTAAAGTGAGGCCAGGGCAGAGGGGGGTCATGCATCTTTCATCCTGCACAGACAGTACTAGCAAATATATTAGAGAACTCATCCTTTTTCCTACCGAGTTTTGTACTGCTGCAAAGAAGGTTTCTTGGGTGAACTGCCTTGCCGGTCTGCCCCCCCCCCCCCCCCAGACACCTGTGTCTTTGTCCCTGGGTCCTGTAGGTTGCATGGATTTCAGGGAGTGACTTACATTATGAAGGGACCCCTAGGTTATCCTAGGGGGTCCTCCCTATTTGGAAACCTCCCTTGCTGAAACTATGACTTCTGGAGTGCTCTAGGCTTGTGTGGAAAGGGATGTGTGAATGCATGCATACAAGGGAGTATAGGCGAGGTTGTGAGAAGAAAGGCAGCTGAAAGGAACTGACTGGGATTCTTTCACAATCATGCTCCAGAATAAAACCAAAGCAAAGAAACATGCAGCTGGGGCTCTTAGATTCAAAGACACACAAAAAAGGCCTGATGAAACACTTAAGTGGCTGAAATCTGTGCACAGTTATTTCAGTGCAAATTACCCAGATTGCATGTTTGTTGCTCTCTAGAGCAGTTAGGCATTTGAAATAAGTTTTCCAGCAAAAAGATCATGCATTTTACGGGACAGGCATTTTGACACCTAGCAACACTGAAAATTTGGTACTGTAAAACTGAATAACATTCCTACTATATCATTAGACTCAAAGGTAAGCATTACTTAAATTATCCTATATAGAAAGTAAAATAATCTGGCACTGTAACCTGTTTGCTCTGTATGAAAGTGATACAGTAATAACCATGCAATTTAGTCTTCTTGTGAAGCTGCAACAAATGAGGGAAGACAAAACATTGTTTTTTTGCATGAAATCAGAAGCAAACCACCTTGGATTCTTCATCACCCAGATGAAACATTATGTCAAAGTAGTGTTGTTTTTGTCATGGTTTTCAAACAAATGTTTCCATTTCATTTTGCAATAGCTGTAAGTGAACAAACTCCTAAGGTCTGCTTCTTGAGTTTAAGTCTTTCTTTTCAGCCACTTAATCCTGCAAGGGACGTCCAAGAAGCCCCCTTTCTTCAGTGTTTCAGGGAATTCTTGCTGCCAGGGAACAGAGTCATTTGTCTGCTGGGTGTGGGGAAGTTCTCCAGCTCTGCATTCTGGTTCCCCTGACTTCCTGGGAGCGTGCTCTTGGATAGGAACAGAACTTCTTGGGCAGTGTCAAAAAGTTTTTCTTGTCTCATATATCAAGAAGCAACAGAGTACAAGCTTAAACAAGCACCAGTGGTTGCACATCAGTTAAACAGATTAATGATACCTGTCAGAAGATGTGAAATTATTTATCCTCTAACACCGAAGCCTGGCAAGTCTCAGTTTTCTGAGTCACAGGCTTAATGTCTACAGTGTGTTTTTTGGCTCAGTGTGCTGCATTGGGATAGGACATGCACTGTTTGAGCTGTGAAGAGCAGTGTGCTTCAGAAGGATGGACTTGGGTATAATGTTGCTTAGGGTGATCTTATTCTTGTGTTTTCTCCACCATAAACAAAGGAGGATTAACCCCATAATACTAGTTTTGCAACTGAGTGACAATGACTTTTGAGGTGATTTCACTGAAGCTAAGACTAATGACAGTTTTCTGGGGAGCTGGAAGGGATGGGTATATGAGATAAGAAGGGTTTGTTGGAAGGTGGGAAAAGGCAAGAAATGCTATGGCTCTGCACAGCTGAACTGCTAAGAAAGCACTGAAGCACTCTGTCTTGAGCTTCCCGTGTTAAAAGAAGCAGCAGCTGCAAAGCAAAGGCTGTCATTTTAATAAGCCTGCTGTAGATTTGCAGAAGAATCTGACTTTGAACTGCTCCACCAAGCAAAGTGAGACTCCACTGGTTTCTCACTGGGAAGTTTCAGCTGGTTTTGAATTATTTTCCTTGTGTTCTATTTATGCCTTTTAAGTCAATTCCGTGTATGCAGCATACAGCATTTTAAGAGATCAATAATATAAAATAATGTTTCTCTAATTGCATTACTTTCTATTATGTTGGGGTCTCTTATCCAGTCTAATAGAATTGCGTAAACGTGATTTGGTATCACATTTGCATACAGTTGTTTATCTTAGGAATGCAAAGGAGTATTCAAAGCAAAGCTTAGAGCACCTTAATCAGAAAAAAAGTGTGGCAAGCTGTGATTGATTAGTTGTCTTCCAGAAGGAGTGAAAGGTAAGACAGCAGTTCAAAAGTTAAGCTAAAAAGATATCTGCTGTGGTAAGAAAGTTGGATCCTAGCTTGATAACAGGAAAAATTTAATATCTTCTCTTGCTGAAGCATAAAACTTACCTTTTAATCATGCAGAAAAGAACTTAGGATCCACAGCAAATATGGGAGTCTCATGGGAAAAGAAATCTTGTGTAATTGCTTTTTCAGAACAAGGTATTTAACTAGGGAAAAATACACCCCTCCCAAAAGGAAAAAGAGAGAAGATTCAGTGTGGCCTTGAAATTAAGCAGAGGTGATGCTGGCTCATGTGACATGCACTCACTATCCTTCTTTTGAGTTGGTGGTGTGCTATTACCATGTCCCAGCACAGACTGGTCCCCGTTCCCAGAGGAAGTAAGAAGAGCCAATGCTAGTGCATGGTCAGTTGAGAAATCTTCCTAGCAGCCAGCATAATTTTTTGTGGAAGGAGGCATGATTATTAAGGCATCACAGCACAAAATCTCTATAAACAATCATGTTTACCTGAGCTGCCTTGTTACACTTGACTAAGCAGATGCATCCTTGTAACTTCACAGCTTCAACCACAAAGCTAAATTCGGCTGTTTTTTTGGCAATTATTACTCCTATTGTTTCCCAGTGTGCCTGAGCCATTAGTAGTGCCTTTAGGGATACTGGAGTGGTGTGTGACGCACAGAAGTGTGTTGCAAGAAGGATGCAGGATATTGTAGCCTCCAGGAGATCTTGTTAGAGCTTGGAGAGCAAACATACGTAGTAGATTACTTATATCTTTGACACAGCATGTGGAGGGAGAAGTAGATGGACATAGTGCTTGTTTGTGACCATCTAAACTAAAGTCTGAGTATATGTGCTTGCAAAGCCATGCCAGGTGCAAGCAAAATCCGTATGATCTTTCTGATTCTGCATTTGAGAGCCTGTTCTTTTTATTTTTTGCCTGAGCTTGCTTAGCTGAGTCATGCTGTTACTCACTTTGGGACTCCTGTACTTTGATACACAGAAAAGTCATTATGTGGATTATTCCAGTGGCAGCCAGTAGTCAAGATGTGTAGCTGCAGCCAACTACCTGAGTATTAGCAGAAGCCTGAAATTATGCAAAGCAAAATGTAGCACCAACAAATAGTAGTGCAGATAGGTCTTGGTAGCATGCGTATTGAAACTGCATTAACTCCGATGGTGATAAAAGCACCGGCAAAGCCTGTATCTTACAACCATTAAACTCCTTCTCCTGGCCAGAAATAGCAGCATACCTTCAAAAGAGTTGTATTAAATTTTATTTTTAAACTTAAGGAAATTCACATTTGTTGGCACCACCAAGGTCAAGGACAGTGCAGACATGCACTGTTCAAGTGGTGGCACTGGAGTGGGTTGTATTGCAGGGAGGGATGCTGGCACTAGTTAAGGTAAACCATGACCCCATCCAGCAGTGTCTGACTGTCTCCAGATTTCTGTGGGATGTGCAGTGAGGGAAGTTTGCTGTTGCTGCCTGTCCCCATACCGTGTGCTGAAGATAATTCACAGCCTAGGTGTGGGAGGTATTTTTTACTTTATTATAGCTTGTCAGTTTCAAATATAATTGGTTTTTTTACATGTCACCACTTTTTCAGAGAGCTGTTGTTTTTTTGTACACAGAAGCAATTTTTCTCGGGCTTAGGTGATGCAGAATGGACAAGTTTTTAGCTCAGCATCAAACAGAGGAGAAATCAATCCCTGCAGTGCATAGCTCTCATGTTTCTTCTCCAAGGCCATTTCTCATCTGGCCCTGGATGCTGTCTTCTTAAGATAAGAAATGTGGTCTAAAAATGAAATCGGGTGGAGATGCTAGGCAGCACATTTGAAGGTGGAGAAGGCCTCTGGAGTTTTCTTAAAAGCTCATCCTGACTGTGAGTCAGCTATTAGCAATAGCTAATAGCTATTGACAACCCATGATTTACAGTCCCACCAATGATGTTTTGTCTAGAATTTTCAGATTTCAGATGTGAAACCAGCAGCAGATTTTATAAAAACTAGAATTGGTAATAGGTGACTGAGGGTAATTATCATACTCACTCTTTCATCTGGATGAAACTACACTTTAAGGCACTGTAAGAAATTACCCTGCAATTTAAGCTCAGTGCATATTCATAAAAGGACGGTTCTAGCTTCTTGTCAGCCCAGGTGATGGCCTCGTCTTGTATCCTGGAAATGGTTGTGCATTACTAGAGTATCAGTGATAGCCAGTGGCAGTGCTGGTCTGTGATTGTAATGTGGCTTAGTGCATTCAAAAATGAAAGTGTAACGTTATGGTAAGTGGCTAGCCTGGCAAATAAGCAAGTGTGGAGACAGTTTATGCACCAGTTTGCTCATGTTGTTGAAAAGGTCCCAGCAAAGGGAAAGTTTGAAAGGATGTGAGCTCAACTGCCTGTGATACACAAAAAATTCTACCTGGTGAGTTCTCATTGTCTTAATTAGAGAAGAAACATACAGGAATTAGGATTTTTGAACCCAAACAACTACTTCCAAAACCATTGCCTGAAGTGATTACTTGCTAATAAGTGAGAGGGATCACTAAGTGACACATCTCACAGTTTCCAGGGTTGTATTTTTCTTACATTGTTTCATATTGCCAGGAATTGCTTTGGAAATCACCTCATTTTTCCAGGTTTTCCTCACCTACATGAGAGAGCTGAACATAACTGGAGCCTGCTTCACACCACATGGAAGAGTAGTTTTTACCAGTTAGCCTAACTGACTAAATACATTTACAGAACAATTGTCTACTTTTCACCTGCAGCACTTTGCAGTTTATACTGATTGAAAAAATAGTTCACTGTATGAAATTGGGTCTTGGAGTAGTACAGAAATGATTTGATGAACAGAATGAGTTTCTATTCATTATCCCACTTTAACATCTAGAATCTGTAATGGTCATTTTTTCTTGCCATCACTGCATGTGTGGTGGAAGCAAACAGTGACAAAAGAGCCTCCTCCTGCGCAGCAGAGAACAGCAGGGCTGAAAAGGACTTAGAGACATGCTTCTATTAAATTACAGAGCCAAGAGAATTTGCCCAGTTGCTGTAAGAGAAGGGATTTGACCCTTGTGCTAAAGCTATATTAGTATAAAAGGACTTTATTTTCTCAAGAAAATGCATATTTGTTGGCCTGCTTTTTGGAGCCATTAGTTTGGCATTCAGAAAGTATAGACATAAAGGTAATGTCTAGAAAAAATTGAATGTGGTTTTAAATGGATTTGCACTCCAGTGCCTCTGCACACAACTCTCATGCACCTGAAAAATGTGTTGTGACTTCACATAAGTATCTTCTGTGCCATCTGAGGGACCCTTTCCTACAGTTTTTTAGGCTCTGCACTTCATTAGAGAAATCTCCAAAAACTCTTAATGCTGGCAGGTTTCCTAGTAGAATCAATCTTCTGAGGATCTGGGTGACCAGTAATGACAAAAGCAGCCTTGGTACTAGTATTTCACTTGATAAATTGCAGAGATCTAGGCTTCACTTACATTTGTGAATGGTGACTTTCCAGTGAAGTGCAAGGTATTTGAAAAATTACCTCTAAGGTTTCAGGCTAGGCGGGGAAGTACTTTTTCAAACTATGAAAACATTTCCCTAAGCACCATTAAACCAACTGGGGAGAAAGGAAAGCAGAACAGGGGTAGGAGTATACCTGAGGCTCTAAAGGTATGGTTGAATAGCCACATGCCAGATTATTTTTTTATTCCTGTGATCCATGCCATGCAACGATAGAGTGTTTTTGTTAATGACACAGTGAGCCACAACAGAATAAGAGTTTCCATTCTTTAATGCTGCCTTTTGTTGGCTGCTGTGTCTGGGACTGTTCTAGTTCTCATCTTGTTCCTTAATTGTGTGCATGCTGTGGTGGATCCTGCCCATTTTCTCTCACATCCTCAATGATGAGTCTACAGGACCTGCTGCTGGTCCCCATTCTCTCTCTCTCTCTCTCTCTCTCTCTCTCTCTCTCTCTCTCTCTCTCTCTCTCCATCCCCCATCTTCCCAGCAGACACAGATGTCACCTGTGTGTTGAGTTACTCAGCTCTGTCTTGCCTCTGCACCGTTCCTTCTGTCCAACCTATAACTCAGTCTGGTGCTCCAACATTTTGCAGTGGGATGATTGGTAACTTGGAGTAAACACAGCTTTTTGTCATCTTCAAGGCCCTCTCTGCCACCCCCTTCTTCGGGGGGGGGGTGGGGTGGACAGTCGCCCCACCTGTTGCTGCTGCCTGTGGGCTAAATGCAGGTGTCATCTGAGGATGCTGTTCCAGGATAGGTACTTACAGAGGTTGAATTTTGTCATCTGTTTCTAGCATTGTCTTTTGATTGTTGCAGTTAGAAGATGTGAATATTGCCCCCAACCCCCTGCTTAACTGGGAGAATGAAGTGAAATGTAACGTGTGATCTCTGCTGGCTTTTCGGTGGGGAGATTAGGCAAAATGTTATTGTCGCTGAATTTTGATTCTGGTTTTTGTTGAATACTGGATGGATGTAAACTGGAAGATGTAATGTAGAATTTAAATGGCAGGGTTAAATGGCAAGAGTTCAGATGTCACCTGTACTGGTCTTGCTGTTAGATCAAAGGCCCCTGCAGGTCACAGAAGTGAGACACTGTACTAATCAGATTTTTTTTTACCCATTTACAAGGTTCTATCTCCATGGCACTTTCATTAAAAATGTAAAACACAGAGTGAAAACAAAACTAAACTTCACTGAATTACTGATCAAAATAAACCTCTTTCTTGGAAGGAGACTAGACTCGGGTATGGATGCAGGAGCCAGTGGGATGTTCCCCTGGGCTGCACGAGCCCCTCTGCAGTGACCCCAGACTTTGCATTGGGTGGGATGTGTCTTCTCCACTACTCTGCTCAGCATCTGATCCATAATTTTTGTGGCTGTTCAGTTTGTCCTCTGGATTTTGGTTCTCAACCATGTTGTCTTTCAGAAATTACCAGCTTCCCACATCAGGATGAGCCCATCTCCTCTGTGTCTTTTGTCTTGCTATAATGCCACCTCAAAGGGAGGGCGGGCATTCCCTGGATTTGTGGCAATTATTGCTGTGTGATCCAAGTGGGGCATAAGGTAAAAAAGTTAATGCGTGTGTTTCATGGCTTATTTCTGAGAATGACAGAAGTGGTTCAACAAATTTGGAGATTTTTCCTGGTGACAGACTATGCTGGGCCCTGATCCATTTAGTATAGATGACCTACCAGTACAAAAATTTGCTTCACATTCTGGCTCCTAATGGAAAAAAAACCACTGTTCTCCATCTGCTTTCAGACATATAAAATTCCTGAGGTAAGGTCAACAAGGTATATCAGGAGAGCTGTTGACTATGGGGATGGAGGACAAACTGGTCCAAAACAAACAAAAGAATTGTCTGAGGGAAGAGACACATGTGCTGAATTACAGGAAAATCTTTGTTCCTAACTCTAGGTCCTTCTTCAGTTATCAGCAATGATGATGATTCAGCCAGTCCGCTCCACCACATCTCAAATGGCAGTAATACTCCATCTTCTTCTGAGGGCGGTCCTGACGCAGTTATCATTGGGATGACAAAGATTCCCGTCATCGAAAATCCCCAGTATTTTGGAATTACCAACAGTCAGCTCAAGCCGGACACCTGTAAGTACAAATAACTCTGTGTTTCAGTCATTCTTTTTATCTGTGCAAGTGCTGGGGCTCCTTAACAGACCTAGCACAACAAAATGCTCTAAATTCCTGGGCATGGAAGGGTGGGGTTAAAACGTATACAATTTGTTGAAGGTATGTGGGATGAACCGCTTTACATCTGTCAAAGCCAAATTCAGCCCTTGTGATGAGTCAGTGAAGTCAGCAGTGTTACGCTCAAAGCCCGATCCATATTCCATCAAAGTCACCAGTAGCCTTTCCATTGATTTCAGTGGTCTTTGGCCAGTCCTGTGCACTGAATATATCCTTGAGAGAAAACAAATCCTGGGTCAGAAGCAGAAGTCAGTATCGTTACATAGGCACTGCTTTTAAATTGGTTGTTTTGGCAGTGAACATAACCTAACTTTGAAATTTGAGTATTTGTAAAGTTTTAAGAATCATAAAAGTTAAAACTTCAGGTTTTTAATTTCATTGTATAACTCAACTTGTACAGTGGAAAAGATGTTGAATATTTAAAAGCAGAGCAAAAGGTTACATGATGAACAATCAGTGTTGCATACAAATTTTTTCGTGTTCAGTTAAAGCAGGTGAAATATGAAAAAAATGTGAACAGTTAAACATGATTAACTATAAACAGTTAAAAAGGAGTATCTGTAACTTCAGGTACTCCTCTTTAAACCTAGGAACAGTTTTAGAACTGGACATATGACATGCTGAGTTTTGAGCCAGTGACAGCACTGCAGCAGATAAATTAAAAAATACCTAAAGGATATTGTGATTAATAGTAACTGCACTGCTTACTATTTTTCATCAGTACATTAAGGTCTTTAAGTGTTGCAAAGAAGGTTGTTCCTGCCTCTTTTTTTCTCTTTTTATTACTGTGTGAATGTACATACATTTCTGAAGTGTCATTGGAAGTCTGAACTGTTTATCTGGGAAGTCACTCCAGAGATTCCCAGTGCAGCTGCTGAGCGTTGGGCTTGCAGCTAAGGGAGATTACATCCTATCTGTGTCCTATCCTGAATATCACTTCATATCACAAACTGTAGTCTAGGGGCTTACTGCCAATGTCAGAAACCTTTGCCTCCAACTTCGCAAAGCTTAAATGCCATAATAGGAATTTTTCTTGACCTGTGCATGAGGGCATGCATGCATATGTGTATGCATGACTTCCAAGTTTGCAAAGACTGATGCAGGACTGCCTATGTACCTTGTGAATATTAATGCTTATCTACATCTACATTGTTGTGCTAAGCACAGTCCACTGAAGGATGTTCCTGCAGTGCCACAGAAGATCTTTTTCTGCCTTTTTATTGTACATCCCTGATGTTTGCTCTTACCATAGCTTTTTTGTGTGGCATTATTTTGTGATTAGAAATGCCCTGTTGTCTCTTCTGCTGAAGGATATGTAAATAATCTGGCCTAGCATATGCAGTGGGATGCATAAGGTAGTCACTGAATTGCTGATACTTGATCAGCACAAGGAAAATGTTCTACAGATGCATTCTGATCCAAACATTTATTCCTGTGAATAATAGAGGCTGCTAGGGAATCAGAAATGGGCAGCTTGCCCACTAGAGCTCTCTAATGTTAAATAAAAGACCGTGCTTTTAAATACAAGGCTACTGTACCTTCATTCTCAGCTGCATTAGACAACATTATAATTGTTTAAGTAAACATCAGTGACTACAGAGTATTTAACTTTTAGCATTAATGTCGAAACAACATACATGCTGTTCAGGGGAAAAAACCAAACTGTACCAAAACGCAGAATTCCCTCACATTTAGTGAGCTGCACATTAAGTACAGATGCATTAAATCATGGCTGACTAGTGCTAAGTAGGTCCTGATCCTAAAAATACGTAAGTCTGTGTTTGGTTTTCTGTGCTGCAATGAAACCCACATGGTGTCAGGGAAATTAATCACAATACATGAGGTTCAGTTTGTGTATAAATGCTTGCAGGGTGCAGCTCAAGACTTTACTGTGGTGCTCTGGGGAGGTTTGTGGGGCTGATGCTCTGCATTCTGCCACATTGCCATGGTGGTCCCAGTCTTTGTGGTTTTATTAGTTCAGCAAAGATAATCAGGTAAACTGTGTCAGTGTATAAACCAAGGCAGATTGCTCCTACCACACTAACCATCTGTCCAGTAAAGAGTGCAATTAAAATTATCTCAGACAAAAATGATCTTCCCAGAAATAATTTCACATACACTCTTTTTCCATCTCTCTCACTCACTTATTGTTACAGAGCTGCACTTGTCCTTTCTTAACCTGCCAACTTCCTCCTGATGTGTATATCTGGTATTTATAAACCTCTAAGCTAAGTAGCTCTCGAACTTTTTTCCTGTTTACAATAATGCCAGCTCCAGATGTCATTGGATTTCTCATGTCCAGCAAAATAATTAGCATTTATGTTTATTTCCTATCTGGTCTGAATTCCATTGTCTGATAGGATTAAACACAGCAACACTGACCGTCATGCTGGAAAAGATTCTTATGTATTTAGTGTATGTTGGTATGTGGAAGGAGGTGAGACTTTGAGCTAGGTGAAACTACACAGATTGTATTGCAGTTTTCACAGAAGTTGAAGGAGTAAGTCTGCTGTGACTAACAAGTGGAGTTTCTTGTTATCTACTTAAGCCATATTTTGACTTATCTACAGATAACCATTTCTGAATACAGTATATCAAGCTCCATTGCAAAGCATTAGAAGTATCTGTTTTAAAAAAATAAATCTAGTGTTGTCTGCGATCACTTTAGTCTGAAATTCCATCACTGTATCAGTGAATCGGTACTTTCACTACTGAATAACTAAATCCTGAAAAGTGATGGCTTCTGAAGAGTCAGTCTCAGGCTAAAAGTTAAATCACTTTCCTCCCTTGAGAGACAGCTTTCAAGGTGGGAAAAGCAAACTGGTGAAGACCAAAGACCCATCAGCTTGAGGGGTTAGGTTCCAGTCATCACTCAGAACAACTGAATTTCTGTCCCAAGTTTCAGCACAAATGCTCATCTGTACCTTTAATTAACATAATGGTAGAAAATTACTCTTCATCTTCCAATGGGGATTTCCCACTCCAGCTGCTCATCGTTGTAACTACCCATTTTCCTTGCCAGCAAACCCACAGATGCTTCTTCAGCACTTGTCTGTCTGACACCCTGTCCCAGCACTCCTGGCTTTTACTTTCCTTTCCTTGGTTTCTCCTGGCTGATGGGCTCATATGCCACTCCAGTATCTTGAATATTTCCACCTTGAAAGTTTACAGTCTGTGTTGCACAGACATGTTTCAGACATATACCAGACTTCTTCGTTCCTTTTTGTGTGAAATCAAAAGGTATTTCCTTTTTGGCAGTATTTGGCTAACAGTGACAATTCTGATTTCAGATGTGTGAGAGAGAGTCCACAGCCTGGACATGGTGAAATGCTGTTTGCACTTAAGTCATTATAAATCAGGTTGTGCTGTATTAGCATCAGCCTGTAGAACTCTTTCCTGGGAATTACCAACAGTGTTCAGCTGTTGTTGAAAATCAGGCCATAACTTTGTAGTGAAGTAACCTCACCAGGTGCAGAAACCTTGCTTGGATGCCACCCCTTGCAAAGATTTTTGTCCCCTGAAATCAAGTGGACGATGTAATATCTTTGGACGTAGATGCTAACCATTGCTACATGGTCAGCTTCACTAATCTTACAAGATGGCACAGCCCTTAAGCTATTTGGTTTCTTCAAATTAGTCTTCTACATCTCCACACAGAAATTGTAGTTTCTGAAGTTGTCAACCCAACCTACCAGACCTATTGAAACAGGACAGAAGAAACAAGGCCAGGCTCCCTATGAACAGCTATGGACTTTCTTCATTCATCACTTAGCTTACAGCCCAGTGCTTGGAATATATCAGGCCATTACTATTACATTTCCATGATAAATGATGGAAATGCAGTCAGTAAATAACATTGCTGCATTGGTAGTAATGTGAAAAGCAAAACCTGAGGAAAGAGTGTGTCTGAAATGTCAGTGGAAGTGCCCAGGGTGAGACTCTTAGGGGAGAACTTTGGTAAGAAACTGCTTGCAGGTGGTTTTGGGATTTTGAGAATCAAATTTTTCTCTGAACATCACTCCAGTAACCCCTACTCCCCCTGACGAAGTCGCTGGTTTTTTGGGTGCAACTGAAAGGAAGGCTGGAGCTTTGCCTTTTCATGGGGCTGTTTGTAAGCTCCAGGTTTCACATCCCTCAGGGTGGATAAATAGTAGCTGCACTGACATCAGTTTGCACTGTTCAGCTAATCCATACTTGGAACTCACTCAGTTTGATTCCTAAAGATATTATCAATGATGGAAAATAGCATACTGGATAGGCTTGTTGATTAGTTAGTGGGTGGTTTAATGGCAAGATATTTTCATTGGTTGGCCAGATACATAGCCATTGTCTTTCAGACGATGTGGTGTGGATTGTGGCTTTCATATGAGAAAGTTGGGTATATTCATGAGATAGTCCTAATATTTCATATACATTTCTGCAGTTTGGGATTGTGTTCCCTGAAGTAAAGGAGTGTGAATGTACAGTTTAGATAATAATTATGGTACTTCCAGTTGGCCTCTCCTAGGGAAAGTCTGCAGTTGATTACAAGTTGGTAGAATTAATTTTTATAAATTAATTTTGATTTATTTTGCTCATTTGAAAATATGAATTTACAGTCTATAGCTCCAGTTCCACGGTGAAATTGCTAATTGCATGGGTGATGCTAATTTTAAAGGCATAAGTTTTGAGAACATTCCTCTTTTATTTTGAACACTGAACTTTTCAAGTTATGCTTAGAGATATTCATTTACATGTTACAGATTGTTACACCATTTCGTTAAATGCAATAGCAGTCTTCTCCTGACCTTCCTTGTCCTTTAACGATAGATTTCTTTTTAACATATACGTAGCCAGACTTTGTGCCCATTAGGCAGGAAAGTTGTAGAAATACTCTGCTTTTGTAAGGGTGTTATTCTTACCATTTTATTATGACTCCCACAGTACTGGACTTTTCTCTTTAAAGTCATAGGTCTTGGAGTCTGGTGATCATGTCAGATTTCATTTTAGATAGAATGAAAAAAAATGTGAAGAAAGTCTTGTCAATGTGAGCCAGACCCCAGAAGGCTGAGGAAACGGAAAAAACCGCAGGACTGGATTTAGTTCTATTCTGTTCATTAGATTGTGATTCTTTTTAAACTCAGTTTCATTATTTAGGAGCATTTGAGCATAGAAGGCACAGAGCTGACCCCGCTCTACCAGCCTGGGGTGATGGCCCTGGCACGGCTGCCACAGGGAGCAGAGGGGGACAGCCAGATGCCAGGACCCGTTGAGTTGCATTTCCTCTCCCAGACCATTTGTGGAAGGGTACAGCTACTTGTAGTTCAGTACCCAGTTGTTTCCATGGCCCTGACCACTACCCTGACCGACCCCTCACACTTCGCAAGGTGGACTGGTTTGTCTTTGTTTTGGAGTAGGCTGACAGCCTTCTCCCCAGACCTTGTATCACTAACAACAGGTCATTTGGTGTGAAAAAAGTAGTTGTCCATATTTTGAAAGTAGGTTCAAGAGAAGGAGGGGTTGTGGTCACCCAGTTTGTATTTCTCAGGCATCCTTTCCCCAAGAGTCTCACAGCAGAGCCTGGCCCCAGCATGTATTTCCTTGCTGGGTACGTGTGTTCTCATTGCAAAGCTGGGACATTAGAGTCTGGTGATATGAAAGCTGCAGACACAAAGGAAGATTCACCAAGAGAGCCTCTGCACTGCAGGGATCTGACAGGCCTCTGACCCAGAGCAGCAGATTTGTTCACTTCTGTGTGCTGCTTATTCTGCACACACTGTGTCCTGAAGAAAATAGCAATGCACAGGCCGCCTGCAGCACACAATCTCCATTTGGTTTTATTTCACATGTAACAAGTTATGGCATGTTCCAGGTTGTATCTGTCATCCTACACTTTCCTACAGTTTTGAGGAACAGGGGTAATTCTTGACACACATTACATGGTAAAAAATAGACTGAGTTGGTCCCTGTGCATAGAAGAAAGGTCTCTTAAAATAAACAGTCTGTTAGCATTTCCATGTCTTTTGAAAGTCTTTTATATCTGAGTGACCACAACAGAAAGGCTGCTGTAGTGGTTTCTTAGCCAGCTAAACCTTAAGCTTGGGGATTTTCCGTCAGCTCCCAAAGTCTGCAGAGCTGAAAATTTATAAGCAGCTCATTTCCCTACAGAAGACACCATGACCTCAACAGCCAGAATGCAGAGGAGCAAAACTGATCAATCTTAGTAAAATCCAGACCGGGAGGAAAAACCTTGCTCAGCTTGCCAGTCTTGACATTTGTTGTCAGGATTCAGAGGTTGGAAGGCTTAACAGAGCACTCACTTCAGGATCTTCAGATGCTGAAAACAAAAAACCTTTAGATGCTGAAAGCCAAATATGAATGAGGTTGAGATTACAAGGAGGGATATAGATATTGTATTTGCTAATTGTCCTGATCCCATTGTGTGCTTTACTCTGGAGATATTTTATCGGCTAAGTAAATATATGAATGATATTGGCTGAAAAAAGTTGTATGTAGGTATGTTTGATTTAATGTTTTAATCCCTGATTGCAATCATGATTTAAAATGTGTGTCTTTGCACTTGTTCATCATCCTACATATGTCAGAAATGTCAGCCATATACATCGGTGGTATATTTCATTAGTTGCATTTGACTTTTGTTAACTGGGTGAGAGATTTCGCTCCCAGAGGCCATAGCATACCGAGTCTCAGAGACTTTTCCCAATAATATGGTCACATATTTCCTTTGCCCAACAAATAAAACATGACACGGAATAAATAAGTTCATGATAAATTAGATTTTTTTAACTCCTGCTGCTCATTCTGAGACCTGCATTTTTTTGTTTTCCAACCAGATGGAAGAAATTCTCCCAAAGGCAGAAGCCTTCAACTTGAAAAGCTTGGGTTTCTACCTCCTTAAAAATTCCAAATTGGATAAAAAGGAGTATTTCCACATTTAGTGTAAAGGTGAATCTATAGAGTCACTTTTTCCCCCAGAAGTGACTCGTGTTGCAGTCTTGATATGTTTGTGAAGTCCATTTACATCTAATAAAAAAAGCAAGGAATCATGCTTTCAGCAAAATATTTGCATTTCATCACACAGAATGTTGTTCTGTGATGTGAATTGTTCAGTAAACTACTTGCTCTGAGAGTCTAAATGCTGGAAATGCAACTACAAGAAAGAACAGCTTGGACTCTCACCTTTAATTTATGAATAGCGTGTGTATTTTATCACCTGGAAGTACAGCACATGAAACATACTTCCGGCTAAATAGTGGATGTTATAAGGAGACATGCATTTCAACTGCAGAGACAGAGCATGAAGCAAGACAGCATGAAACATGCACTCTCAGGAAGTGTCCACTGTCAACATTCAGGTAGAGCGTGCACCGTCTTGTGCAAATTTGTCAGGTAAACTTCAAATAAGTACACTATTCTTCTTCAGCAAGAGTACTGAAATGCACTGTCAATATCAAGTTCAGCTGTGGGCTTCATGTGAAGAGCACACTTAAGAACTTTATGAAAGATGAAATGAAATTAAACACATGCAAAAGCATTCTCTGCAATTAGGGTATTAGTCAAAATAAAAAAAACAACATGATGCTTCTTTAGTAGATGTATTCGCAGTGGCGTCGCCACATTGAGTTTGTCATTTGACAATACATCTATATCAGAAGCACATACACTATTTTGGCACCAAAATATGCAGCTAAATCAGTAATACATAAATGACAAATAACTACATTTGTATTGTAATGATTAATTATGCCTTTCAGACTCTGCTGCATGCTAAGTTCTATGGATGTTGATTTTATCTACAGAAACCTCTATATGTGGTAGAAGCGTAATGGGAAAATAATGTGACAGTGGTTAAATGGATAGTACTTACATTTAAGCTAAATGGGGGAAAAATAAATATGAAAGTACATGAAAATCAGAAATCAATCAAATAACTTTGTAGCCAAAATTTTTTTGTAAACCCTACTTCTAACTTTCTTGAGTTGAGCTCCAAGCAAGTGCATCATTACTGAGAAACATGAGCATGTAAAATGCAGCTCGCCCTGAGCACAAACTCACCCAAAGATTAATTTGGGGAGAAAAGGATCAGGAGTACAGTTGTCCACAATAAGCATTGGTCAAGACAGGGTAGTATTTTTCACAGTTGCAGTGTGAGCCGTGTTGTTTTTCAGCTGTGTATAACATCTTCACACCTCTTGCTCTTTGAGGAATTAAGGCTGTCAGTGCCTTGAGACTGTGACTTTGGAGAGCAGTTTAGAGTTTGTATGCTGGGGGACACCACGCAGTTGGCTTTGCAAGCTTGCAGATCTGCAGGGAGGCTCTGGATAGCAATGGGTTACGTTATACCTGGAGCCATCAGAACTGCAGAATAGTCCATGGCCCACTCTGAATATATGCATGCCCCTCCTATTTATGTGTTTCTGTGTATGAACAGGCGCCTGTTGGCTTGTATGGCAGCCCATGTGCCCAGCAGGAGTTCATCTGAGCTGTCCTTCCCTGTCCTACATCATTGGCTATCATATACTGTGAGAGAAGTACTTTCCCCACTGCATCCCACTGGTGGTAGGTACATGCAGCTGGGATGTGGAAAGCTCCCGCTCCAGCCCCATCTTCTGCTGCAAGCAGGAGTGCTTATCACCTGCTTTGGGGTGGCTAAACACCCAAACCTTTTTTATCCTGTGTCTATGCATCCTGATTATCATTCTGTCTAGGAAAACCTTTCCCAGCAGAAATGCCACCAAGGATCATAAGGTGTGAGTGTGTTTTGGTTTGATTTTGACAGGGTTTTGCTGGGGAGCTCTGCATTGTCTCAGGCTTAACTGCATGTGTTGTGGACATAGGGTAGGCCAGCAGCACGTGGAACCTAATAAACAGCCATTTAAAATGTTGTCAATCATAAAAGTTACACAGTTGGTAATATTCTGAAATATTCTGTAATACTCTTCAAATATATTTTTTTTTTCCAGCATTAACTTGTTAAATAAACCACTCAACAGGCTTCTCATTATCCACAACAGCAGTTGGGGAAAAATAATAAGGCTGTTTTTTTCTCACTGGAAGGTGTTTAATTAATATACCCATTTAACTTAGACATATATTCTGTATAATAAAAATACCTGAGCTCAGCATTTTTGACTGATTTAAAATTTTGTCATTAATTACCAGAAACAAAACCCCAACTGCTGAAACTTATCTTTATGGTCATCTGTTAGACCCCTCCCTTCCCCACTTTCTCTTAAGCTAGTTTTCTTTTGGTTTGTGGAACAGAAGCAGGAGCACCTTTCAGTACCAGCTGCTTTCTCAGCTGAGGATGCGGAAGGGGCCCTGCTTAGCGGGACTAGGACTGGCACAAGGACAGATGGGCAGCCCTTGAACTCAGCAGTTCCCAGGCCAGGAGGGTTCGTATGAATTTCGCAGCCTATGGTTGGGCAGGGCATTCCACAGAGGATGGGTTATGCTCTTCAAAGGCTGCTATGTGGATTAAGTCAAAAGGCATACAGGTCTGGTGTGAGGTGAATACTTAGTCAGTGTTATCTCTAGCCCATCGATGCCCATGATAATTGAAGACTATTATTAGCAGATTGCAGGAGAATCACTGTGATTGCAGTACAAAACCCTTCAGGGGGAAAAAAGTGTCAAATTACCCAGGGCAGAACCCTGCAGTGAGGTCTGAAATCGTTAAGTTATGTTGATGAAAAGTTGTGCCGTACCTCTGGCTAGCAACTGGCTCGTTAGCTTTTGGAAGCAGTTAAATGTTTAAATGCCAAACATATTGCATGGGGGTATTGTTTGCATTTAGAAATAGTATGTGATGTGTGCATACCAATTATCACCTGAACTGCAGCCTATCTCTGTATAACTAATAATCTGTCTAGGGATTATTTTTTTTTAATTTCTTCATTTGGGAATCTAAATTCCATTCTCATATGTCAGCTAGACACAAGAAAGGAGCATCTCAAAGGCATTCAGGTTCTAAATCAACAGCTAACTGGTTTTCTAAAAAGCCCCTGGACAGGTTGGAAGTGTAAAGCCTGATCAATAGAAATCAGAGTGTTAGTCAGCTTAGTACTCTGGACAATTCCAGTAAATGATTGCTTTGCCTTTAGCTACCTAAATGCCTTTGAAAAGTGGTTGAAAGTCAGTCGTTGTACAGGTCACAGGTTGCAGGAAAATGCTTTCAGTCTCCAAAAGGATCCCTTGAGCACACCAAGATGTACTGGAGGGTTGGAGTCGGAGTTAAGGAGGTGGGAAGTGAAGCTGTCTACACAGCTTCTTCCTTCCCCTCTTCCCACCTCCCACCTTGGTTTGTTTCCCACAGCAGTGGAAAGAAAGGCTGGAAAATGGAGTGGCTATCTCTGTCATGTGGTTATTTATTCACAAGATTTGATAGTGAGAAGCCAAATCTAACTTCAGACAAACTCTAGTTTATATCATTTTGAGGGAAATACAGGTTTGACAGAATTTTCAGCTGCCTTTATGAATATTTCTTTGAGCTACATTTTCAGTTAGAAACTGCTGAAGTGAAGCCATTCCCACACAACTCTTGTCTGTTTCTGAGTGTTGCTTAGAATTTGTTTAGATTTGGTTTCTTAGGCTGTCTTTCAAGGATGTGCTCTCTTTTTGGTGCCCACAACTTGGAAGGCCTGTGTCTGCCTTAACAACAACAAAAAAAAAAGGCTGAAAACAATACCATCAAGGGGAACATGTCCCACACAAAGTAGGGAGGAACAGAAAAATGGAGAAACAAATGGAAAAGAAACAAAAGAACCTCAGTGTCAGCCTTTGGCAAAGAAAGAACAATGCACAACTGATTTGCTCCAACTGCTTGTGCAGGAGGACATGATTTGCAGGAGGACATGATTTGTCTTGTCCCTGTTTTATTCTCATCAGAAGAAAAGCAACTGTTTTGCAGTATTTGCAGTCTCCTCTCCGGAGGCTCTTGAGGCTGGAATAGCAATGTGATTGTCTCCAGATGGAAAAGCACTGACCAGCACTGTGTGGGAAAGCTTAAAAAGCTCCTTTTTGGGTGGTAAAGTGTAAGGCAAAAGCTTATGGGCTTATTCTTCATCCTCTGATTTAGAAGTGGAAGCATCCTGTTACACAGGGTTGCTCTTTCCAGGACTGTCCATGTTCTTATGTGCTTGTTATGCTTCAGTCTGTGAAGTCCACTTGTGCAACGGGACGTGCACAAAGGTGCTGTATCATCGGGTGAGAATAAAATCATTTGTGTTATCATTGACCAGCAATGCTGTTCCTGTCTATGTTGATGCTAAATTCTCACCTCATTTTGCATACTTTATCTGCTAAGTTCAGTAACGGACAAATTGCTACGGTGGATCTCAGTAGTAACTTTTCTGGTACCTAAATATGGCTGGTACTGTACCTATTAGAAACCCTTCATCAAGTAAATATCTAATAAACCTTAAGGAGTACGTTTCTTCCAGCTCTTCCATCACACCGAGATTAGCTTATGCTCTGTGACATAAAAATTTATGTCCTTTTTTAACTAAAAAACTTTTTAGCTATTTAGC
The DNA here is from genome assembly GCF_023634155.1 of Falco peregrinus. NCBI lineage: Eukaryota > Metazoa > Chordata > Aves > Falconiformes > Falconidae > Falco > Falco peregrinus. The sequence goes on along the minus strand of NC_073739.1, from coordinate 41,851,164 downwards.
CCTGTCTAATAGACTGGCTAATATTCCCTGCATAGTATGTAGCAGCTTCCCTGACATTAACAGAAATGTATTTTTATCCTCCTGTGGCCAAAACCCTCAGGACCAGGAGAGCAGAGGAGAAAAGGGATCAGAAGCAGCTAAAAGGCCAGCTTGCTGGCATCCCCAGTCATTGCAGTAGAGAGCTGACCCTCATCTGTCCTGGCAGGCAATGACATGAAGCAGTGTAGCATCATTAGAGGTGCATTAATGTCTTGCTCCCAATGTAGTGACCAGGGTGAGCCTTTGGTACTGCCCTGAGGGCTTTGAACCCCTACTAAAATCACAGCGTGCCTGGAGAAGGGAATACTGCCCACCCCTCTGCAGCAGGGAAAGGGCAGAGGCAAGTTTGCTGTCCTTCAGCCCATGGCTGCCTACAGGTGTAAACTGGCTTTGACCTGAAGTTGCCTCAATTTCTGGCCATTACTGGGGAGTTTGGATTTGCAGGCTGGACCCCTTTCAGCTGCCACCGCCAGCCCCAGCAGGCATCAGACATGAAGCCCAAAAGCCCTGTGCTCAACTCAACCTTGCACGAAGGGTCCTTTCAGCCTTGTGCCTAACCTTGAGAGGAGACATCAGGTACCTGTTTTCAGTGATGTGTGGTTTCAGGCACAGTAAATTACAGTTCCCAACCTGAAGACGTGGTATAGGAGCACAGACTCAAGCCTCAAATTCACACAGTCCTTCTTGCAGAACATATTCCCCTTTTGTCTTAGCTTTTGCTTCTGGAGAGGAAGGCAGAAGCCTTTTGCTTTCCTTGCAGATGCAGTGAATCCTTCTGAAAGTTAATCTGAATCCAGCTGTTTGCAACGATTCTTATTTTGTTAGAAGGTGACTTTTTCCCAACTCTCATTGAAGACTTCTGCATTATGCATTCTGATACAGCATGTTTCCTTGCTGGAATTGGTTTTACACCATGTATGACACTTTAAGGTTACATTTTTTTTCTTCTTTTAATGGCAGTGTTTCAGAGAACCCTGAAGTTGTACCATATTGAGGAATAAACACAGTGCAAAGTAAAGTGTTACCTTTCAGAAATGAGGAAGAAAAAAGAAGTTTCAATTTTTGGGGGGCAGTGATAGCTTTTCTCTAGAGACCCAATTCAGAATTGATTTCCCATTTTAATCAACATAAGACTTTCGAGCTTATTGATCTCTGTGTTTTGAGTTTAGCCTCAACATCTGAAACAGGACTGTGGTAGATGGCAACGTTAAACAAACTGGTAAGACATTTTTCTTGGACTGGTAAATTTTCTGCAAGGTAGGGTGGTTTCAAGATAGCACAACACACAGGTGTTCAGTGCTCCCACAGAAGACAGCTTAGTCATCTCAACGTTGTGCTTATTGACAGAATATGCACACAGAGGCATGTAGAGCACTTTCTATGGTTAAAGCACAGAAAAACATTGGGTGTTTTTCTTAGTAATGGAGAGAAAATGTACAAAGAAGTCTTTGAATTTTATTTGGTTTTGTCTAGATTTGAGACTCTCTGCCTGAGCATGCAGTATTTATTTTTCATCATATGTAAAAGGCTGAGCCCACCCATAGTGATTTCTTGACCTCATCGGACCACTCATCCCATCCAAATGTTCATAAAATCTTTTAAGAAACATTTTGTTATGCTTTCTATGAACTTTCTCTATGAGCATACTGTATACAAACACAAAAAATACGTGTTAAAATCCACGCTATTCGTTAGCTGAACTGTCTCAAGAGCTGTCTTCCTGAAACTTTGATTCTTCCATGACTGCAGCCGAAGGCTGTGCTGGAGACATTTGAATGTCTGAGATAGCAGTCTCTGCCCCGTGATAAAGAAATATGGCAGCAGGCTGCAGAAAAGTGGTGTCAGAATAGTTCACTGAATTTCTCTCCTCTTATAGAGGGCTTTTTTAGGTATCCCCCTCAGAAAGACAGGCAAATTCAAAGAAGTGCTAAGAACAAAGTTGCTGCAGAAACATATCTCGTTGCTGGAATTTTCATTTTTAAAAAAGAAGGGTAATTATTTTAATGGAAATGCAGTCTCAGGAATAATAAGCAATCCTGGGTTTATATCTTTCCTAGGTCTCCATGCTCTTTATAATAAGAGAAGGAAATACTAGTTTACATGCTTGGGTATAAACTCTCTGTGGTCACAAGCTTATTTCTGCTGGCAGATCCTGAGAAGCCATGTCAGTGCTGAGCTGGAGTTTTGCACGGCATGTTAGCTCCCTGGATAACCAGGCTAAGGTAGCTATAGATCAAAGCCGATTTGAACACATTGGAGCCAAAACCAGTGAGCACTGTTTTTTTTGTATCTCACATTCTGTGAAGGAACAAGCTTTATCTAGCCTTATCTGTGACAAACCTCATTGTCTTTGACAAAGAGTGTATTTGGAATAAGATTTTGGGTTGTTGCTTTTAAGTAAACTCATGAGCTATTTAATACTGTGCAAGCTAAAGATTTCTGCATCCTGATACGCTTGACTTACTGAGGTTCTTGGCATGCAGTATTAAGTTGTGCAAGCTGTAGGATGACTGTAAACAAAACTGCACTTTTGAGCAGCTACTACGCAGTCTGATCCACAAAAGGTGATGGTTTGATTCACAGGAGACAAAAGTTTCTTCTCCCTTCATCATCAACCCAATTAAAAGATTTATGAAACGCACAGCCATGAATGCTTGTGTATGAATATATTCAGTCTTTTAATAATAGGTACTTTTATAGCAAGACTATGGAACAAAGGAAAGACAGTACTTGGTACCTTTAACAGGCAGCTGCTCTATATGAACGGAATTCAGTGTATGTCCTCAGGCTTTACTACAGGGAATATCTTGAGTTGTAAACATGGAGAAAATATTCTTAATCTCTGTTGTTTAAGCCAGCAGGCATGTTGTTAAAGGTGACACTGTTCTACACATAGCATCATAAATACAGACTCAGAGACACAATTACTAATAAAACTTGTTAGATGGGATGAAACTGAACCAACATCTCAAAGATGAAGCAGATGAATCATGCTCAGACAATAGGAAAACTGCAGGGAAAACACAAAAGTTTGGAACTTGCATGTATACAAGCAATAACAAGAGAGGGCTCCAGTAAGAAGTGGCACCAGGTGGGACACTGATGTGTAAAAATCTCCCTCTCCCAGACAAAGAAAAAGGAGAGGGTGCAGGAGGAAAAAGGAAAAAACAAAAGATAAGACAGACAAAAATGGCCTGTTGGTCATTTACTCCAATTAAGCCAATATTTTGCAGCTGTACTGCTCTAAAGTTCAAGCAATTAAAGTCACTACCTAGTTTTTGCCCTCCCCAACTTCAGGATTTGGATTCAGGAAGCAAAAGGGTTTGGGCAAGTAGGCTTTGCTTTCAATGCATTATCTGACTTGTTAAAAGCAGCAGTGTTTGATTAAGGATCTTTTTAATTGCCTTTCACTAGGCCAGTGTGTTCCTTGAGCTTTCCCTGGTTCCTGCATTTCATCCTGACAGCCAACTACTTGAGTATCTGGCTTGGGTTGTGAAGGGAATTTTATCCACACTTCTCTGGAGCACAGAAGAGAACTGGAGATTGGCATGACAGGGCCTTATATCTGCAGCTTTAACCATTTGTTGATTTTGTTTTATAGCTTTTAAACTGAGGTTTATTGCTTCTCTGGATGTTCGGGAGGGAAGTCCTCTTGAATCCCTGATGACATTCCATGATGGTCATAATTATAAAATGTCTCAGATCTTTGGGGAGTGTGAAAGGATCAACAGAGTACAAGACAGCTGAAGAGCAAAAAGCTTTTCTGGGTCACCGTTTATTTCTGTTCTGCCCATGCCCTGTACCTCCAGACCCCAGCTGCTACTTGTGCTGCTGGAGATATGAAGAGAAAGATTATTAGGATGCTGGGACAAGGGAAATATAACAGCAGTTCTTGTGATTATCAAAGGGACTGGATATTTAACAGGTATCATGATTTGCATTGGCTTTGTATTATGAATATTAATGCAATAGCACCAACCTTACTGAAGATGAGGTGGCCCATCATAATCCAAATCATCGAATCATAGAATCGTTTAGGTTGGAAAAGACCTTAAGGTCATCGAGTCTAACTGTTAACCCAGGACTGCCAAGTTCACCAATGAGCCACGTCGCTAATGGTGGGTTCTAGGAGAAAGATACTGTTATATGTGAAATTTTAGCTCTTCCAAAGGTTTTGTATGTTGATTAGCATTTTGAGGTAGTATAGGAATTAAATTGCAGAATCCTCCTTTGACGACTGTAATTTTTGTTCAGTCTGGGAGAGATTTTCTGAGCAATTACTTTTAACTCAGCATTCAGATCAGGATGTAAAGTTTGTCAAAAGTCAGTTGTATGCAAATCTTGGGTTTTGGTTCAAACTTCTATAACTTCATTAGGTCTTGCACGTGATTTTTACCCGATAAGTTTCTTGGCAGTCAAATTTGGTAACATGGATAAGAAAGAGGAAAATTATTAGTGGAGCAATATGCTGATGTGCAGGCATCTTGCATGGGCTTCTGAATGAGACTGGTATCTAGTTCTTCACCTGATGAAAGCCTTGAAAGAGTGATTCCTCCACCATAATGCAAAGTGAGAGCTGAAGGTCCTACCAGAATAATGCAGCCTTTACTGAATTATTCCATCTTCAGTACAAGTCCTCCCCCTCCAAAGTTCCACAGTAATAGCTGAGATTTTAAATGCACAGAAGTAAAGCTGTTCAAAAATAGAATTTTCCTCCTGTGAGAGATTTCAGCATTTCAAAATTACTTTCTGCTTTAAAATCAGCATGTAAGTTAAAGCAGAGGGCACTTGATTCAATGTTGTCTCAAGTTTCAAACTGAAATGTTGAAATGAAAAAATGTGCATCTTCAATAAATTATAAATAATTTGGTATTTTAAAATGAAAAGCGTATTTGGGAAAATATTTCAAAAGTATGGGTAAGATTATTTTTTTTTTTGGTGATTCGGGTGGTGGTGGGAGAAAGCTTGTTTCACTTTAGAATGTTGACATTGATTCTTTGTTTTAGAAACCCACAAAGATGACTGAAAATCAGCATTTTCCTTCTGCTAAATATTTGAAACTATTTTACACCATTAATATTTTTCAGTCAAATTTTTGACTGTCTTTATGCTGAAATCAGTGCTGTGGGAATCGAAATTTTGAATGTCCTGACTTGTGTTCAATTAATATTTGGCATATTTTCTTTCATTCCTACACCTGTTTCCATTAAGTTTCTTGTTGAACTTATCTGGAAAGGGGAAGAACTCTAAAAGACCAAAGTGGTTGTATATAACTGCAAGAGATATCCGACAAGTTCAAACCTTCTTGGATTAAGGGGTGAAACTCCACTGAAGTCAATGGAGCTTTAAATATTGGCACCAACAGAAAATCTTTCCCATGGAGTGCAATTGCATTGTCACATCTTGAATGCTCTTCATTCTCATGATAGACATTACTAAAAGAGTCTCTTTTCAAGTCCTTATGCATTTATTATTTTCTAAACCCATTTCCTCAGAGAGGTCAAAAGCTCTTCTCATCACCATAGGGAGCCCATGGGAATTGGGAATTTTGGCATTCTGAAATACGGCAGGTATCCAACTGCATTAAAATGTTAACGCCTCTTCTTTTTTTTTTTTAACCATGCTTTGGTTTCGTCAAGAATCAAAAGTGGTGGAATCTAATTATTTTTTGATTCTAAGAAAAACATTCCCATAGGAAAAATGTTGCATTAAAATCAGATTACTTCCAACTAATCCATAAAAGAAATTCCCCTAGTGAAAAGGCACTATCCCTGATTGTTTTTTATCACTAGTGTGATGCTGCAATACCATTTTTTTTTTTCTATGCAGAAAATAGAGTGCAGATCTCCTCTAAAAGCCAAATTTTTTTTTCCTGCTTGGCCGTATGGTGAAGGTGGAGTTTCTCCTCCTTGCCTATGTTGATATTTTTCCTTAAGAGCAGAGACCAAGGCGATTATTTATTATTCTTTGTGCGTGTTTCTTTAGAGCCTCAAGTTCCAAACAAGACCTCAGTGTGCGAAGCATTGTGGGACTCTGCACCTGCAAATAACCCCTGCCTGAAGAGCTTTTGGGCTATGGCCCCGCTCCTGTAACCTGGAACTAGTTGATTGCCCTTTGGGCAGGTTACAGACCTGGGGCTTCATGCACAGGGTGAGGAATGGGGGAAGGATGCTTTGTTGTCCTGCTTGCATGAGCAGGGAGTCCCAGGAATTAAATCCCTTGCCCCAGCTCACGCAGGAAATCTGTGGCTGACCCTGAGGAGGCAGCCAGATCTCCTTCGTGGCCTCTGACCCATCCGTCCTTCTTCCCTGGTCATGTTGGCCTCCAGCGCAGAAACTTCTACCCGAGGAATTTTCCATTGAGTTCTGCTGCTGATGAGTTTCTTTCTCACCAATAGGTGGAAACTGACAGCCCGGTTTCTCAGGTGACACAAGGAACGGTTCTGCCATCCCAAATGAGGCAGGAAAAACATCACGCAGAACAAGGAATTTTCCATAAGAAACTGTACCATAGCAACTGAAAAAGACGTTGAAGCACATTACACTTTCTCAGCTTGTTGCAGCCTGTGCTTTGATGCAACAGGACATCAGAAAAGTGAAGACTTGGGGGTTTTTGTTTTTCTTTTCCTCCCTTATTTCTTTGGTCAGGAGAGTGATTGCTTTAACTGGTGCTGCTTGATCATAATGAATTTATCACAAAATTGTGTTATCTTTCCACAGCCATCTCCAAAGTCTGTGTCAGAGCGTGTATTCTGGCATGCATTGTCATGCTGTGGCTGGGGAGGGTGAGGGAACTACATCTGCAAACTTCCATAGGACATCAGGAGCTTTTGAAATTGTAGGATAACTAACCAAATGGGATGCAGACATATTTCCAACAGCCTGGCAGCTGTGCAATATGTGGCATTGAAATAAAGTTGAGTTACTAAGAGGTAGTGATAAATAAGCTAGCAAAACTTTTTGTCTTTTTCTAAGCATACCCCAAATACGATTGTCTAGTGTAACAGAAAAAAAATCTTCACTGTGCAGAAACAAGTGGCTGTGATGTTGGTTTGGATATGGGCAAATTCTTGCTGAATTAGGAATAGAATTTAATTAAAATGTTGTATAAAATCTTTAAGGGGAGTCTTTGCAGGGCAGATGTTAGGCTTGTTCTTGAGCAGCTGTAAAAGGCTGTTCAGGATGAAGGTATCTAAATTAACAGGACCTAAAATGCTTAAGCGAGAATACAGGAGAAAATCTGATTAGCACTACTAATCAGCTGAGGTCTGGAGATTCCCTTTCTTTTGAACTGGAGCAGTTTAGTTGTCTTCCTTTTCTTTTTTTCAGAGTTCATGCTGCACCCTGCCCATATTTAATTGTTTGCTGGTGTCTCTTCTCAAGCCCATCAGCAGTTCAGTCTTATGCTTCTCACTAGAGACAATAAATTCTATGGTGTGGATGGTCCTCTCCTAAATATCTGCAGATAAGAATTACAGGGTGGAAAGCTGCAGCCTAGAACATGTTTACTATGTGTGTGCTGTCTTTTCATTCAAACTCACAACCTGTCCAATTTCTGAGGTATTTCTGAAGCAAGATGTACCTCTTCTTTTGTGAAGAAGACTGCTTCTTTCAGGCTCCCCTTGATGTCAGCGACAAGCCTGTCACTGATTTGGGAAAGTTGTATCAGACTCCTGCAGAGCTGGGCTCGAACTGAAAACACAGTCCTGCAGCAGCAGTTGTCGTGGCTGCCCATAACTAGGCTTTCAGCAGGGTCTGTGTGTGAAAGCACAGTGCTTTTTGTGCATTAGCAGCAATATGCAGGTTATTAAGCCACTTGTTCCTGGCTGCTGTAGCTAGCTTTAAACTTGGTTAATTATGGGGAAAAGTACCTTTTAAAATAGTCTTGAGAAGAGATTTTTCCCAATGATCCTTAGTTAGAATAGCCCTCATTAGGATGCAATTTATCATTGTTCCTGATTTCCGCAACAACTGCAATTTATGATGCCTGTTTGGCTCAATATGAAGGAAAATTATTGCAGTAGCTCCTGTTCAGAAATCTTCGTTTGTTTACATTTATGGAGGTGTGGAAAGGGAGCAAAAAAGCAAGTAGTTTTGAAGTGCTGGTTGTGGTATGTTAATCCCTGAGGGCCTGTTTATTTTTATGCAGGATGGTACATAAAAGACTGTAAACTACATACAGACTGGAATAAGCAAAGAATTAGGGCACTTAGCTAAGCAGCAGACCTCACATTTTCTTTTGTTCATGGCAAGTCATTTTTTTGTGTCTTAAATCAAGGGATGCTGTGGGTTTCTTAATTGCTCTCTTCAGCAGCGTCTCTTTGTGACTGTTAATCTAGAAGGACGCAATGGTTTCCCAGTTTACATTTTGTGAGTGAGAGCAGGATTGGTTTCATGGCATACAGGATAACACTGAAGGCAATGCAAGAGAAACAGTGTTGTTGCAAAATCTTTTTTCTGAATGCATTTTTTTCTTTCCAGTTGCTTTTATTTTTGCCTGTGTTATAATGCACTTAAACTTTAAGGAGGCTCGAATCTGTAAATAGTAAAAGGCAGTATTCATTGCCACCAAATCCATATCTGAAGAGTTTCCACTTGGGATTTTGAAACTAAGAAGGTAATGGCAGTGAGGAGTTTGGCCATTGTTTTAAAAATATACCAGATATGAACTTCTATGAATACAAAACTTACACTTTATAACTTTGTGACACTGTCCAAATAAAAAGTAATTAAGATTTAAAAAAATCCCACTGTTGTGAAACAGCTAGGTAAGCATTTCTGGCCTTATTTTCTAGGTGGGTGTTATAATGATAAAGGAATTCACTCAGCAGACGCCTTATAAGAGTTGTTTGCCAAAGTGCTGATGACAAATACTTTTTCACCTCTATGCATGTGTGTGTCTAGGTTTCAGAAGCAAATGATGTTGCCTCTCTGTAGTTTCTCTGTAAGGAAAAATGGAAATGAGGAATGGTTATTTTGCAGTTAGAGCCTGTTATATTCTTGGAACATGTGCCTGAATTACCGTTCTCCTATCAAAGAGAATGTTACAACAAGGGAAAAATAAATGTGACAGAAGCAATGGTGAAAGCAACACACTTAGTTGAGAGTTGTACATGGGAAAACATTGGCAAAACTACCTAATAAATCTTGAAAATGGTTTATAAACAATTATGTTAGCTTCTGACCAGAAGTTCAGGCTGGAAACAGAGTCCTGGAAACTGCTTGAGGACCATTCTGTGGTTGTTGGGACTACCAAAAGGCAGAGCAGCCCTCCAGCTCGTTTCATACTAGTCCCTCCTAAAAGCTGGTCTGTACTTGCCCTCCTGCCCATGGTGGTCTTGCAGGAGGCAGCAGTTAATCAACACTGCTTGTAAAGTGGTCAGCTAACGTACCCTAGTGACATTTTGTCTGTAGGGCTGACAATAATGCTTCGTGTACCTCAGTGGCGTGCATATCAATAGACAACACCTGTTTCCTTAGCTGCAAGTGCCAGTTCTGAGCAACTTGAGACAAAAATTCAGCTGTTTCACTGGTAACAATAAAAATGTTGGTAATTTTTAATATTTGCTTTACTGATAAGGGTGTGGGGTATTCTGCCATTACAGTTCAACAAATGTAGCAGCCATTTGTGTTGGTTACTGCTGCCCAGAATGTTTTCCAAGTACATGAGTATGTAGGCAGCTGGTATTTATTGCTCTGGGAGAGAACTTGAACTTCAGAAGGAAGGGGAGAAAAAACCCTACATTTTGCCTATCTGTGTTCTGTGCAGACTACAGTTGCTGTAAATATCATTGTGTACAGTAGTTGGAACAAAACAGTTGTGTTTTTTAAAAGCAACAGTCATGTAGACACTAGGTGAGAAGTTTTTTGGTCCATGCATTTTTGGTTTCTTGCAGAGACTGGCAGAATTACATTTGCATTCATTTCAGTCTACAAGTGTTACAGAAGATTCGACTGTAAGTACTTTCCCAATATAAAGAGCACTGGGGAGAAAGCAATCATTTATGGTGACATCTGTTAAGCTTTCACAGAATATCATACATGTGTACTAGCTATCACCATAAAATTAACTGGTATTAATTGGTCAGAGCTGCCAACTTAGTCTGCTTATGAGTGTAACACTCTCCTTTAGGTCATGTTCATTATACTGACATTGTATGTCAGATCCCAAATAAAGTTCATTCAGCCATTTCTGCTGTTCTTCTTCTTGTTTGCCCTGCTATGTGTGTGTGCTGCCATCAGCAAGAGTTCATGTCTCGGCAAAGAGTGGATCTGTGTGTTTGGGAAATAATGTGTTGTGGGTATCTTCCCAGTGGCCACTTCTCCAGCAACAGCGGGGCTGTGGGGGGGCATCCTTTGATTGAATCATGCCTGGTGTTTTCCTCTTTCTTGGAAACTGTCTGGAACAAAATGTTCAAAGCTCTTTCTTCCTCCCTTTCGTCTTCCCTCTCCCCCCTCCCCCCCCTCCCCCTTCTGTCTTTCACTTCCACGCCTCAAAAGGCTGTAACTGGCTTCATTATTGTGTGATAAATCAGCAGTAAACTTCTATGCATTTTGCTTTGTTTGGGCAGCTCCTGTTCCTTAGTGACAGCTGCTTGGCTCAGCACACTGTAATTATCAACTCAAACCCAAGATGCTTTTAGGTGCTGAAAGCATATTGGCAGAGACTGAACTTGTCCTCAACCTCGTCATGGGCCACAGCTTTAAAAGATCCTATTTAGTGGTGGTTTGGTTGTGTTGTCACTGGTGGTACTGGGACTCTGACAGTTCATTATCACAGTGGACCCTGTGGGAAGCTGTTGTTATCCTAAAGGAGTGCAGGTCTTTGTTTTTCATTGGCTGCTGACATACCGCATAGTTAACTTTAGAGAATTTATCTGTGTTCATTCTCTTTCTTTAAAATAAAGTTTTATTGATATGTGGGAGGGGATTTATACATGTTAATGAAAATTTATGAAGCCCTTATTTAAACAGATGTCTGAAGGGAATTGTGCTGAGAAACAGACCTGTGGGTTTTTTGTCCATAGTGGAACCAAGGCACTCTCTGCTCCTACTTTAAGCTTGTCTCTGGCTTGCTGGCTGGACAGATGGGCTACGTGCTGACTGAGCAACTGGTGCGCAGCTGTCTGCAGCCACGGGGGCATGTAGAGTATGGCATTGCCTCCGATCCGCTGAAGGGCAAGTGGCCCCAGGCTGTAAGTTGTGCTGACCGGTTACAAGGGACTGTACATAGTTGAGACTTTTGCTCCCTCACCAAGCTTGTTTTAGCAAAGAAGGACTCCTTCTTATTTGTCTGAATTATAGAGAAACATAATTTCAACTGACAGATAACACAGTCCAGAGGTCAAGTGAGTGAAAGGAGATTTCTCATATTCTCTGCTAGATCTGTTAGGTAGGTGTGTTTGTTTTCATGTTACATGAAAATAACATGCAGATCTAAGTGGGGAGAAGAGGAAATACATAAATTTTTTGCAAGAGAAATGATCTGGGAAAGTCCTACTATTCCCATTGTCAAACCACAGCTTTTCTTTCTCACTGTACCCATGGTACAGGCTGGGTTTTCTATCAGGGCCATTAGAACAGGCACCTATCCTGCTGCTATTAAAGAAGGGCTTTGAAGAGTTCTCAAATCCTGCTGGGCTACAGTTTAGTGTAATTCAGAAAGCAGTTCCAAGTAGGAGCACCCTCGTTTGCTTAAGCAAAGCCTAATATAAAGGGCGTGACACTGTCTCATGTGCATCCTTCCCTAGGATTTGGGGAGGTTGTCAGACCCTGGAAGATGATGAGAAGCCATCCAGGCTGTAGGAACCTCATGATCTTTACATGTGGAATAATTTGTGTTGTGTAAACTTACACTTTACAGTCTTAGTCCTTCAGAGGATGCAGGATGGAAGAAGCAGGTCAGCAGAGGAGGTGATGTGTGGTCTATGACAGGCAGATCTTTTTAAGCTTGAAAAATGAAGAATTTGCTACATTCATATGGAAACAGAGGAAGAATTTTTTCTGGTGCATGTGCAACAAGACAAAAGTAATCTTACTGTGCAGCAGTTGATCCTGAAAAACCCTCAGTATGTTCAGTCTTGCAAACCCTTTGTGAATTCATTTGGATGGCCTATAAGTGAGAACTTACCAGGCTTTTGTTGGAAGCTGGTACAATGTAATAATCTTCTGATTGCTTTGTGTCTGCAGTAGAGGTATCTGGCACAGCCCAGCGTAGAGACACATTTTCTGGGTGTACCTTGTACACATAACACTGCCAGTTACAACTGCCTTTGTTTCCCATAAGCACTGGGATTCTGAAACTGTAACAGGGGCCAAGGGGGAAATGCCCTACAGGGACATAAGCCTCTGTTGTATGGCATGCCATAGCAAAAAGGTGTGCCAGCCTGTCAGTGAAACAAAAGCAGAGCAACAAATGCCTCGCCATGGAAGGATGCAGAAACTCTGAAGGACAGCATATCTGTAAAAGGGAACAGCCTTTTTTCCAGGTGCGTTCACCCTTTATGATGGTTTTGCTCATCTGTCCCGTTGCGTGCAGCTTTGGGGCAGTATGATGTTTAGTGCTAACCCCTTCTGTATCCCCAGAGGACAGAGGGCAAACTGAGTTTCTTTCCTTTTCAGTCTATAGGAAGACTCAAGACTTGTCTCCTTCCTGCTGACTTTGTTTCTCAGTAGATAATGCAGGGACCTGATCAAAGAGTGAGGAAGATTTCTGCTTTTGTTTGTTTGCAATGCCTAATGTCTTTATGTGTCTTTTCTGGGTCCTCCTTGGAGATAACCAAACCTGTAACTTCCCTCTGTGTTTAAAGGCCACTTAATGGCAAAACCCAGGAAAGGGGCAGTGTTCACAAGATCATAAGAGCAAGTAACCTTGTAGCAGGCAGAGACTGATCCTCCCTCTAAGGGAGGGGTTTACCTCAGCTGGACCAAAGAGAGCAAAGCATGGGCATGCATAAAACTCGGCTTTCCTCATGGAAAGCCACACAGTGTGCTGCACCCTGAAAAAATTGTAAAAGGTGCTCTGAAGCAGGAAAAAAATCATTAGGAAAAGGGTAAATAATATACTTCAAAGTAATAGGGAAGAGGCTGGGTCCTGCCATGGTCCTACAGTGTTTTCTGTATTCCCTTTCCATGCACAGCTGGCTGCAACAGGGCAGACCTACCTGTCTAACATGACAGATCAGATGCTATGCTATTTTAGTAAAATAGATCAGGAAAAGGTAAAGATTAAGTATGTCTTAACTTTTACATAAGGGGATAGAATTTGGGACTGTGAGCTAAACACATGGTTTATTCTTTTACAGGCTTGAAAGCTTCATTTACTTGTCATGTTTTCTTTTGAAAGGCAACCAGTAAAATCCTTATATCAAGATACAAAATTATTTTCTTTTCCTTTCAAAATGAGAAGAGAAAAAACAAAGTAGAGAAACCCACATCAAAAACAGGGCAATCTCCTTTGACTTTCACCTTTATACTCACTTAGGCCAAGCTTGAATATGGCTCAGTCCCTGAATGTATGATGTTTCTTTCAGGTCCTGCTTCTCAGAGTGGCATCCTGGGATGCTTTTCAGACTATGCCTGTTTCTGAAAACAGAGATAGAAATGAATTAATACTTTGAAGACACTATGTTTATTAGCCCTTCTTCCCTACAAGCATCTGTTATGAGATACGCTACATGGCACTTCCCCGTCCCTTACTGAGTGCTTCTCTTTCTACAGCAGGGAAGATCCTTAAAGATTAGTATCTTGCTGAGGGAAAGGATTTGCTGGTCTGAGCTAAGAGAAGAGTGGTGGTAGTGAGATCATTGTCACTAGTTAACGTAAACATGGAAGATGGACCAGATTTGCCAGAGTAAAGTAATACTAGCAGAGGTTTTATACAGCAACTCATGCACACTAGGCTTTCAGTTTTACCATCATTAATCTTTTGGAAGAAGTGCATGGAAATTGGCATTTGCAAATTAAGTGCACACATCTGCAAAGGCAATGTTTGTTCAAAATTCCAGCACTGTTTTCTGCTTAAAGCTGATTTACCATACTGTGCTGAAAAGCTGTTAGTAGTCTGGAAGCATCATAGAAAAAAAAAATGCAGAGCAATTAATATCTGCTATTTATTCTGAACATAGACTTCCAAATCTAGCTTTCAGTTATTCTGATATATCCCCATTGTTTTAGCACATAACAGATCAAATCCGTATTTAACACATACTTATAATTGAAATAAAACCAGTTTCAGGTTGCTAAGGCTTGGGAGCCTTGTATCTCTTAGTTTTTGTATGCAGGGGCAAATTCATGCCTGGAAAAACTGTCAATTTCATTATTCCTTATTTTTCATTATTTTCCTGAAGAGTGGGTTTAGCTCATAAGGCTCATGCATTTAAAACAATGATAGTGTTGTTATTAGTGTTTATTATTAAGTAGTTCTTATTTGATTTTAAGGAGCTAATCAAGTACGGCAGTATGCTTATCTGTAGCCAGACTGAGAGGATCTTGGCCAACTAAAACAAATCAATTACTGTAACAAAAGAGGAAGATAAAACACCTCACCAGAAATGAAATATTAACCCCCAAATACAGCAAAAACTTGAGTTTGAACCAAAGAACCACACTTGCTACAGCAAAATGAGTTTATAGTGGGCAAAAGCTGTGATGCCCCTGTTGCTGCAGGCAGGTGGGGAAAGACTGGGCACCCTCTCCCAGGAGCTGCAGCTAAGTCACAAAGAGAAGCCTAGTTCTCATCCAAGACAATAGAATTTCTGAGGTTTAAAGTATAGATCCTGTGAGGATTTAAGTTGTAAATGAAGCAACTGAAAGGTTAAGCTGCAGCAATCACAGATCTGTTTGAGTTATCAGCAGATGTAGCTCTTGACACTAGGAAATCCCTGGGAATTATGCCATGCCTGTGACTGCTCACAGGTTTGCTTTTCATGAATGTCTCCAGTTCTAGGAAGACCACTGCCTAGTCAGCTTGCCCATTAAATATCTCCATAAGGCCCACTTGCGGTCCAATACCTGTGAAAAATCTGGTAGATCGCTGATGGCCCCTCAGGGATAACTGTTTTAGAACTGTTGAATTAAATCGTTCTTTTTCAAAGAAACGAAACAAAATTCAAAGTGATTCAGAAGCTATACTTGTACAGGTGATGTGACAAGGCCCAAGTGTCTTTCTGACCTAGTTCTTCTGTGGATCCTCCATACTCAGTTTTCTATAGCCTGTACCAGTGCCTTTAAATTAAAGTAGCTGAGGAGTGGGTTTTCTGTCAGATTATTTTGTTTCTGTTAAACAGGTATGAATTGAATTTCACCTGTGGACTGTATATATGAAAGCATGCTGCTTGTTTGTTTGTGCCTACAACAGCTGGGCACCAGTCTGGCATGAGAATTTGTTGCTGCTGTAAAGTAAAACTTAAACAATAGCACTGTAAAAATCTCTATAGAATATAATAAGTAATAAACATTGTATAGGCTGAATGCATCAAATAATCAGAAATATATTCTCAGAACTGCTGGCCTATTTCTGCATTCAGGCAAGGCTGACAGGTTAAAAGGTTAAAAAAAATAGAAAAGAAAAAATAAAAGAAAAGAAAAGAAAAAAGAAAAGAAACAAGAAAAAGAAAAAAGAAAATAAAAAGAAAAAAGAGAAAAAAGAAAAAAGAAGAAAAAAGAAGAAAAGAAAAAAAAAGAGAAGAAAAAAGAAAAAAGAAAAGAAAAAAGAAAAGAAAAAGAAAAAAGAGAAAAAAGAAAAGAGAAGAAAAAAGAAAAAAGAAAAGAAAAAAGAAAAGAAAAAGAAAAAAGAGAAAAAAGAAGAGAAGAAAAAAGAAAAAAGAAAAGAAAAAAGAAAAGAAAAAGAAAAAAGAGAAAAAAGAAAAGAGAAGAAAAAAGAAAAAAGAAAAAAGAAAAGAAAAAAGAAAAGAAAAAGAAAGAGAAAAAAGAAAAGAGAGAAGAAAGAAAAAAGAAAAAAGAAAAGAAAAAAGAAAAGAAAAAGAAAAAAGAGAAAAAAGAAAAGAGAGAAGAAGGAAAGAAAAAGAAAAAAGAGAAAAAAGAAAAGAGAGAAGAAAAAAGAAAAAAGAAAAAGGAAAAAAAGAGAAAGTGGTTGTTGTCGGCTTTTATTGCAATTTTAGAGAGTAGATATCTCAACGTGCCAAAATTTCTATATTGGCAATGGTATGCAGAACTATAGAGATGCTGCCACTGCAGAATCCAGTGGCCATGAGGCTAGACTTGCTGGCTGCTGTTCATAGTAATTTTGTATCCTCCTCCTATGGGATTCTGTCTGAAATTCCACCTCTCCTTTTGTGTGAATGACAGATGCTGTACAAATGTGGTATACTATCTGAACAATTACTCAACCATTTACACCCGTTTTTTTCTAGCAGGATCTTAGAAAAAGTTGGGTCTTCACAGCTGAAAGAGAAATGATGGGAGAAGAAATGAAGAAACTTGCAAAATGTCTTTCTGTAGCACCTCATGCCACATCACAAGCCAAGTCTTTTCTGCGGCTGCTTTTTCCTTATGCAGCTGTAAATATGGTTATAATATTACCTTGCCTGGTTACTTGGCATCTTGAAGATACTCATTCTCTCCTCAGACTCCTGGCACAACTCATTCATTAGGACTGTTCCCCATGTGTACCACCAGCAAAATTTTGAACAGCATCCTAGAAAACAGACTCAGCAGATGATTTAAGTACGCATGCGACACAGCAAGATCTCCAAGTGCTGGTAGTTCAGTGAGCAGTGGTGATGGAGCCTTTCTGCTATGGCTCTTTCTCTCCATCAAGCAGTGAGTTCGTGTTGCAGCCTCTCCATAAGGACAGATCTCTTCTGGCTGTGCTGTTCTCGTGGGGCATATGGAAACATGTCTGAAACTTACAGTACTTGTGGTATTGTAATTGGTGAGTTTTTGTAATTTAGGTGTTCAAGATGAGACATACTCATGCATACTGTATATGTCATTTTTATGCTTTTTAGAAAACCTGGCCTTAAAAAGGACTAGTGTGATCTTTGGACATGCAGAGATATAGGGAGCTTATTTTATGTTTTTATCACAACTTTGTGGAGCATAATACAAGATTGTGGATTCCAGTTGGGAAAAACAACTGGAAACAACTTCTTTTAAAAGGTTGTTGAAAATTTTTCCAGAGAAGAACCATGAAAATGACTGGCATACTGGAGAAAATGTTTTCCTGGGAGGGGCTTCTGTCTCTTTGCCTTACCAAGAAGAGCAAGAAGAATGTTGATTATATGTATTTAATACCAGACCTTAAAAGGCTGCTCGAGCTAGCAGAGAAAGTCTCCTAAAACCCAAGGGAGGGAGATAACAGGCCAGACAAGGTAAAAATTAGAAGGCAAAAGAGTTAATGTTCAGACTTTCAAATTAAGACTAGCATAAACATTTTCTGGAGGCAGTCTACTGCCAAGCACATCATTTAAGTCAATACTATGTTCCGTGCTGTGTAGAAGATCAGCTTAGGTGGTCTAGTGGTCATTGTGGTGGTAAAATGTTCAGACCTACTGTTTGTGACCAAGGAGAAAACACTTTGACTCTGTCACAGCATTTCACTTTTTAATTACTTGCAGAAACATTTTAATAATTTATACTGCTGAGTCTGTGGCTGGAATCAGTCATGTCCAGCTTGGTGAATGCAGTGTGGTGAGGTGATCCCAAGTTGCCTGTCTTTCTTGGATCTATTCCAGAACTGGTGTGACCCTCTCTGTTCAGCTTCTCAGTGAAAGGTAGGTTACCCAGGGAGTGCATTCCCATGCCTGCATATAGTGTTTGCAGGATAAAGCTTTGATCTGTTATTTCCAGTGTGGCATGCTCTTTGTTAGTGAGTGAAATACCTAGAAGTCCAGCTTTGTTGGTGTGATGTCTCTGAGACCTCAAGATAAGAAACTCCTTTTCTGCAGTTCTGCTCCTTATTGCCAGCTGATGCCCTGCAGTCATCTGTGGGAGCCCCCTGCTTCTGTGGACACAGCTCTGTGGTTAACACCACAGCCCCTGTTCAGCACCTACCCTTGCTTAATTTGCTCAAATTCACTTCATATTTTATGTTTCATTTTTCTCTTCAGTTCAACTTAACTTAGCTTTTAGCTTAATGTAACATATTTTTCACAGTAATCAGTCAAGATCTTTTAAACCATGGATGCTGTGCTCTTAAAAGCCCAAATGGCAGCTCAAAGGCAATCAGCACTTAGAGTCAAAAGGAACCTAGCTGCTCTGTGACTGTATCTGCCTGTGAGATGGTGTTTTAAGACCACTTCTTTGGTAATTCAGTTATGCCACCTCTTTGGCCAATTTCGGCTTCATTTCTTCAGTGTAAATCCAGGATAATCTCTTGGGTTTCAACAGAGTTAATTTGCTTTATCACGATATTAAATGAAAGCAGATTTTGACCTGAATTTTACAGTGTATCTCCTGCTGAAATCTCCTCCCACTGAAGATGGTGTCGTTATGCCTGGGGCCCTGAGTGTGCTAAACGGATTTTTTCCTTAGTTCCTATTTCCATCACATCATATGTGTTTGATTTACTTACATTGGTTTTATATTTAATCTCTGCCCATTTAGTCACATTTACTGTCATTTTTTATTTGTTTAGTAACTCCATGCAGCTCAGAAAGGTAGCAGGGATAGATAGAGCATGACAAGTTGCAAATATATTCTGTACAGATCTCTTCTGCAGCTTGCTGTGTTTCAGTTTTGACAGTTCGGTTTATGGGATGGGTTGTTTATTCAAATGCTTAGTTTATATAAGAGCATTTAGCAGCAGCTGTAAGTGTACTACAGAGAAGTATTTGATAAGTTTCTTGTTTATTTTTACTCTATTGTTTGTGAAGTCCTTCAGGAACTTCACAAAAAAACTTCCTTCTGCTGGTGCCAACATTAGGGATAGGCTAGGTTCAAAATGGAGAGGACCCACACAAAATTCAGAAAGTCAACTGTGTTCATCACCAGGTCTTTGGCAGCTGTGGAGAGAACCAAGTGAAAATCTGCCTCTGCTGGAGTTTTGCTGCTGACACCAGTAGGACAGGATCTCAGTCCTACTCCTTGTCGATCGGCTTTGTGGACACTTTAAGATGGTGACACTGGCAACATGGAGCTGAACTTCTCTCTTGGGAAGGAAGAGAGAGATTCTCCTGGTGATACTGATCAAGCAGAGGGAAAGAGAAGAATTCCCCAGGAGGCAGGGTTGAATGGCAGGTTTGGCAGGGGGTAGGGGGGAGTACTCATTTATTAGTAAGCATTTTTTAAAGCACAGGTGATGAGGTGTGCCACACTACTGTGCTCAGCTGGTGTGCTGGGGCAGCTGTGCTCCCCAACCATCTACCTTGTGACCAGTATCAGCAGAGGCAAGGGATGCTGGTTAACTTGTGTCCATGGGGAAAAGGTGTATTTTGGTTCAGACCTGTCTTGTGCTGACTGCATTCTGTGCTTTACTTGAAAAGTCACTGCTGAGGAGTAAAATAAAATAAAAAGCGAATTCCTACTGACTGCAGGGGAGTTGCTTGGGTAGCTGGCCAAACAAAGTGTACCCAATATAAATGCATCATCACAATAAAAAGTCTTAACGCTAGACCAGAGTTTGACAAGAGTGAAAAACATTGGTACCTTCAAATCTCATTTCACGTGTACTCAGGTATTAATTAAACGTGTGGCCTCTGCTAAGAGACCTGGCATCAGAGAGGGGGACAGGCAATGCCCCCCCTTGCAGCCACCGGCTGCAGAGACACAAAGAAGCCCTGGTAAGTCTGGTGTGGCATGGGGAGAAGCTGGCTTTCCTCGCTCCTCTCCCAGGGCATGGTGGGCCTGCTTGTGTGCTGGCCTGGGGGTTTCTAACAGGTTGCAGCTGCGTCTGGCGGAGGTCCACTCCTTGGGTGCACTGCCCACCTGCCAAGACTCATGATGGAGGTGCCTGGCGACATCTCTCACTCTCCTGGCTTGTTCCAGCACCGTACTCCCCTTGCGTTCATGCACATGGATATGAAGTGCATTTACATGCAGTGCACTTGTGTTCTGTCGCCATAGGCTCAGGGTGTGGGACCCACATACTTTTCTCTTGTAAACCATGGGCCCTTTCTCCAAATTCTGGTGACAGCCGTGGGTACAGGCTGTGCCACTTCCCACTGCTGTTACCAGCAGCACTCCATTTTCCATCTTTTAGTAATAGAGGCAAGGTGGTTTCTGCGTAAGTGGTCATCCAGTTTGGAACAGGTGTGAGGCCAAGCATGGAGTCAGGGGTTGGTCTGCATCTGAATGTATCTTAAATTATTGGCAGGGTTCGGTCCTGGTCCCTGCAATTAAGCAGCCAATGTGAGATTCATGCCTTTGCAGAAGCCAGCCTGTTGCTTATACACAGCTATTTACTTCATTCTGTTTAGGATTTAAGTTGCAAGTAGGCTTTGTACAAACATTTCAGTATTTGCAAAAGCAGCTAAATGCACTGAGGTTAGATTCATCAGTAGATGCTGACTGTTTTGTACAATTTCGGAAATACAAGCTATCAACCCTGTTGAGTTGGCCAGTTAAACCGCCCTTGCAGCTGCTTTACTTAGCTTGAACATTGCAAATTGATAATGTATTCTACAAAATTTTCTTCTAAATGTTATTTTTTTTTATGGAAGCTTGTCCTGAAAGGAAAATATGTGTTGAACAAAAATGCTCAAGGACTTTGATGTCTGAATCAATTGATTCTGAGCAGCAATTCAGTTAAGGCTCTGTCCACTATGCTGACTAAAACCTTTGTCCATCTTTTATTTCTTTTACTTCAGAGCAATACTGTAAATCACATTTGCGAGAATGAAGTTTCTATCTTATTGTAACCGTAGTATAGCACAGAGAGGGAAAGCAGTTGAACAAGTAGTAAGAGAACCAGAGAGTAAGTTGGACTGACTTGAAAGAGGGCACATTTTGTTTTCTTGGATTAGGTTATTTTAAAAACTTTTTGGTTTTGTATGAGAAAGTTCGGATATTGCTAGAGGTACAAAAATAGAAGTGATATGAGAAGGGTTTGGTTTGTTTCCTGATTCTTGGCCTTCAAGTTTTTTAAAAAAGCAGCATTGGCTGTTATGTATGCTCTGTAGCAGTTATCCTAACACGGTGATAAATGGCCTTTTCCCAGGTGACTCTTAGTTCCATGTCTTCTTAGCCAGCAAATGCGCTACTCTCCAGATATAAATATATTAACTCAGTCTTTTTTGACAAAGCACTAATGAATGACACAGACAAGCACTTTGATTTCTTCCACAACATGCACCCCACTTTACAGGCAACCCTGTTTCCATGTGGCTGTAAGCATGGACCATGTCCCATCCTGACCTTGCAGCTTACTTCTGACCTCCGTTTTGTCTTCTCTTCACAGTTGTGCAGCACATCAAGCGCCACAATATTGTTCTCAAGAGAGAATTGGGAGAAGGTGCCTTTGGGAAAGTCTTTCTGGCGGAATGCTATAACCTCTGTCCCGAGCAGGACAAGATCTTGGTGGCAGTGAAGGTAAAAGAATCTAAGGTTTCATTATTAATTCATGGTTGTAGCTAATGCTATTTTATTTGTAAATGATTGTTTGCCTATTCCATAGCCCAGTGTAACTGCTCTGATATATGTGGAAGGGTTAACAAGGCTAATGGAGTGTTAAGAGAATGTGATATTTGATCTTGCTGAGAATTATAAAATGAGAGCTGAATTTCACAAGGAAAAGGGGGGAAACAGACTGTGTTACAAAGGGGCAAAATCTTTTTAATTAGTGAAAAATAATGTCTGGGTTATTAAAAATACATGTGACATATATGTGTGTCTAAAAAAATATAATCTGTTACTTGCTAAGCTAAGTTACATGTGTAATTGCCAGTCAAAGGCGGCCTTTCTTTTTCAGGATTGTGCCATTGTTTTGGTCAGCCACTGACATTATCTGTGCGTAATTGTCATTACTATAACTGCCAGGAATTTTATAACAAACTTGCAGATAATATTGTCATGTCCTGTAAAACACTGGCTATATGGAAATCCAAAAGCCATGATATGACATGGAGGAGTGATTCTTGGTTATACAGCTCCAGTCGGCTCTCCCAAAATGCAGTCCAGGGGAGGAGGAAGCTATAAGAAAACAGCCATAACCTCGAAGTTTCAAGTATACAGAACAGTTCTCACATTTCTGGGGAAAAAACCCAAGGGATTTATTTGGTTCTTCTATAGGGCACAGGCTACATGGTATGTTGGGAATCTACTAAGGAGTAAGATTTCCAGCTTGGTCTCAGGCTCAGACACCAAACTTCCTTCACCATACCAAGCTTTTTCATCCACCAAAATGGAAGGGCTGCGGCTGGTTGTTGACCTCAGCTATGAATGTATGCTAGAAACAGTATCGGTGAAACTACTCTCTTAAGAGTTTACAAAGTCTCCCTGGAGACAATCTCTTATCTCCATCTATAGTGTTCTGTCAGAAGCTGAACAAGGTGCCTAGCATTTGAAGTATCTCATTAAATGGAGGGGAATACACATTTAGAATTTGTGGTGTGCCTGGGCATCAGAAAATAACTTTATCTGACTAGTCACAATTAAGCAACCATGTGTACAATTTGGATCAAACCATACAGTAAAAGAAATTGAGTAATTATCTTTCTGGATTTGGAAACAAGAATAGAATTTTGGATCTGTCAGTGAGAGAACATGAAAAGAGGATGGATTTGTGGAGTACTTTCTTGCTTCATCAAAAATAACAGGTTTTGGGGGTTTGCCAGGAGTACTAGCTTTTTGATACTTGGGAGATGTTCAGTCATGTTGACTGGTGAGAAAAAATTAAGCCCTGAAGGGATAGATCATAGATAGGAGAAAGCAAGAGAGAGGAAGTGGCAAAACTAGATCTGAATGAATTTTCTGTTGTATTTTGGTGAAGCTAGAGTGGAAGTTGCCTTTCTTCTGTCACTTCAGGGAACTGCTTGATAGCAAGATAGAAGTCTTTCCATTCACTTGCTCCCTTTGAAAGTCCTGACAAAATGGAGCCTAGCACTGCTGCTGTTAAATGCTGTGCCACACTTGCTCTCTGCTGCTCTTCCTCAGTATGATTCACAAGGAGTAGCATTCAGCCTTTCAAGGGAGAGATGTCTCCATGGATTTAGATGACAATTCTATCTGTTTTCTGGCACAGCTGTCATACTTCTTTTTTACCAGATCCACTCTTTGTATGGTCCTTAATAAGGATCTTGCAGGAAGCTATGGGAAGAATTACCTTTGCAGACAGGTTATGCCCATTTTTAGTTTCTCACATTGGGTCCTGAAGATGTGACTCTGGCTGCCATCAAAGAATGATTTTTTTGCTGATCTGTGCCATTGGATTGATCCCCATATAACTGAGAGGTTAATTGCCAGGTGCTTCTCTCTTTCACTGTGGTACCCACCATAGCTCACAGGTATTCTCCAGTCATAGTGGAGGTCAAGGGATGGGATCTCAGTGGTGTGCAGAGAGCTAGCCAGAGGACTGTGTCTGGAGCCCACCACTGGGTGCAGGCTTTAGCAATGAATATATGTGATTATTGTTTTTTTTAATTCTAAGAGGAGCAGACAGCAGATGCCAGCAGTGGAGAGCAGCTCCTCCCAGCACACAGCAAGGGCTTTAAAAGAGCTTCATCCCTGCTGGCAAAATGGCAAAACCGCAACCCACCTGTCTCTCTGCGAAATAGATTTGGTGAGCCCAGTAGGAATAGTACTTGGTGAGGAATAAGGAGGTGCCAGGAGGATTTTGGCAGTGAGGAGGCATGGTCTCACCTGCATGGGGTGAATCAGGATGGCTGGCTGTCCCTGCCAGCTGCCTGTGCCTGCTGGTTGCTGGCTAAGTGTGCTGTACCCACCTGGCCCTGAGTATCACTCAGTCTGACTCAACCTGCACCCATCTCCTTTTTGGCCAGCCGGTATCCAAAATGCTGATACATTGCTGCAGCAAATTATTTAGGAGCTAAGAAGCCCAGAAAAATCTGGGAGGATAGAAAATCAGGCTTAGCATAAACAACTCAGTATGCCTGAGCAAAATTTTGCTCCTTGGAAGAGGAGAAAATCTGTTTTGACTTTTTGGGGGAAGCACTGAGCGTTTGGAAATGCTTTCTGTGGGTCAAACCATTTGAGCACAGGCTTAAGCACAGGTTAAGCAGATTGCAAGGGCGTTGTACTAGCCTTCCCGCCAGGTGAGTTTGCACATCACATCAGTACAACATTTGCTGTGGACACTTTCAGAGAACAGAGAGTAGAAGGTGAAAAAGTTACCATTTCCTTGTGGGCCATTTTGCCATGCCACAGTGGTTGTTCAGGCCTGGATCGGTACTGTATCCTAGTAGAGTTGGATCCCCAGGCATAGTCTTGCACTAGTTTGACCTGTCCAGAGCTGGAGGTGAGGATGACTGTCAGGGCACAGGGTAGCAGCTGCCTCTGGCTTCCCTGGGAGGTTGGAGGGGGATTCACCTTGTGCTGCTGCAGGGTTGTGCTCAGCTAGCAGACTGCTATGTACATGTGGTGAAGAACATTTCCATGGCACCATCAGAGGAAAGCCAAATATTTCCAACTTTTAGGGTGTTCAGTTCAGAGGAGGATCAAAATCACCCCTTCATTTCTTGAGGAAATACACTACTCAGCACTTGTATGGTGGTGGGAAGTAGTAGTAACAATTTCATAGGGGAAGGCTGATAACAGTATGAAGGACAGCTGTTGTGAGAGTTCCATTACCAAGCCAAATGGTGATGTTGGTGAGAGCCACATTCCCCTGCTCTTGCACTGACTCGCCCATGAATGCAGCTCTGGGGTGTCAGGATGGACTGGCTGTTTGCACTCACTGCAGAGCACAGGTCTGCAGAGACCATATGCTACGTTGGTACCGGGGCAGGGACTCTGTGGAGAAGAATAAGCATGGGGTGGCGGTCCAACTGGCACAAGGATGAACTCAGCCGATGTGGAGCTCCTGTAATAGCCAGTGGGTTCCTCTGTTGCCCAAGGGAGCATGTCCCTTCTTAGTCACTGGACTGAATGGTTGATAAGTACGTGTCGTTTTACCTCAGTTCCTACTCAGGAAAAACTATAAGCTGGTGAGAGTGCTTTGCATGCAGAGCTTTGGTATACTTGTCAGTAACAACAATAAAAATGCTATGTCTTTTTTCTGGCTTTGTGCTGTTACGGTTTTATATTGGTTTTGGTTTTTCTCTTGCACTGAGAACAAGCTAAATGCATTAGTCTGTCATTTCTATGTAAATTCTACATACTTATTTTTTCACTTTCCCGCCTCCTTGCCTGACTGTGTCAGCTGTCTTTCATGCATTGTGTCTATTCTGTGTGATACATGAAATAATGAGAAGGAGGTATTGTAGTGGTGGGTGACAGAAATTCAAGTTGTCCCTCAGTAGTAGAAACCCTGCCTAAGTTTTACCTGAGTTTTAGACCTTCGTGCATTTTGCTGTTTGACAGAAAATGCATAATTGCTGTGGCAACTGCTCTGTCATATGATAATTTTGCTGTTTCTGTGAGATAAAAAGTGTCTTCTGAAATGTGCAGTATTACATCCTCACAGGGCAGAGCTGTCAGGTTTTTACAGTCTTTCCAGGGAAAGAGCCCGGTGGAAAGAGGATCAGTCTATGCTTCTCCATGTCAATTTTTTTTCTGGGTTGCTATTATTTAAAAATGGGGTTTGTATGAATTGTTTTTTCTAATTCTGTTGTTGAGAATAATTACAGTCCAATTGCTTTATACATGAAACCACCGAAGAGACTCAAGAGGCAACAGAATTGTTCCCAGTGATTTCATTATGTAGTGTAGATTGGACTGTGGATTGGTGCCTGTATCGTGTTAAAGCATCACCCCAGAGCTTGGAAGCATTGGAAGACATTTCAGTTCCAGTCCTTGCTTGGTTCAGATGTAATTGTGTGGGGACCATAGTGGGGAGCCAATTTGATACCCACCTTGAGTGATATAGCTGTGTATATTAATATATCATAGCTTGTGAAGCTTTGATGATGCAACATCCTTGTTGCATTGTTACTGGTAAAACTTGTGGAGGAAGGATACTGGGCCTGAAGACCCATGAGGTTTTTAAGTGGGACTCTCAGGGAAGGTGCATCTGTAGCATGAGTGATTTCTATTGCCTCTAGGATCCATAGAGCCTGAAATCCACAGGGAAAAGCCCCTGAACTTGGCAGATGGCTATCCAGTCTGCTCTGCTCCTTGTCCTCCCATCTGAACCTTATTATAGTAGCTGTTCATTTTTCAAGACCTGTGGTTACAGCTTCACGAGTAAAGCAAGTATTTCCTCTGACAGTCATCTTTTTGTTCCTTCTCACGCTTGCATAAGTATAATACAGAAAAGTGGATAGAATTGTCTCTGTTAAAGAAAAAGCTTGAACAAACCATGACTATTGCACCTAAAACCTGGGTTTGTTGGCAGGGTGATTGCACAGTATCAACTTGTTCTGTATTTGTTCTGATGAGTGGGGTTGGTCTTATGCTCTGTATATAAATTCAGGGTAGAAAATAAAATTACTAGATGGCCAGGAAAAAAACATCATTAGTTACAATAGTGCCACTACTTTCATGTCTTATCTTTCTTTGTATTAAGACTAGGTATAATTAAAATCCAGATGTCCAGAGCCCAGACATCAGTTTCTGTGAATAATAATTAGTGAACATTCGTAACCTGCTATCTTTCTCTTACTGTTTTAAAAATATTGTTTGAATTAGTTTAGTGCAACAACTGTACCTTTTGAAGGTAGAGTCTAAGAGTGGTTGATTGTCAATTACAATTATTCCTCCTTCAATTCCTGTCAGAATTTGCTTTTTTTGGTGCATGAAAGTGTTTCCTTGCTAAGAATGTTTAGTTCTTAAGAAGAGATCTGAAACTGTGTATGTGTGGCAGTTAAATTAGCATTATTTCATTATATGACATTTAAGTCTTCTATTTGGTCCAGTGTTGATATATTTCCTTCAGAATGAAAATATGCAAGAATTTAGAGCTGTATAAATAAAAGTGGGTGAAAAAAATCAACACTCCAGAATTCTGATCTGCATCTACTTCCTCTCTATCAATTTAGGATTGGTCCTCCAGTTACTAACACATATGCTTAATCTTAGGTATCTGAGTAGATTTACAGAATTTCAAATGAGTTTCTGGCTGGTGTCTTGAGGTTTTAAGTTCTGCTTCCAGGGACATACCCTTGTGTAAATCTACCTAATGTACATACAGTACACCATAGGGGCCAACATCAGCAACAGTGACATTAGTAATACATGAAGAATGCATCCACTTTCCCACTAAGTATTTTAAGCAAGCAGATTTTTTATTTTAAAGAACTTACAAGGAAGGTAAATACCAACAGGATACTAGGGTTTACCTAAGTTAAATGCTAAAGGGTGTGAACCAGCTGTGTACTAGTATATTTTGTGGATAAGACCAGTTTATTTGTTCTGTGTTTGGAAAACACTTGGATCATGAGTATTCCTGCTTCCTCTTACAACAAAAATTGTTTGAGGTGATGTGTGGCAGGAGAATGAAAATTGTACTGACAATATTTAATTGCATTTAAACATTACATCTGCATTTCTAAAAGAGTTACTAAAAAAGTACTTCCTCCATGCTTTATGCAGTAGGCTGTCCTTACGTTACCCTTACAGTGCCATCCTACATTTGCCACCTTCAGTGAATATCTCCCCTTCCTTAAATTTTTGTTTTCTTTGCCAGACACTGAAGGATGCCAGTGACAATGCCCGCAAGGATTTCCACCGCGAGGCAGAGCTGCTAACTAACCTACAACATGAGCACATCGTCAAGTTCTACGGCGTCTGTGTTGAGGGTGATCCACTCATCATGGTCTTTGAATATATGAAGCATGGAGATCTTAACAAATTCCTCAGGTAGATCCATGAACATATGTTGTGCTGCTGAGCCAGAAGTGGGCAGAGAAGATAGGTGTTCGTGGTACTTAATGTTAAATTTACTACTACCACTGGAAAATGATGATGTCTAGGAGTACAAATTTGTGCAGCTCTCGTCTTCTGTACTGGGATGTGGGGCCTGTTTCTTTGCTTGTTTGGAATTACTATTAAGTCAAGTCTTATGCTTTGCACCAAACAAATAGGAACAAAAGAAATATTGTTTCCAATATATTTCAGCATATTCTGAAATGTTTGGTTATAAATCTTACAGTGGGAATAATTTTCTTGCAGGCTTTCTGGTAGCACTTGGGAATATCCCACTCAACACCTATCCCTATCTGTAGGCGTCTAAGAGCTTTTGAAATCTAACCCTTTTCTCTTCCCTCCTCTGTGTTTTGGAAAGACTGCCATTAACCTGAAGCAAGAAAACTGTGCGCCATGGAAACCAGTGCAGTAGAAAATGCTACATCTTTATTATTATTACCCAGATTAGGGCTTTATTTCAAAAAGCTGTTCAGGAGTGTGCATCAGGAATTGAAATCTGGCAGTAAACCAGTCATAAATAAATAGATGATATCTAAGGTTCACAATAATAGGTAACACATGAACCAGGAAGTTATGAACACTAGTCTTGTGTTTGTGCCATTTCCACAAGCCTGCACTTGTTGGCATAAAAACAAACAGTTGAGAGACAGCCTTTGCTCCTATGTAAAGAAAAAAAAATTGCATAAGGGACTGTTCTTTCAAGGTCTTCTACGTCATCTTCATCAAAGGATATTACAAAGGCATTTCAATGTACTGAGATCTCTCCTGCTGAAGATAACTAGGGTTACCACTATTTTTGAAAGTTATCTATGACAAAGCTGTAAACCAATCAAAACTACTGTCCCTTTAAATGGGTTCAGGTTTTCTATCTGACTGAAATGGCTAGTGATTGCTAGTGTCACCATTTGTGCATTTCTGATAGCCTGTGTGAAATGAGTTTGTGGTCTTTCTAATCTCTGCTGAACCAGTAGCCACACTGTAAAAGCAAATTACATCAACTAGCATCCTCCCTTATTAGCAAGGCTGCCAGCTTTGGCAGGGAGGCTAGGGCTTGAACTGGAATGCAGAGCAAACACTACAGCTTTTTCCAGACTGATTATCTCTCTGGCAGAGGATTTAAGTATATTGTCAGAGCCATGTCAGGGCATTTCCATTTGCCTGCTTGGACCTCTGCTATGGATCACGAGAGAACTGCAGTTTCCTAAGATGCCATCCCAGTACTTTTCAGAACATTGAATTTCCATTAGAAGAAGCCAGATTCGTAGCTGGAAAGAAGTAATTTCTTACTTCACAAGAAATACTTACTCTTTCATTCTTTTTGTTTGTCCTTTTCTTACCTTGTAACTCAGATTCTGAATTACTGGACAGAAAGGTTGTTTAGCAGACAGTATATTTCTTACTTCAGGTCTTGGTTAAGAATTATAAATCATTATCGATCAGCATAAAAAGATGGTGCTGGGATAAGCTGTTAAACCTAAGCCCCAATTTGTCATTCCTCTCACATTTGCTGCAGCTAGTGCTGCAGATAGAGGTGGTGCAAGCCGGCGGTCACAGCCCGTATTTCTTACCCTGCAGCGCCACCAAAGGCTGTCAGGGGAAAATGAATCGAAATGTAACTCAAACGAGCCCTACCGTCTGCCTGCAGCCAAAGCCTGTTCAGATCTAGGACTAAAGCCTCGAAGTCATGCCTGCCCTGTGCTTGTTCTAAGTAGTGGAGGATGATGTGGATCCAAAGAAATCTCTGTCTATGTTCCTGGCTGTTGCAGAGACTGAGGAGCACCTCATTTGCAGCCACCGCTACGAGGACAAGCAAGGTGGATGGAGTGTTAAGAATAATCCGAAAGTTTAATTAGATACAGACCATGTTCTCAAGGAAGCTAGTAAAAGATGAAGAGTTCTCTAATTCAGTGACTCAGAGCTCCTTGTCTGAGAGCAGTCATTAAAAAAAAATCCATGCAATGAAAAGGTACAGTGTGTTTCAATAGGTATTTGCCTGTGAGTCTTGGTTGGAGATTTCGTATCCTCATGTTTATTTGGCCCCAACCCAGACCAGCTGAATGGCTGCCTGTATGTAACCTGTGGCAGAGCGCTTCTTTGCCTGGTGCCAGATTCAGTCCCAGCAATACTATATACCCTTCTTCGTTTCTTTCTCATATCTGTCACTTTGCACATGAAATTCTTCCCCTGGGGCAATTTTAATATCATATTTCTAATAGGTAGTGTCAGATTCGATCTCACAAATTTTGATTAATTTGCAACTCTTTTCCAAACTCCTGTGCCCTTCCTCTAGGGATGAATTAAGGCCTTAGCTCTATTGATTAGAAAGGTGATCCTTTGAAACTCCTCTTTGTAGGAAGGAAGGACTTTTGAGAGAAAATAAAAAACAGTTCTAGAGTATTTGTCAGACAAACAAGTAGAGAAAGGGAAGAGGAGAGGTGGTCTCTTAGAAGCAATAGTCTTCAGGAATGGAATTAAAAAAGCTTTTGAAAACACAGAACAATGGAATGGATGGAAAGGGATATTCAGAATATTAAAAGGTGTATCAAATGAGTAATGCTTGCCAGATGACCTCATGAGTTGGATAAGGATTAGCACGTAATACTCATTAAAAATGTTGTGTATACAAACGTTTATAGCTGTATGTTCAGGATACTAGGTTGTTACACTTGTATATCAGAGATAACATAGTTAAGACATGTTCCAGTGCTGGCTTTCCAAATGCAAAATGGCTCTCCCTCTGCTGGAGTATATGCAAGTTTCTCATTAATCAGTTGATTATTACATCTTAGGGCCAAGCTAGGTCTTGAAAATCTTGTATTTCTGAAGCTGTTTAGTTGTTCCAAATGGTGTGTGCTTTGTGTCCTCTTTCTGTTGTCAAGAATTCCTGGATCAGGCAGGATTCACCCTTCATGATGAAATGAGGAAAAAAGGTTTCCTGCTGTGCATTTGAATAAGAAATTGGAAGTGTAAATCTAAAATTGCTGCCTTGTTTCTCAGATGGCATCTCAGGAGGAAGTTAACTGTTTCTTCTGTAAGAAAAGATGGGAGAGTCAATGTCCTGTCTCCCTGTAGAAATCAACAAATGCTGGTCATAGGAAAAATGATGCTATGCATGCCGCTTCATTGCCTTTCACTCTATTGCCTTTCGCTCTTACAGAGTGATAAGGTTTTCTTTCCTCAGTTACTGAACACCTACATTTGCCAGCCTTTCTCCAGAAAACATTGCTAGAACAGAATACAAAGAAAGGTGGTAGTAGTATTGGACAGAAGGGTATTATTATGAATGCATATGCCTTATTCCAACATCCCATTGTGTAATGCTCTTCACACCACCTGTCTTTCACACAATGAAGGAAAACAGTAAATGAAAGAAGCCAAGATAGAAATTTTCTGCTATTTCACCAATGTGTAACCCTTTTAGTTATTATATTTGAGCAAGTTAATTGTGTGGTTTTCTGCTCACTAATGCCCTTCACCTCTCCAGCTTAGCAAATGGCCTGTCACTTAATCAGCTTCTGCTTTTTGCAGGGCACATGGACCAGATGCAGTACTGATGGCAGAAGGCAACCGTCCTGCTGAGCTGACCCAATCCCAGATGCTTCACATTGCCCAGCAGATTGCAGCTGGTATGGTTTACCTGGCATCACAGCACTTCGTGCATCGGGATCTTGCTACCCGGAATTGTCTGGTTGGTGAGAACCTGCTGGTGAAGATTGGGGATTTTGGGATGTCTAGAGATGTGTACAGCACAGACTACTATAGGGTAAGTGAACTGCTGTAATTGGTAATATCCTAGGTCTCTTTCAGTCATCTTACCCTATTGATGTGACCGATTCTGTTTTTACACTTTACCATCTGTCAGGTAATTTAGAAGTCGGCATATGGAGAACGTAGTTTTGAGTTACGAATTTTTGGTAAATTTGGAAAGAGTTAATCAGATTAAGATTGGCATGTCTTATGTTGTTATGTCTTGTTCTTATGTTGGCTTTATAATAATAAATCACAGAAAGGTCTTTTTCTCTGGGCATGTTTGCTTGGCTTTAGTGAAGGAGAAGCAGCAGCAGATGAAAAGGAAGAATGGGTAATCAAATTTGGTCCAATACTTTGAATTTATTAAAATATGTTCTTATATATTGCTAAAAAAATGGAGGTATTGTATCATGTTTGTTTACTAGAGGAGTTGTAAGTACTGGACAGGAGCACTGAACCAGTTATTTTACTCAGGAAGACACTAGGTGAGAAACTTTTATATACTTAGCACCTGGAAGGCTGTCAGTAAGTTTTTCCTGCCTTAAGCCACATCTTTAGTCCTACTGCTTATGGTTGAAGAGTTTTGTGGTGGGTAAGAGTAGCCTGTCACGCTTGTTCATTCTGGCCCGGGCCATTTTCCCTAAGCTTCATTGCCATAAAATGATCTCTGAAGTTTGCAAAAGGCCTCTGCAATTGCCAAGATAAACAGGACTGTGTAGATTAATGACTGTTGTTGATGTCTTTGTACTATATGGCAAATCATGTAATTGACAGCATTTGCTGTTTGCTACCAAGTTTGTAATTTCATGATTGGAACTGAAGCTATTGGGCGTTCGTGGTTTGGGGAGGGAAACCTCTGGCCAGCAGTTAGTTATAAACCCTAGAGTTTAACCTATAAGATAAGCACCTCAGCATCTTTGAGCACATTTTATGTATCTGCCTCTCACATGACTTGTTGCCAGTGAATTCTTTATAAATAAAATGAATACCTCTTCTTTAGCCACCGAATTTGGGCTGCTGTGTCCATAAAGGTGAGTATCACCTCAGCATCAGTGTTTGGGATGCCCAGAAAAAGATTGTCTACATCTGGCTGGGGCTGGGCAGGGCAGGAGAAGGTCCACACAAGAATTATTGTTGAGTGTTGTTTCACTTAACAGCTGAGAAATAACGGTCTCTTCTATTCTTTGTCTTTCCTTTCAAGAGGCAAACCTAGTATTTAGTAAATATAAGAGCCAGATTCCTCTTATATTTTGTTGTTTTGGAAACTTGGCACTTCAAGCTATTTGGTCAATGTAAAACAAGCATGACTGCACTTCAGAACTTGGAAGAATATACAGAATGGTAATGACTGACTCTGTGTTTGCAAGGACACCAGTGAGCATCAAAGGCCAGGGTTTCTTGGTTTTGCATCTAAAATATGAGCAATACTTTTTGGGACTGGAGGCGTGTGTCTGTTCTGTACTTCAGTGAGACTAGATTTGTTTACCACGTTCTTCATTACATGTAAGAATGAATGTCCGTGCTGTACAGTAAGTGTTCGCAAAGGCCTTGACGAGCAGCATTTTTGAACAATAAATGCTCTGCTTATTTTTGGAAAATAAGCAACAGAAAAACTACCTGCAAAAAGGGATGGAAGCTAAGTAATCATATGGGCTTCCTGGGAACGACTGAGACCTGGCACAGGTATGTAATAGTGTACTGACATGGTGTCATCTTACCTGCTGGTGTACCTCTGGGTTTAATCTTTGAGTCTTACGCATGAACACTCAAGGAATGCTTCTACCCAACAAAGCATGAATTTAGAACAAGACCCATGACCTGGAGGAATCAGGGGTTCACCAAAGGAAATTCTGTGTGACCTGAAGAGTCCTTGGGTATCTCCCAAAGGACCTCATTCAAGGGGTACACTGCATTCCTCATTGCTTCTTATACAGAATCACCCTGTTCTTTCCTTCTTCCTCACTTTTTTTTTTTTTGAGGCCAGGAGGGGATCTGTGGGGTCCAGGGTGGAGCAGAAAGAAGAAGAAAGAGGGAGTAGTGTGTAGAGGGTGCAGTCATGGATGTGAGAGAGGGAATGAATAAGGCAGGAAAGTTAAGTGCAGAGAGGTGTTAGTAAAAGACACAAGTGTGAATGAAAGGAGAAGGTAGACAGGTGTCAGAGGGGATGAATGAAGATGTAAAGTAGCATGCATCCATCCAAATTGATGGTGTAAGCTTGTAGTATGATGGATGGGTATGAAACTTAAAAGTTGGGTAGTTGCTTGTTCTGCACAGTGAAAAAAACAAGAAAGGCTATTTCTCTGGCTCCTTGTGTTCCAACTGGCTTCTAGCTGGGGTAAAGGAGGGTCAGAGCCACAGCCTGCCATGCCACCATATTTCACAGCGGTAAAAATTGGAAGTTAACAGTTGAGCCTGTGAGGGTTTGGCCTGCCCTGCTTGGGCCCTATGCAGGCTGGTGAGAAGCTGGTCATGAAACAGTCAAGGCTATAATGATTTCCCATACAGTTGCCTGGAGAATTATATCCATGGCAAGCCTAAGTAATGAAACTGTCAGCAATGACACTGGGATGGCACTGACCTCCCATACCTAATTGTTTATAGCAGGCTAAGTCTTTTTAACTGCTCAGTCTTAATCACATACATAGAAGCAATTCTTCCCCAACCTTGACAGCTTTAGCTGATGCATGTTGGAAGTATTTACACAGCTCCAAAAAGCTCTGCGAGAAATGGTTCAGCATTTGTGGTTTTTAATACACTGGATTCAGGTTTTTTGGGGGATCCTACTACAGGATGTTAGATTTGCCTGGAATGATTATTTATAGCTTCTTTCTCTAAAATAAGGATGATCCTCAGTCCTTGTTCACTGTTAAGGTTGTTAATGACATTTTGCATTGAATCAGCTCAGTTGTTAAGAGATGCTTCTGGGAAGAGGGGGAGAGAAATAACCCTTGAGCTGGAAATACATGTGATGCATGGCCCTAATTGGACAAACTTTCCTTTTTCTCCTCCATTCTTTCTTCCTTTCTTTTTCATCAGGCAGGAATCTTGTGGGTGGGGGTACCCCTGGAGTACATGCTAGCATTCAGTGTAGCAGCAATAGTTTTGGGAGTCAGACCAGAGCCTGGGGATGCAGAAAAACTGCAGTGGCTTTTCTTACCCAGCACTGCTATCCACCCCAGGCCAAACTAACACGACTGTCAAGCAATTAATTTGGTCTATGTGCCAAACAGCTCCAGCAACACTCAGCTGCACTGTAGTCCTTGTAGTACAGTGGATTATTTCACAAAGTTATTTACTTGCAGAGCTTAGGTCTCGGGTTCCTTAGGGGCTTTTGTGTGTTTTGTTGATGCCTGGTTTTTGTTGTTTGGAATCCCAGCCCCCACAGGTCAAGGTTTCCCTTCTTTCCCTCTGATACCCAGGTACTATGACTCAGCAGCAGCTTTCAGTGGCTTAAAGTATTGACATTCAATCATGGGAACAACTACTTTGCTAATATTTGTTCTTGCACTCAGAGATAGTATATCAGGCCCTTTTTAGGCTTCCAGTTCAGGTCTGCATGTGGTTGATCAGTACTTGGTCTTAAAATACTTCTCTGCATTTCTTTATCATAAGAAAAAAGCTTTAAAAAGAGAAGTAAAAAAAAAAAAAAAAAAAAAAAAGTTGTCTTATTCCAGTACTTGGAAAAACTTAACAGGGATATGGATATGCTTTAAATATCCAGCCTGGTCAGCCAACTACAGGCTTGAGCCAATATTTTGGATGAAACTGTGATCTCACCAGAGTGAGCAAGAACATTGCCATTAACTTCATTAGGACCAGAATTTCACCCTTCCACATTTTTATGTTTGTCCAGTGAAGGATAGAGACTCTGTTTCTGATTTAGATTTATGGAGCTCAGTTGTGTAATCCCTATTTAGCTATTGTATAGCTTACTTGCCTTTATGGACAGCACAAGGAACAGTGGAGAAAACAACCTTTCCCCTGCTTGTACAAATCGCGCAAGGATCTGTCAAAAGGCTGGGGCTATTAGTGAGGTTTCCATCTTTCTTTAGGCCCCAAAGGGAGAGAGAGGTTCCTAAGTCACAAATTAGCTTCCTCCACTTCTGGCACAGGTGGGGCAGAAGACCAAGAGGATGTATTTAAAGTGGAAAGTCCACTGACTCAGTTTCTCTTTAAGATTTTGTACCATGTTTTGCTAGTTAAAGAGAGCATAGCATGTAGGATTGGAAGAAGCAACATAGGTAACTGAGTCTCGCAGGAACCTTTCTAGTCTTGCAGGAAGCCAAGCAGTAGGGTAGGAGGAGGTACATGTCTCAGACCTCCTCAAGCCACATGGAAAAGCCTAACACTCATTAACACTTCAGCCCCTTCTAAATGAGGCACCAAACCCCATAAATATCCCAGTCTGCCAGGGAAAAGAGGAGGTGTCAAGGGTATCAACAGTGTCCTAAGCACCTAAAGAGAAATTATGTTTGGCAACAATTCCTGAGTTACCCAGAGAAGCCGTGGATGTCCCCTCCCTGGAAGTGCTCAAGGCCAGGTTGGATGGTGTTTCAGCAGCCTGGTCTAGTGGAAGGTGTCCATACCTGTGACAGGGGGGTTGGAGCTAGGTGATCTTTAAGGTCCCTTCCAACCCAAACCATTCTGATTCTATGATTCCTTGATCTTAGAAAATCAGCCACACATGACACATAACAGGAGGTGACAGCAATCCCCATCAGTCTGTCTCAGGGAGAACTACCTTCTAAGCTGGCAAATTGTAATGTGATGAGTGCATGAGGCAGATGCAGCAGCCTGTGGCATTACTGGGGTTTGGTGACAACCGTCAGAGCACATCTGGCCCTGTTGCCTGTCCTCAGTGCCTCAGAGCAGTGTGGGAACTGAAGTTGACCCAGAGGCAGATCATACAGGAAGAGGGAAAACAAAAATGCAGGTGGCCAACACAAGTCCTGAAGAAAGACATTAGTTAATAAGTCAATACAGAGCAGTGTGCAAAATGCTGACAGGCTTCTTCTCAAGTATCTCCCAGGTATACCACCAAATTGGATATCAGCAGTCTTGTGTCACTGAAGCTTGAACTTCTAACTCCTGGATTACTCCTGTCCTGTCACACAGCCCCCTCCATCAAAGTGTATGTTGCAAATAAGTAGGATCATGCTGCCAGAGCTTTCCCTGGAAGGCTGTTCCACAACCTCACTGTCCTAATGGCTGCAAATTTTGGTTTTTTATCAGCAGCCTGGATTAACTCATGACCAAAGTACACCTCCTTGATCACATTATACTCCTCCCTTCTTAGCTTTTACATTTCAAGTGCATTTAGAAGAAGTGCTCCTTTCCTCTCCCAAACTGTTTTGGAGGGTTAAAAAAAGCACACTGTCAGGAGAAATGGTTCTTAATTTTTCTTCTCATAGTAGCCTTCTCCCATGACTTTCAGTGTATGAAACAGTAGTTTCTGTGTCTCTTTCTGCTACAGACATCACTAGAACTATGAGCAGTATTTTCCAAATGAGATTTTGCCCATTCTTGAATCAGAGGCGCTTCCCAGGCTCTCATGAAAACGTGCTGCATGGTACATCCTAGACTTGCATAGCCTTGTGTCTTTGGCACACAGTCACTGTATTGTCAAACAGTTCCCTGGGCCATTCTCATCTTCCATTCCTTCCAAATGAAGAACATCCCTTAAGTTTTTGGTTTCAATCCCTCACTTAATGATTTTATAGTACGTACTGCCACAGTACGTGGCTGTTGTATCTCTCTTAGTTTTAGTGTCTTTGGAGGTTGCTTTTTTTAAAAAAAAATAAAATTCAGGTCTTGTCTGATTTGGTGGTGAGTAAATAACTAAAGAAACAGAATCATGGTACCAAAAAATAAACAGCTGAGGCAGTGAGAAAGAGTTGTAAGGAAGATTCCTGGATTTTTGTGGCTTTGTTTCTTAATGTTTTACTTCTTTATTACTTCTATTTAATGTTAACATTAAGTAAGCATTTTGGGAAAGGGTATCTTTTTAAAGTTCCTGTACACTTTCAGTTAAGACATGAGAAGTTCTTAATTCTTAGTTTTACTAAGGCTTAATATTACTTCTTAGCCTACCAGGAAGACTTCCAGAAAAAGGATTACACAATTTGCTGTTCTGGGCAAATTATAAGAACACCCAGCTTTCAGACCTTCTCTCTGCATAAAAAGGTCAAAAACCCTTTTGAGAAACCATTTTGACACTTGGGAGTATTATAGTCCTCAGCATACAGTCCTGATTCTGATCTCCATTGTTGCTTAGCAAAGCCAGAGTAGCAGTTTGAAGAAAGTGAAATAACATTAGTCAATGGCAAAGAACATCTTGCCACTAGGCATAGTCCTTCCTTCATGTGTGAGTCTAATATTGTAGGGTGCTGTATTTCTGGCAACTGCATAATACAATTTTCTGGTGAATCTCTGAAACATTTGCTAAAAGATAGTGCTAGTAAAATAATCACCAGAAAGTGGTCTCACTTAAGCTATTTCCAGTACCAAATGCCTGTATCCAAAGAGAATTAACGCATGACAGCAAGGGGCTAAAAAAAGAAAAGGCTGGTTTATCATTATTTGGGCTGTAACTAGCCAGGCAAGCACCACAATACAAATGTTTACAGTGAGGAACAAGTGTCTGTCTACTCTGAAAGGGCAACAGCAGCAAACACCTGTAGGTCTCAGCTGTCACTATAGAAATGAATACCTGTGTGTGGGAGTTTGAAGGATGCTGCACTAAAGAAAACAAGAAAGAGTTACTGAGAAGTCAAGCAGCTTGTCAAGGCATCCTCGTAGGTGTGTGTATTGAATTGTCACAGTTTGAAGGCACAGTTTGAAGGCTTTTTATTAGCTGCTATTTTTGCATCCATTGCTCAAAAGGAAATTATCTGCTTCCCTACATGGACTTCTCGGCTCTCCTCCTCCGTCAGAGGCTCATTGCATCATGTGTAGCTGGGGAGGACAGAGGGTTCCAGCAGTCCTAGAGGACATGCACAAATGATTTCATGCAACTGGAAACAATATAGGAAATAATCAGCCAGCTAGAGAGATGTAAATTTGAGCTAGCTGCCTTGAAGTCAGTGCACTAACTCTGAATTTAAAGTAACATAATCACAAGCAGAACTAGACCTAATGATTTTAGAGGGCTTTTAGGCTTCCTAAAGGTCACCACAATGTCAGCATTTAGAAACTTGTATGCACCAGGACATGGCATTATCCTGATGCTAAAGGATTAGCAGCATGGCTTGATGCCTGTTACTACTTGTCCGTGCCAGAGTACATTCTGTTGTGTGCAGGAAGCATGCTTTTTCCCCAGCTCTTACCTACCCATCCCTGACCGCTGGTGTTTTGTCTGGACTTGCAGTTTTCTAACCTGCTCAGCTCTACACAGAGAGGCCAAATTCAGCTGTGTCTCAAGCAAGTACAGTTCTGTCTTTTTTAGCATGGCTATAGATGTAGTCACTTCTCCAGTGAAGTTTTCTCATCATCTTCACACCAGGGTCATCGGTCTTACTTACAATTCTGTTCTATCTGTTTTCACTGTCACAGATCCTAAAAGGGGAGTCCAAGAAAGTTTTGCATATCTAGGAGAAGGAACATTAGATGTCTCATGTGTGTAGTATGCTGCATTTAAGAGTGAGTTCTTAATAAACTACATCTTGCAGAATTAATGACAAGACGGTAATACAGAAAATGAGATTTTCAACTGGGAGGCTGTGACATACTTTGTTTTGCCAGAATTAAGCCCCTTCTCACATGAAATGTGAGCTCCATGGGTCCTGGAGCACATTCTCCTTCAGACTGTGAGATCAAAATGTGTAGAGAGGGCAGAAACAGAAAAACATAATAACTAGGTTGAAAAGTGGAGCTGATTAAAAGACAAACTAGAGCAGAGTGACCTTGCTTCTGTGACCAGTTACTTGACAACTTACTGTGTTTGGGTGTCTAATTATTCCTTTGTAAATCCACCCTCATTATATTCACAACATGGTCCTCATGCAGGGTGTCAAGAAATAGGTTCATCTTGAGAAAATAAGCTTAGCCAGGAAGCAGCACCTAGAAACATATGCCATGAAATACAGAAATCCTGTTGAACTATAGCTGAAAGCTTTGAATATATGTCAATCAAAAAATTAATTCAAAGTGTTTGGAAATTTTCAAATGGAAATTTTCCCTCTATTTGTTTCTGTTAAAAAGAGTTTTAAGAATTTACTGTTTGGTTCCATTTTGGTTATAAAAGAGATATTACAGTTTTCAAATGGATAGAAATTTTGGGTTTCCCACCCCATTTTTAAAGCATTTTAATGGTGTGGTGTCCAGCGGGGTTACTCCTGCTGTATGCTGTCGGTAAAGGGCCTTAGGATTCATATGCATGCTATAGAAAAGCAGAAAATTTACAGTCAGCATCAGTGGTGGCTGACACAAGCTTTTCTGTTGAGGGGCTCTTATCACAGATGTTCATTAACTTAAAAAGTACTTTTAAAATTATATATACAAAACTGAATCATTCTCAAAAATAACTACACATATGGATATAAATTGCAGGAAAGCAATGATTCACACATTGAAACTAGTTTTATGAACAGCAGTTTGGAAAGCTTTGCAGGACTGATCAAAATCGTCTCATTCCATTAAGTAGCAGCACAGCCCTACAAAGCCATTTTTGCAGGTGCTGAAGTGATTTCACCACTGTTTAGCATATAAGAGGGCCATGTCCTCAATTCCAACCCTTTTCACAGTTTGCTGGATTGTAGTTGGAATATTGGTGGGGCTTTTTATTTATTTATTATTTTATTTTATTTATCAAAAGCTAATGTTTTGTCTGGGGCTTTAGAAACTAAAGTTTACAGGCAACATTTTCTAGAGACCAGACACAGAACAGCAAGAGAAATGGTGAAGTGATTTCTTCAGTTTTTCTTCTTGGACCAGGTCTTTCTGCAGACCATTAATGCTGTTCAGTAATTGTTGTGGGGGAACCACATGTAAATATCTGGAGAGGGAGATACTGTACTGTAGCGCTACAGATTGTCACTTTGGGCAGGAAATCTGCAAAGCAAATGTCAGAACTCCAAAGGTTAGCAGCTGAAGCTGTTGACTTTGAGATGTGTGATGCACACAGTGTGAGGAAAAGATGATGCAGGAATAAAACGAGAAAAAGCTCTCTGTGAGCACAGTGAGCACAGCCAGAAAGTGGAGCAGCAGCTCCTGACTGCTGCAGTGCACTCATGCACCTTGTTCCACTGCCCCCACTGATGGTGGGGACAGCACAGAAAGACCACCCAGAGGGAGCAGGACTGTATGGGAGTTCTCCTTTGAGGACTGGTCACAGCACTGGCTCCCAGCAGAGTCTTCGAAGGCTTCCAGCTGGAAGGTTTTCTTATGCAAATAGCCTCTCGCCTTGCAATAAGGAAAGCAGTTGCTAGGCAGTTTTCCTAAATATGCATATTTTTTCCCCGGGCCCAAAGAACAATGGGCACTCTTTTGGCTTAAAGAACTCAGGAAGCACAGAAAGGAAGAACTAGACAAGTAGACTATGAAGTGGTATGTGTGACAGGATGGATCAAGAGGATAAGAAGCAGCATCAGCTAGTAACAGAGCCTACAAATCTGGCAGTGTAGATTGGTGCATGCATAGCAAAGAGCTTCTGATGGTGAGTGAAAATGGGGGACAAGGAAAGCAGCATGTGAGATCTTCACTGCTTTCTGGGTCCTTCAGCTGTCTGATGGAGCACCTGGCCAGCCAGGCAGCTTGCATGTGTCCACTGAAATACAGAGGGGAAGGGAAGTCATTAGCAAAGACCTGTTGGCACGGTGACAGAGAACATGGACATGCTGTAGGTTACCTGTGTAGGTGCAACTCACATGACTTTGTGAAGCCTTTTCAATACCAGTCATCATGAATAGTACTGAAGTTTTTGACAAGTCATCAGTAACAGATCTCCAAGCTTCCAAAATGGTGATGACTCCAGAACTGAGGCCATTTTGCATCTTGCAGACTCAGGAACTTTGTAATCAGACTGTAGAGATAACTTGGCTTTGCATTAATCTAGTCTTACATAAAATGGAGCCAAAATACTTACAAAATGCTGTCAAGCTTCTAGCTGTGGCCTAGTTTTAGGAAGAGATGAAGGCCTGATTTAAGGTGAGTGAGGGAACATGTAACTGATATCAAGGACAGTTAAAAAAAATAAAAAAATAGCATGGTGACTCAAATGCTTCTGTCTCCTATCAGGTATGTAAACAAATCTGTAGAGAAAAAAGCCACATCAGTGGGAAGTAACTTCATTTTTCCCAGTGTACTGGAATGCTTTCAATAAACATACCTTGCTTAATACTCTTAAATTTACTTTCAGAAATTACTATTTTATTTGTTCCTTAACAGTATCCCTGCAAAATTGCTGTCCAGCCCTTGAGGATTTGAAGAGCTTGCATTCAATACGATATACAATCAGTTCCTACCTCTCTTCTCCAGTTCATCAGATCCAGGGCTTGATATTGCCATGGTGATGTCTCATGTCTTTGGTCTGGGAGCAGAGTCAGCCCCACTGAAATGCTCACATAGAGGTACCAACAAAGAGGTGAAGCAAATGAAGTTTCAAAACTATTCCCTTATTTAGTCTTACATCTTTAAGTTGTTCTCTGGTGAGACATACAAGTTACCTGGTCTGTTTTCAAGCTATTCCCCAACGCATATTTATGTTGGCCAAAAGTTCAACATGCTGAGTAGATAAACCTTAAATTAAAGCCTATGGAAGCATAACTTTGCTCAAGTTACATCTTCTCTCTTTGCTGATCAATGTAGTTAGCTTTTAAGTTGTATTTTAACTCTTGATTTGACCTGGAATAATCATGCTTTTAATTTACTGTGGCATTTTTTTCCTTTGTGGCAGTTATGAAGAAGGACTGTTTGACTTTGGTTTTGTTCACAGAGCTGCATTCCATAGTACACATTATGTGGCCAGGAACTCTGCAAAATTGGTTGAAACTGATCCAAATGGGTAACCAAACATATGAAATCAGAATGTTTTTTGACATTATTTTTACTTCTGGGGAGTTTGCCTAAACCAGCTTATTCAGACTTGAGTCACGAAGAATAGTGATATAATAGGCCCCAGGTTAGAGAGGCAACTAATGAACGGTCAGCAAGAATTTTCAAGAATCTGTATCCTTGCTGATGTAGATGAGACCAAACGATTTTCAGCAACATTACAGAAAATACATGTGCTGCCATTTTTTTCCACACCAGGAATGCTACATCATTGCTAGCTCTAATTATTAAAAGAAACAATTAGCTTAATCGCTTCCCTACCAAACAACTCAGAACAGCTTAAATTCTTACACTGAAACAAGCAATCAAATGCTGGATTCTGTACAGTGTGTTTTCCTTCCTGGGCCCTTTTACTAAGGGCAAGAATTGTGAACAAGAAATGTAATGGGGCAAGATGTGTATAATCAGGAGGCTAAAGAGCTATTCAAGCAGAAGTTCATTACTGTCTCAGAAACAAATGTGTGTGCACTGGCATGTTTGAGAATGTAAGTGAGAATTTTCTAACTGTAAGAAGTCTCGAAAAACCCTTTCAGTGGGTGCAACACAGAGCACAAAACAGCCCAACTACTTTCAAGGTAGAGATGGATACACTTGGGAAGAAGCTTAAATGATAGTCACCCGTGTTACTTGGGGCTTATCAAACCCTACTTCAGCCCTCTGTTCCACATAGCTGTGTTCAAGCTTTTCTCCACAGCTGAGAGTCCTGGAAATGAACATTTTAAAATGAATGTCCCTTCAATTATTCACATAATCACATGCTTAGAAGCCAGGCCTTTAAGGAGAGTTATAGTGCAAGACTTCTGATAGTAGCACAAAAGGCTGCAAATCTAGATCTACAAAAAATAATGAACCTTTGTAATTAAGGAGTACACAGTGAAAATAAAACAGATTAAAAGCCATTTAGAGATAAAAGAACCTTGAGACTGCAGTACTTTAAAGTGCAAAATACTTGGTTTTGTGTTGCTATTGAAAATGAGTATGATCTAGCAGTTAGTTTTGTAGCCTATATAATTTTTATAGAAGACAGAAAGACACTGGTGTGTATTCAAAGAATAAAAACTTGTCTAGCTTCCAGACCAATGAGCAAACTTGCATTGACATCACTGGGGACAGGATTTTTAGCTTTATCCTTATTAATTGCAAATTTTTAATGGCTTTACGTCTGTTTTCACTTCTGTGCTCACTGCTGTATCTAAAGGCTGAAAAAGCCCACATCAGCCTGTGATCTAATCTTTGCATGCCACAATATGAAGCAAACAAATGATTTGCTGGAAATTTATGTTAGAGGTTTTTTCTAACTGATATATAAAATATGGTGCAGCCTGAGCCTCCCTTACGAGACTATTTTATAATGTCATTTAGTCCATTCCAAGGTGTGTGTGTGTAGGCAAGCCTTCAAAGGGCAGTAGAGTATACATTATGTATTTTTTATATATTATATTTAATAGATAATATAAATCTGGATTTAATAGTGTACACAGACAGGAACAAATTTCGCCAGGGCAAAGAAATCAC
Organism: Falco peregrinus; assembly: GCF_023634155.1. Taxonomy (NCBI): domain Eukaryota; kingdom Metazoa; phylum Chordata; class Aves; order Falconiformes; family Falconidae; genus Falco; species Falco peregrinus. The sequence continues at coordinate 41,806,873 of NC_073739.1, read as the reverse complement.
TCTCATTTTTTTTTCCTCTTTTTCATTTTTTTTCTTTTTCTTTTTTTTTGGAGAGAATTTTAGGAAGATAAAGAACTGATCATTAAATATATTGCCAGATAATCTTTGATAACACGTAAGTATTGCAACTGTTTCACTGCCAGTATACATATAAAGGGGAAGGGGGGAAAGAGGCACCATGCACAACAGACATGATGATTACAAATGGTTTGTCCTAATGTTTTTGTCATCTACCTTTCCTATAGTGCTTCAGCCCAATCCCACAAAATAAAAATGTGATGTTATCTGAAATAGATTCTTTCCAGATTGATTTACCAGATGCCTGTCACCACCAAGTCACTTTGAAAGTCTAACTGATAGGTTGGGCTGTATGCAAGTTACTGCTCTGCATGCAGTCCTTTTGCAGCTGATTTTGCTGCCAATGTTATTTTCTGACGGTGAGATTTAGTGCAGCATAGCTGGCTGGCAGTATCTTGTAGGAGATTTTTCTTGCTTGTGGGCTAAGCGAAGGGCAGGGTCCTGCATTCTTGGCAGCTTGTCAAATGCATGAGCTGTTTGGTTTTTGGATTCAACAAGCAGAGTTTTAAATCATCTTTAGCAAAACAAGACACAGAAAAAAGAAAGATCAAAATAGAGCTGAATATTTCATGTCATAATTTTGGCAGCATGTCTAGTCTTCTACATTGAAAACACCAATGAAAAAGGGAATTTTGTGGTTTTCAGTCATGTGACTGAAGCTCCTCGAGTATCCTCACATATTCCAGGACAGATCTCTTATCAACAATTGTTTAGAGAAAACAATCTAGTGTTGAGTATTTGTGTGGGAAGAGCAAAACCACACTAAAATAGAGCTGAATACCAATATACAGTGAGTGGAATGTGACCCTCATCAGAAAGCCAGTAGATATTACTTGAATCTGCAAAATAAAGTTTATGTATTGTTTAAGATATACAGGCCCAGCATTGCCATTTTCTGCAGAGGGGAATTCTGTTGAAAGTAATTGAAAGATCCATCTTACACAACTCCCTGTTTGCACAGACACACACACAACTGTGATTTTTTTACATCAGTCAACCTTGGAGAAACATAGTTTTGACCAACAAATATTTCCACAGCAGTTTGGAGAGGGACTATATGGTGGGCCTGGACCTGAGCCAGCTTGTATATGTCTACATATTATGCAATATTAACTTTTTTGTTTTCTGTCCCAATCAGCTTTAGTTAGTAGATAAAACACTAAATAGAGGAGGAGGAAACTGAAGGCCATGCTGTACTACATGCAGTCAGAAGCCTTTCAAACACAGCCTTTAAAATAGCATAAACTAGTAAATACAAAGGAGTTTCACAGAGAGTTTTGTGCAGCTCCACTGTACAACGTGAGACTGAAGGTATGTCTGGTTGCAGGCATTACTTGCTCTAAAACTGAGACATGAGCTTAGTGCAGACTGCAAAGCTGTTCAGAAGCAGGGTGAATGCTCCTTTTCTGGAGTGTAGACTTCTTTGCCTGTGCTGCTCACGGATTCCAAGCCACCTACTTTACAGGTGCCTTGTGTTTATATGTTCTCAGTCATGTCATTAAGGATATGGGAAGCAGCATTATCACAGAATCATAGTTTGGGTTGGAAGGGACATTTAAAGATCATCTAGTCCAACATGCCATTGTGTAATTTAACACAATTAATCAGGAAGAAAATAGGTAAATAATGCTTCTTTCCTAGTTATTCCTTTTAATCTGGCAGTATTTTACAACATCTTAATACATTTCCTTAAGATAAAAGGCAGCAAAAATAGAAATCAAAAAACTATTGCATCTGGATCTGTTCAGCCTTCAGATTACACGAAGTAGGCAGTTCTCTGCACTTGTAGTTGTTAACAATTTCCTATTGTAAGTGAAACTCAGAGGGGTAGCGATGGATTTATAAACCACCTGGGATTCTCAAAACTCCTAGCTTTAGAATAATTGTGACCTCAAAATTTTGGGAGTACCTGGTTTTTCACTGTCCTTCTACTGCTGATTCAGAGGGCCAGCTCTGAGAAGTGAACTCGTTCTTAGGATCAGTTTCATTATTGGGGAAATGTGAATTTTCTTTAAATAAAGGTGAAGAAAGTAGTTGGAAATTATGTCCCTATATCACAGGAGAGGATGGGGAGCAATAGGTTGCAGAACTGCCTGTGATTTCACCTCATAAAGGATACTGGGAGTAAGCAAAAACACAGAAAAGAGAAAGACTAATGGACGAAGTGGGGTACAGTGAAAAGTGCCAAAAAGAATTTGAGATTGACCTTGAGAAGAATATTAAAATGAACAAGAGAAGGTCCATTGACTGTTTAAACTTAAAGAGAATGAGGAGGACACTGTAGTGTCGCCACTACAGACATGATGATGTGGCAAGAAGAGTTAGTTTGGCCTGGAAGCAAAATTAATTTTTAAAATCAGGTCTTGAAAAGACAGTGATGAATGTGAAGATATAGGCAAACTGGCTACTGGGACTGAGAAAAGCAAAACCTGGAACAGGTATAGTGAAAACATTCTCAATGTGGGACATGGACACCCTGTTTTATGACGGGAGATGAGGAGTTCAGTGAACACTATGAGCAGCTTAAGCCAGGCCTGCTGCCCAAAGAGAAGGTCCTGCTTTCCTGCGAGTCTCAACAGCTAATTCCTGCATTGTCTGCTTTCCTGTACCTGCACAGGTGTTTCTGTGGCCACTGAACAAACTGTAGTGATGGAACAATCCAGCTGAAAAACAACCATTATTTTTCCTGGTTGTGGGGAGGACAGAATACTTCTCCAAACCAAAGTACAGTACCAAAACATTCCTGCTTAAAATCTTGGTTGAAGGAGTCTAAAAGAACTGTGCTCTATGATTATATCAGAAGAATAAATAAACATCAGGGAAGGGAAAGTCCTATTTAAACTAAAGAATGATGTTTGTCTAAGAGAAAATGGCTACAACCTGGCCATGAAAGAATTTAAGCAAGAGACTTTGAACGTTTTCTAACCATCAGAGGAATGAGGTTCTTGAACAGCCGGTGAACTGGAAAGAAAATTATCTCATTTTAAGGTGGTACTGTGCAATTTATGAAGGGAAAGATATAGTGTAGGTGAACTATGTGATAGGGTGCAAGAGGACCACAGGACGCAGCATGCACCTCAAAATTCTTGGCTGGTACCTTGAAGCACATAAAGCACCAAAACTACTGATTGTGTCAGATGTATTTGGTTCAGCAGAGTATCAACATGGGTAGCATTTTGAAGCACAGATGCTTCATTTTGTCTGGATCAGTTCACCCTATGTTTAGTTTGCACAGAACATTCAAGGTAGAGTTACTAGTATTTGTGAAAGACGGCTTAAAGTAGCTGATTTTTCCTAGTAAGGAAAATGTTTTGAAGGTAAAATATTTCTTATTTATGAAAATACTTGCCAGTAGCTCTGCAACTCTTACTTGTAACTTCTTTGCTTCTCTCACTGCTTATGAAACTACACACACAACAGACAATCAGGCCTGGCATTGTATCCTCTCTATGACTTTGGGAAAATTTGTTCTTTAATTCTGCATGCAGTTTCCCTTGACTTTGATTAGGTTTAATTAGACTTTAATCCTCCACGTTCCAGGCAGGTTGGGTTCTAGTTTTACAAATGCTTCTGTTTGACTGTAGGCAGAGCAAATACTGCTTTGACCTTGTTATTTCCTAGTGTCCTTGATTATTATTAGGTAAAGTTAGAAGATTTTACAGGATGAAAATATGTGAACAGTTCTTCTGCTCCATCTGTATCTCCTTTCTATTTTCTTCATATTTACAGTTTTTTCAAGCAGGGTTACAGTTTGAACATACTTTTTTTGCCTATGCCCATCTCAAAAACATGAGTAGCTTCTATTTGTGACAAGGTTTATTACAGCCCTTGCTGTTCCAGTAAGGTGGAAGTTACCCCTTAGGTCAAAAAGCTACAGCTTCACATGCAAAGTAGTAAGAGCATAGGGGCTTCCATGCTGCATTATGCCAAGTTCTCACTGGAGTCTTAATGTAGAGAGATTCATCACACTCATTATTGCGTATTATATGTCCTGCTCTAAACTTTCACAGAGGACATGAAGTCTTTACAACCTTAGCCAGTGTCTAGAGATTTCAAGTTCTGGAGGTCTGTTCAAGTGCTGAAGATCCCCAATATGATGATGAAGGGAGCAGCAGTCCAACACTGGTATGACAGACAGGACACCCATATGGCTTTCCCTGAGTCTTGCATGGTAGAGATGGAGGAAGGCTAATTTTCATGTTGGGTTTAATAGCAGAAGATGTAATAAAGCAAATCTATACCTGCTGTTCTCAAAAGTAAATAGTATTTTTGTCTCACTCCACCTTTCTGTACAACAGCTAGAAAAAAGAAATATTCTATTAGAAAGGGACCAATGGAAGTTGCCTTAAAATTCACTTAGTGGTTCATCCTTTCTTCTGTTGCTGAGGCTGGGATCAGGTTAAATAGCATCAAGATCAGTTGCTTGCTTTCCAGCAGGTATCTGGGTGCATTGTTTTGGTCTTGCTCTTCATTACAAGCATTGGGAGCCTTGAGTAGCAGGAAACAAGACCCAGAGTGGAGCTTTTGCTCCACATTGAAATACCAGAGAGTATCCCTCTGCAGCTGTACTTTTAATTATATAGGAAGGTCCTCTGCCTTTTATGAAATTGAAGAGAAGTCTGGAGACTTCTGGGGACAGGCAGATTAAATTACAGTTATTACCAGGCAGCTATTTCAGGATTACTACCCTCTGAATAGCAAATCCCCTTACCCCCCTGGAACACTAAAAACCCCCAAAAATTTACTTGCCCTTCCAGAAGTCTTCTGGCGTTCAACTTGTAACTTGCAATTTCCAGCCCTTCACCTCAACACTGTCTTCTGCTTTGTAGAAGAAACCTGATCATTACAGTTTCCAGTATGTCAGACTAAGGTCCTGAAGTTAAAAGACACAGATACTCATTTGGTTTCAATAGGTTTTGATGTGTAAATGCTAAAATTGGTTCTTTCATGTGCATGAAAGAGCAGAGGGGTATGCATACCCAAAGCTGTTCATTGGTGGTGTTTTCATGGGGGTGGGTTGCTAAACACTTCCCAGCATAAAAGGTTCTCAAGCCATCTCCACTACATTGCCTAAGATTGGGCTTGCATGACTGCCCAAGCCATGCCAGCACACTGCTGAGAAGGACTTGTCTCCTACATTGGGCTCTGTTCCCTCCTGCCTCAGCTTTCCCATTGTATTCCTACCAAGGCAGTGTATCCTCCCCTTGGGCATCCCACAAGTGGGGTGAGCATCTGTTCTTCAGAAAGTCAGGCAACAGGTTTGCTGTAACCAATATGCTGACGTTTGGTCCCAGTGCTGACCCATTCTACATACTTTTAGTATAGCAGTTAAGAGACAGTGTAGTTAGTCTGGTAGATTAGGAATCAGGTGTCTCTGCTGCAATTTGAACCTTCCATGGTCAAATCCCCTTGTTGACATGTTGTAGGAAACTCCTATTTTTGCATAAAGTTAAATGTCGAAGGAGTTAGGCAGGTGGCCACACACTGGTGAGATTAAGAAGACATATTTAACATTTCCCTCCTTTGCTGAGCACACTCTAGCAAACGTACAAAATTAAACAGAGGTTCTGTGGAAAAACATTATTAGATCCTGTAATTTAAGATGTTATCCATAATGTATATTTAGATTGCTAGTGGCGCTGGAATCTTTCAGTCCAGAACAAAAAAATCTCTTATATGCCATGTATGTGATATAAAAAATATTTATACAGAAAGTAAACACATGACCAGCTGCACTGATGAAGTATATTGACAAATTCTTCTGCCTTTATCTACTACCCACAAGCACAGTTGCCTTCTCACAAACCCAACTCTCCAGGACTTGTAAAATGCCAGAAATCTTCCAACATTTATTTATATTTTAATTCAACGTGCTAGGGAGATTTTTAATTTCCCTACCAAATGGAAGGTTTAACCCAGTCCTCCAGATGTGAAATGCACATTACGTGACAGTAAGCAATAAAATGAGGCGCAAACTGAGCCCATCTTCAAAATTAGACATTTCATAGGTACATGGGGCTCTCAGTTCTGGCCTGATTCTCTCTAACAAGGCTCTGACTGTCTTGGCCTGTCCAAGCAAACTCAATATGCAGGTGACTCTTCAGCTGAGCCTGTTCTTAAGTGCAATCACATTTGTTTGTAAGCTATCCGCCCTACCTCTGGCCATTTTTTGTAGGTGTTTTCTTACGCTGTTCCAGAGTGTATAATCTGTGGATGAGGGATGTTAGGGTGCATTCCTACCAGTTCCTATTACTATCTGTTTACGAACTGGTTCATGGATTTGTCTAATCCTTGTTTGCACCTACTGATACTGTCTGCCTTTGTAAGTGTGGCAGCAAGTTCCAGAAGCTTAATACCACCATGTAAAAAAATACTTATTTTTATTTGTTCTGAATTTAACTCCTACTAATTTGAGTGTTATCTTGTTATTAGTATTTCAGTCTTTGTTAGTAACAGTTCTGCAGTTGTTGCTGATTGACCACACTTTATCCATCACTTTAATGATTTTGTAAACCTCAATTTAAGCATTTTAGTTCTCCTCTCCAATTACATTATATACGTCTTGAGCCATGGAGATCAGCACTGAACACAGCACTCTAGGCATGTGGGGGGCCCATAGCTGTGTAAAGTGGCAGAAGGCTTATGCCCTGTGCTGTGGTATTAGTACCTGTGCTGGTGATGCTCAGTGTCTTGAGATTTTCTGGCAGCTGTTGGTGTCATAGATGACTCCAAAATCTCCTTCCTGAGTTGTGGTTGCCAGTGCTGGGTGTAACCATAGGTTACTAGGTTATCACGCCTATTTATTATGCATGTAGTTAACTGCATTGAGGCTCCTCTGCCGCCAGCTCTCTGTTTTGTGAGATCCTTCTCACGAAAGCCTCTCCAAGAATTTAGTATCACCTCCCACTTGGACTAATTGACAATACCCTCCCATCTTCAGGCCATTGATGGAGATGTTGAATGTAGCTGGTCCTGAAACTGACCTCTGGACACCCCACTACTGCCGCCTCCTTACCCTGAGAAGTGACCTTTGAGTCCTACTTGCTACTTCTTGAGATTTAACCAGCTTTCAGTCCAAAAAAGGCCTTTCCTAAACCTTGCAGCAGCTTAGTTTTTTAATAGCCTTTGATATATATTTTAAATAACCTTTTAATAACCTTATCAAAAGGTTTTGAAAATCCAGATATGCTTTGTGTGCTGGATCACTTTGTTCACATTCATTGTGACTCCCCTGTGGGCCACCACGGGGCTGGTAGATGGGAATCCCTTTTTGCAGAAGCTTTTGTTTCCCATTCTGCTCAGAAAGATACAGAGAGACTGGTTTTGTCCGTGCATCAGCTCTCTGCTATAGTTGTTCTTTGTAATGATACTCACACACCTGCAGTTTCCCACCTGCATACCTTCAGACTCAGGTGAATGCCATTTGGTCCTGGTAACTCTAACAACCAACTTCTCTGTTTGCTTGAAAATAAATCTTTTTCCCTTCCTGTAATCCTCTTAACATTTTCTGTTTCAAACATTATTTCTTATTTAAGGAAATCACTCCCAGTTCTGTGGGAGGGGAGGCTTACGCAAATGTTGCAAACCCTGTAAAATAGTTTTCACTCTCAGGTTGGGCATTCTTTTAAGTGATTTTCAAAACACTCCTTCTGCACTTCATCTTTCATGCACCAATTTGTGCTGTGGTAGAAAATCATGTGTGACAGACCTAGTGTATTGAAATGTATAATGGGACAGTCCTCTTCAAGTTGGTGGGAATTCTGTCTCCTTAATGGCAAGATCAGGTGCAAGACAACATAAAGTCCCTAACAGAATAGAAGTCTGCTTTTGCCGGTCTTAGCTGAAGAGAAAGTATCTCTGTGGGAAGCAGGTTGGGCTGTGCTTAGCTGTCATGCCTGAGACTTGCCCCACAGTGCTCCCCAGGCTGCACTGCCGTAGATCCCCCTGCCTCACAGGAATACCAAACAGGGCCTTTGTTGGGTGTCTTGGGTACTTCAGCTCCAAAACCCTGCACAACTTCATGGCACGGCACATTCTGACTTGGATCTGAAGTAAATTCCCAGCATTAAGCTGGTTGTTCAAGTAGCTGGAACAGAGAATGAGACTTAACATTTGTTAAGTCCTTTGCATGAGAGAATCTGCCTGGGACATAATCAGCTCCATCTCGTCTTCAGAAAAGTGCTGACCCAGTGGAGTTTTTTCCTTCCTTGTTTTGTTTCTGTACTTTTGGGAGCATGCCCAATTTGTTGACCTTCTGAGGGGTCCCTGCATGAATAAACCATATCATGGGGAACTTTGTGTAGAAAAAAAGACACCCAAGGACATTCTCCATTGCTGGCCTGAAAACTTACGAGGAGGCTGGGTGCAAGTGACAGTGTCCTTCAAAGGCTGAAATTTGGGTGCTAACTCACATTTAAGTGTACACTCATCTTACCCACATTATATGCCCAGAAATCCTCAGGAGGCAGAACTGAGAACAAAACAGCAGTTCCCATTGCCACATGGCCTGAATCAAGGTCCAGAATGTTTTTGGACACAGAGCTGGAGTTGAATTAGCTGCCTGCCCAGAAAAGGCATCAGCACACACAAACAGTGCCACAAAGGCTGCATTTCCATGCAACTGCAGTCCCACGGCTAGCCTGGGAAAGGGAGGCACGACTGAAAGGCTGGGCACAGGATCACAGTCTTATTGCCTAGGCAGGGGTTTGTCCTCTGCCAGCTTGTGCTGTGGAGGGCCTGAGGCCCTGCTGAACCTTTTGCTCACCTTAATCAGCATTTTTTCTGGCTACAAACTGTCCTTCAGATTTGTAGGTCATATTTGGGATTGTCAAAACCCCTTTGATGACACAGCCTGTGCGTGCATTGGGGGTATTTGATCCAGACAGTAAGTGGACAGGAGGGGGGGAGCTGAGAGGCATTAGAAACATTTTGAAGAAATATGTAGGTAATAGAGGGTTAATCTGTTTTTCCCCTGAGTGCCTGGTTTCTTATGGCCAGCGTATGCTCAGCCTGTGCAGTGCCTTGGCAGAACAGCCCAGACCCGCTTCTGCCACAGTCAATATAATCCCTTCCCACTCTGCCTTTACACCCCCTCAAGCATCCCCGTTTTTTGAGTTTCACCACCGGAATCTTCTCCAAAGGTTGGTACAGCAGGTTCAAGGCATTTGGAGGCTTGGTTTCCATGGCAGCCGGGCTTCTCTGCTCCCAGACAGCAGCTCTGGAGGAGACAGGAGGGAGAGCAAGAGAAAGTCATTAAATGTGCCAATTAGTATGCAGAGCCAAGGCTGCCATTGCAGGCAGTGCTTGCAAAGGCAGGCAGCAGTAGGGGTGCCCTGGCTGCACAGCAGACTAGGGGAAGATGGAGTCACAGGCAGGAGATGAAGGGCAGCTGCCTCTGGCTGGGGCAGCAAGGAGGGTACCACACCAGGCACATACCTGCTCTCTTACAGATGAGCTCTCCGGCATCATTCACACCCTGAAGCTAAATGTCCCAGAAACAGGGAAGTCCCTAATTTCCTGTTGTGCAGGAACAGGGACAAAAAGTACGCATTCTGAAATTTGTGCATTTGATAGCCAGTCAGATGTGACGGTGACATTCAGCTGGAGAACTGCAGAGAGGGGAAGGAGAAGGAGAACTTAACTCGGATGAAGATACAGTATTTTCTCTGCTGCCACTTAGCTTGTAGCATATGGCAGGACGTGACTTTTAGAAAAGATGCAACTTGAAAACCAGGGTGCATTTTCATAGGAACAGGCAAAAGGGCTCTGCTAGATTCTGGTTGTGATGCTGAGTGACATGCTGCTCCCTCCTGTAGAGCATCCAGTTTCTGTTGGACATAATCTTTTTCTTCATTTCTTGGCCTTTTTTTAGATTTCTCTGTTCTGTTAAAGGGTTGCAATGTTTTGTCCAGGGTTAACACTATTTCAGCAAGAGGTGCATGTTTTTGTGCAGTTGTACAGGAGCTATAAATGTTTTGCAGCATTTCTGAGTAAACAATGCAATGTGTCACTCAGATTGTTAAAGAGATTAATTCTGTTATGATATAGATGTGCTAAAATATTTAATCTCTAAAACAAAAAATTCTGAGTATCTTAATAGAACACTGACTGGTGCTATTTCAGATTCTGGTGTTCTTTTTAACAACTGCTGATCACTTTATCCCATCATTTCATTTTCCATAGAAAGAATCTGCCTAGAGAAATTTCAGGATTTGCCTATTAATTAGTCATTTTGTTGTTGCTTGTTTTTGTTTAGGCTGTAAGATAATCCATTCCTTTCCCAATGTATGTTTGTACCCTATAGTATGTTTTAGTGCTTTATCTGGGATCCAGTTGTTTTAGAACATGTTTTCTTGATATTGTGTGAAGCTTTCTTTGTTTGTTTGTTTGTTCAGTGGTTTTTTTTCATATTAATCTGTGTAAAACATGCCTTCCCTCAGAGCAGATGTTGAGTATCTGAGTTCTGTATGGATCAGTTTTGAGCAGGGGAAGAATTCCTCTAGAAATTCCTCTTGGAACTGATAAAGGAAATAATTTATAGACTGATGGTATTGTATTGAGCTGCTCCTCATGCCCCTGCCAAGCTCTCACTGTGCCAAAAATATGCAGGGCCTGATACTGGGAATCCCCTGGATACGCAGGGGGGTGCCGCTGTCTGCAGGAAGCTACCCTCCAAAAGCATGATGTTTCCTTATACCTCCCAGCCCTCCAGCCGCAGACACCTCTCAAAAATTTTTTTAACAGACATTGGTAGGTCTTTGTTTCACTTCAGAACCAATTTAAAGGATGCATAATATCAACAAGCATGCTGTAGAATGTATGACCTAGGTTGAGTGTCAGTCACATTTTAATTATCTGAGTACATTTTTTTTTAAGTTTCCATTCAAACTGGAATCTTTTTGGAACATCTGGCTGTTTTGTTTTGCTGGAAAACACCATTTTTTTTCTTTTCAAAGTTTCTTGCTCAAAACTGTTCCAAGTATTTTATGAAAATGTTCAGTACTTTTGCCTGATATAGAATCAAAGGCATTTCAAAACATCAATAATTCTTAAAAAGAGCAGAACTTCTTTTTTTGACCACTATGATTTTGTTGAATAGGCTAATAAGGCTACTGTAAGTAGCTGAGGGAGGTGTTCATATAAATCAGTTTGGATTTCTTCAGAAGGAGAAGTTTAAGGGGAGACATTTTCAGTCCAGAAGGAGTAAACAGTGAACTTTTATGCTGCCTTGTTGAGTCTTAGTCTGTTTATCCCATCCTCACACTCCCCTGCTGCTGATACTTCTGAATCACAACCTATTAACGTGACAGTCAAAAGTCAGAGGGATTCCTCTAGCCATCAGTCCTTAGACTAAATACAGGCATCTCTTCCTTTACAGAGATAATTCTTCTCTCTTCTTCTTTGTATTGGCCATACAGAACAAAAAGGGCTTCATTCCACATGGACTGCTTCTGGATACCATTGCACAATATAAAAATATTATCAATTTCTTTGGAAAAGTAGGAAAAGGTTGGATCCTAGAACCTGCATCACAGCTCATGTTTACAGATGCAACTCTATCTTTCATTAAGTTAGTGCATTTTTCTGTGTCTTTGCATACATAATACCTACTATTCTCATAATTAACAGTGATAGTATTAACATCAAGTATTAATTTTTCATATATTTAAATATTAACAAACTCGACAATAATAATAACAAGAAGATTTTTCCATGATTATGTCATATTAAAATTAATTATTCTGGAGATTAATTTGTGGCAGATACATTGTAGCAATTGGCATCAATCCCAGTGCTAATAATCAGCAGAAAGTGTATAATAGTTCTTCCCTTGCCCTCCAGCTGAAAGCATCATGAGTGACTTGCACAGCGTGGCCTTGGAATGGCCCCACAGAGGTTAATTTCACCCTTAGTGCTAAAGCATGATCACAGAATCTAAGCCTTGGACAGAAATAATAAAGATATTTACTGGTGCCAAAATTGCCAGTAGTGTATTTCAACTTAGGCTTCTCAGACAACATGGTCATAGATAGTAATGATAAAGGACCATTGGCCCAGTGTTAGACATTGCAGAAGAAATTCCTGGTGCAAATGCAGAATAACCAAAAGCTGTACTTCTGTAAGACAGAATGCAAATGCATTAACCGTTTGGGAGGGAACAAATCCCTGTGGTGGCAGACATAGTTCCAAGACCCCTAGAACTTTGGGGTCAGTCTGCATGGTGGTGCTTTCCCCAAACATCTGCCTGAGTTTCACCTAGGGAAAGCCCGGAGGCTTGCCCCAAGAGGCTGTGCTTCCTGACTCAGAGGAAAGCCCTATTTCTGGTGGTGACAGCTGAAAAGCACAATTTCATCAGGGCTTTCTGACAGCTGCTCACAGCCTGTGAAATCCCCCAGGAGCCAGTGGAAGTTGCCTTGTCTCCTGCCAGTAAAGGCCCATGGGGTCCTGCAGGGCAGTGGAAAGCTGTCTCTGTGTTCTCTTAGAGAACATACCCATTCTGCCTTACTGTCTTATATTCCCTACCCCTCTGTCATGGAGGAAAACCAAATGAACAAGGACACTGCAGTTTCTGTGCCCTATGTGCTAGAGAGGTGAAATGGTATTTATTATTCTTATATAGTGGTCTTTTCAACAGTGTTCATTCTGAATATTGCATTCCTTTCGCTGAAGCAGAAAAGGGTTGAGGCTTCTTGTAACTTGGCAGTGTTTTGACCACAGGTCATATTATGCAGGAGGCTGTTAATGTTACTGAGTATTTACTGAAATAACTGAAAGGCGCATGCAAGATTGAGGCTGAAAGAGTCTTTCCAGACTTCAGCCTATCCATAAGGGGACTGTGCAGTAAGAAAGACAGTTATGTTGGACATAGTGCTCACTGATGACTGCTTGCGTGCTTGCTTGTTGGAGACGTTTTGCAATAGATGGAAGGCTGACTGGTCATCCATTCCTGCATGCCCTGGTCTATGGTTGTGACCATTTTGCTTTTTTCCCAGCTCTTGTTCACCCTCTGTGCTCCTACCATCCCAACACCCTCTTTTCTGTTGTTATTCATGTTGATTCCTTTCCTCATTCCCCAGAGCTAGGCTGTTGAGTTGTTGCTTTGTTTAGTAGATACTTATCCATTAATGTGCTCCCGCTGAGCATAAAGAGGCCCTTATTTGAGTAAGGGCCCACCAGGGACAGTAACCCATATTAGGTTCATTTAACAGAAAGTCCTCCCCTGCTTTCTCTAGAGCCAAGACGGTCTTGGAGGCAGTTAACGTCCTTCTGCCTATAGTGTCAGGCCGGTCACAGGAGGACATGAATGGTCATGTCTGACCTTAAAGAGTAAGAAGTCAGGTTGGATTTTGCTCAGGAATTGTTAGACTTAATTCCTGTCTGATAGAAGCACAGTCTGTATTGGATCACTCTGATACTCATTATGACTTCATAGTCATAGGCAAAGAAATCACATGTAGCATTAATTTTGGGTTTCAAATGGCTGCTTCCCACTTGACTATTTCTCTAGGTCAACAATTCTCACAGAAAACTAGAGCCAGCTATTGCTTTCCAGCAAAGGTGTCATACTGACCATAACAGTGAGATCTCAGTAAGACTTAAATAGCCTTACCAAATTGACTGCAGCACATTTACTGTCATGCTAGAAACATTATCCTATTTAACTAGATGTAAGTAATGTGTCAAAATTAAGTGGGAAACCTTTTGTGGTGGAGTCTTCATGATCTTGCATTAATCCTGTTCCTTCACGACCTAGTTTGTGGTTCTCAGCATCAGAACACCCAATCACTCATACAGGGTTAACTATGTAAACTGTTGAAAAGAATTGAAAAGCAAAATAAACTCGAACAAATACAAAGTTCAGCAACTTGGAAGACATTAATTTAAAACATTAGTATTCACGTGGAATTGCCATGCTAGCAAGGCACACTCCTTTGCCAGTGTTAACTAGGAATAAGCCAACTGATAAAATGAACAGGAGACTTGTATAACACTTATTTCAGATATCCTGGGAGGCTGGAGCATTCATACAGAATGGGTCTTGCACAATACATGGGCTTCTAAACTCAAAATTATTATGGTAGGAGAAGGATCCTTTCAGGAGGGAACTTGGTGGTGCATCTGCTTTTTGTTAACAGAAGCCTATTAGCAAGACTGAAGTGTCTTGAAGGGGAATTCCTATCTGGCAGAGAGGAAAGGAAAATAAAATGGGGCTGCAGCCTAAGTATAGGGTCAAGGCTAATGGGAACCTCAGAACCAGCCCCTTCCTGTCGGCCACAGTGAACCATAAAATGAAACTATTCTGATGGGTACAAGATCCAGGGATGTTTTCAACGGAAATAACCACAGAGGCCAGGATGCAGGGTTAGGTGAAGGTGACAGCCTAATACATAGAAAGAATAATAGATTTGCCTGGCAAGAAAACAAAGAAAGCTATATACTAAGGCCTGAAGCACATAACATTTTAATAAGAACATCATTGAGTGCATTTGATAATAGTCTGTGTGGATCATCCTAAGCATGTCCAAAGAGTATTATAAAGAAGCATGACTTTAAAAGGAAATGCAGCCTTTATGGAACAATATTTCAGAAGTTTTCATCTGAAGCAGATGAAAAATATTCTGAAGTAGAAAGGCTCACAAACAAGATTAGGGGTATCGTAACCCATTAACCCTCAAGTTAAAGTGCAGCTGCTATGGCAAGCATACTTGCAAGTTTTTACAAGTGGCTAGAAAAAGTGTTATTATGTATGACATATATTGCAAGGTTGTGTAGGAGCCTCATGCAGATCAGGAATTAATTGACCTAGGCATTATACAAGCATAGGTCAAGAAAACAGTGCCAGCCTAGTTGAAATATGACTTGCTTTAGTACCATATTTTCAGAGACTGATCTGGAAGTCCTAGCCCAAAGTATTCCTGTACTGTTCTAAACACTGGAGCTGTAGACAATCTCGGAAAACACCAAACAAATTGAAATCTGTTGTCTTAAAAATATGAGACATTCATTTCCTGCTTGGCTTATTTTGAATGTCTCCAGGACCTCCTTGAATCTCCTAGAACTCTGGAGTCTGGGAATGCTGCATTTATATTGACAATTGTACAGCTGACCTGCACTTTTAACAATAGAGATCTCAAAAACTGAAATTACTGTCCTAACTACTTGGGTGTAAAATTGCAGCCTGTTTTTGAGAAAATAGGGTGTCTAACCTTTGAGCTCTCATTTTTACTGCAGATCCTACTTATATTTGAGCAGTGAAACTAAAATTATGTCTATGTGTTGAATTTGAATTAACTGTAGTATTACAACAGTGCAGCAAGTAGAGGACTCAGTACTTAACAGGCTGCTTATTCATCCAGAGAGGAAGGTGAGCATGTATGAGGGAGGAACCACCTCCGTGCCTCATGGTTACAGTACAGAGTAGCTTCATCCTGGGAGTAGGTAGAAGATTTTCCAGAATGCACCCTTGGGGCACTGCAGAGGGTGTGAGGGAGAAGCAGGGAGAGCAGGTGTAGTGAGTTTCTTTCCCACCCACCTGTTCTTTGTCCACACACCACTAGTATTTGGTGAAGGATGTGAGGAGTACATTGCACAATCCGTGCTGTCGTGTGGAGATCCATATGTGCTAAAACTTCAGAGAGCCCTTAACTGAAATGCAGCAATGCTGGTGCAGAGTCCTCAATCCTTTCAAAGATCTCTGTGATCTTCCTCTGTTCCCCAGGATCAGCTAGTAACAAGCAGGTTCAACAGGCTTTATGTCAGAAAGCCAGACCTCCACTCTGATGACCTGCCATCAGGGAAGGGACCCACCCAGGGAAATTTTAGGGGACATTTCACACTAGATGGGAACCCTCTGCAAATGCTTCCATGTCAGGAGATTTGCTGCCTCATTTTACAGGCAGGCAGAAAGATGCCTAAGCATCACAGGTGGAATTTACAGTTCAGTGTTCATGTTAAACAAATGCAGTCATGTGAATTCCAAGAGCCATTGTATGCGCAATGCAATATAATGTTTCCGAAATGGAAAATGACAGCGCTAAGGATAGAGACAGGCTGAAAAGAACTAAGGAAAAAACCCAAAACCAAATGCAAAACTAAAACCCAAATTTGTGCCTCCAAGCCCTCTGCTGGTGTAAATTCTTCCAGCCTAAAAATTCAGCCAAGAGCTATAAAATTATTTCATCACTGCTTGGGCTACACTCTGGCTTTTGCGTCCAAGAACAATAGTTTAAGCATTGCTCTTGGAATAATTCAACATATGAATTTGATAAGAACAATTTAGAATTTTGCAAAGTCCATAGGAATGAGTAATTTTTTTCCCCTTTTTCTTTGGTAATAGCAGTTACTGGTATTTTTAATGATCATATTGCGTGTTGTTTGACAGATGCCTCATTTCAGAGCAAATGCCTGTTTCAACTCGTAGAAAGATGTCATGGTAAGAGTGAGGAGACAAAAACTAGAATTAATGGAAAGAAAATAACAAAGAATTTTTTTCTGTTCTATTTAGTGAAACTTTTCTCTTGTGTTTTCCAGTTTATGTAAACAAATTATGGCCCGGAGAAACTGAGACACATCAAGACCACAGAAGAGAAGTAAAACGAGTGCAAGCAGTTTGCCATTGCCTGTTTATTAGCATCTGGCTGAGGACCAGTATAATTTAGCCTCTTTCAGGTCCCTGCCAACATGGCTGTTGATCTGCATAGATTCAGATTAGCCTGTTGACACTGTTAGTGTAGAACATTCCCACTGTGGGCACTGAAGACAGATCAGGGTTGTGGTTGTGATCATGCATCTCCCTTGCTCTTTAGGCAAGTAGAGGTAAGTCTTTACAGTAAAGAGCAATTGCTAATGCTCTGAAACAGCAAGATTACTGGTCTTGCTTTGAATTAATGAAACCTTGTTCTGCCTTCTTGATGCTTCTGTCTGGAGAGAGTACATCTCTGAACTCTTTTCAGGCAGTCAATAGTTGACAGATTTGATGTGGCATGACTTGGCCAGCATCATACAGATAGTCTGTGAACAAGCCAAAATAGCTGATGTAAAATGGTTGATTTACCTATTTCCCTTTTGGACTGGTGGTTCAAAACACCCTCTTTCACTCGTGGGAAAGATGTGGGAACTCAGTAGATTTGCCCATACTCTTAGGATTCGTGAAACTAAAAACTACTTATTTTGTTGCCTCACATATGTGTAGCAGTTTGTTAATCTTCGTATTTGTAAGCCATGTGATAAATTAACCACCCAGGGAAATTGGGGAGAGGCTATCTAACAGAATTCAAAGATCGGGAACATCTGAGACATTTCAACTGAAAATTGTACACCGTGCTTCCATGCGGTGTACATTATAGAAACACTTTTGTGACTCACAAGGGAGAAGTAAAGCTACAAACCAAGCTCTGTTGCTCCCCTCTTCTCCTGTGATGTAATTTGACGTGACCGATAGAGCCAGACATGCTATGTTAACCTACAGTAAATTTGAAAAAAAATGTGGTTTTCAGTAAAATAAATATGGGAAAAGGTTGTGATCTCTAGTGGTTGAGAAATAGCTTTCAGACTTGACATCAGGAGTAAAGATTTTCTAGTGAACACAAACTGGCTTAGGCAGTATGATGCTTGGCTTTCAGAGTCTGCCCTCGAGTAACTACCACCTGCAGTTCAGCTAAGCATTTCATCACATTACCCCTCAAACCTCCTATTTAAAAAAGGAAACAGAAGTTAGGGTTTCAACTATGGTACAGACCTGTAGAGGCCAGTTTTCCAATGCATGTTGAAAGTTATTTTTAAAACCTTGGCCTTGGTAACCCAGATTACTTGAGATTAATATAAAAGTGGAACTTGACATTTTGTAACCTGTTTACTTTGAAAATCAGAAATGTAGTAGCTGTAGTTCATTAATTTTTCATTGCAACATTGTTTTGCTGTTGACTTGGCAACACATTAGATGATCACCCCAGAACCTGTGAGGTTTTTAACTTAAGTTGGACCAGCTGCTTGTCTGCTAGTACCTGATGCCTCTCTTCATCCACTGGTACATCCGGCAGACAGTCAGGTGTGGAAACAGTGGTAGAGTACAAGTGATATAGTGATGACTTTTTGCAAAGCAAAACACAGGACTTCTCATGAGCTCAATATTCTAAATTGCAAGTTGTGCTGCTGGATTATCAGTAACTGTATGCTATGGCATAACTTGATATAGCACATTAGAAGAATACAAGTTGTTTTAGAAAGGAGAGGACATCTGGTTCAATGTGCCAAGTCTTCTCTGATTTATAGCAATCCCATCTCCCTGCTTCTTCACCAAGGTCCTGAATTCCCATCTTCAGGAACAAATCTAGATGTCTACTGAATTCATTGAGATGCACTGTTCAAGCTGGTTTTCCTTTCAATTTACCACAGTATAACCCCCGTTCTTTGGACTTAAATTATCATTTATTGTTTAACACCAGGGTTTTTTCTCATTGTAAAGTAAATTAAATTATATCTAAAAGGAATAGGCTTCTTTTTCTTATTCATACATACTTCATCCTGGGGCACTGAAGAGCTGTAATCCATATACTTTTCAGTGCTGCAGATTTCTACTCAGTTAACTTCCCTTCTGTCCCTCTGATAGGGGACATTTCTTTTAATCAGTGATGTGAATCATGTGACCTTCTTCATAGCACTCATCTGGTCTTACCTCCAGGGCACTTCATCTTCCTTTATTGGAAGAGTAAGTGCTCTGTAATGCAGTAACTACTACAGTTTATTAATTATCCTCTATATTTGGCTGACCCAATATGATATTGTGTTGTGTAAAACACAACAATAGATATGGTTTCTACATCCTTTCAACTTAGCATTTGAAAAGGTCTTTGGGAGATGCCAAATTGTAAGATACATTAGGTCATTCACCTATTCTAATTCTTCCACGTGGAATCTCCTCTTCATTCCACCCTTTTGGCAGGATTGTTTCTAGCCCTCCATAAGCATTACTGAGAAGTTTGGTAGGGACTGTGTATTGCAATGTGTGGCCCATCTTCATAGGAACATAGGAATAGCTTCTCCAAAGGCCCCTCTACTACAGAATCCTGTCACTGCAAGTACTGCAAGTAACCACTGCCTGTGGAACACTAAGAAAACAGATTGAGCATATATTAATATTTCCCTCAAGTACTCACAGCCTCCAGCTCTGTTCAGCTCAGGCGCTTCCTGGGCCAAAAATGGCATCTCTGTGCTTGATAACCCTTGTCAGATTTTATCCTCCATGAGTGTGTTTAATCACTTTTTGTTCCCAAGTAAGCCTTGGGGGTTGGCAGCATCTTGTGGCAGTGAGTTCCACAAGCAACTGTACATTGTGTGATGGGGTGCCTCTTTTTGTTTGTTGTGAATCTGCCATTTAGAAATTTCATCTGTTGTCATGTGGTTCTTTTGTTATGTGAAACTCTGAGTAATTGGTCGGTCTTAATCTTTTCATACCGTTCATGGTTTCATGGAGACTCATGAGAAGAATTGTATCTCCAGTGACGCAAAGTTGACACACAATATTGAACTGGTGTTGCACCACTGAAGAGATAATTTACAGTGTAATAAATGTTGTTCTAGACATTGTTTCAGTTTTCTGACAAGACCACTGATAGAATTAATTAAGAACTTTAGATATAAGCTCTTTTTGAATACAAATGAAGTAAAGCAGGGTTAAAACTGAAAATGAAAGGACACATCTTTAGCTATTGGCTAATAACCTACTTTATTTCATAATTCGCTAACCTCATGCTGGAGTGGTATGGCTTGTTATGACTGTGCAAATAATATATTGCTTTTCTGCAAGTGGACATGGCAGGGCTGATGATACTTTAAGAGGAGACATTGACTTCATGTGCAAGGCCAGGGCATTAAAGAAATGCAAATAACAATTACTGATTTTTTTCTTGCATTGGGAGAAACATTTTCCAATGTTTTATGAGGGGAAAAGAGCAGATGTTTACCAAGAGGGGAGAGGTTTTCAATTTTAGCAATAAGACATGAAAATTTTTGTGGAGAACATTTCTTTGCAGTTATATCATCCTGAGGTGGGGAAACAAGTCAGAAAACCAAAACATAAATAATGAAAACTACCCTGACACGCTTTAATCCCACAAGTACATGGGATGCTTTCTTAGAAGGGAGTGAACGAATGAATCAAAAGGTACAGCTTGGTTCCAGTTTGGCAAACTAAGATCCACTTGCGTTAAAGAGACTGAGTATATATTTGTCATGTGACAGTTAATTGAAGCATATGCTGAACTGTGTTACTTCTTTCAAAGAATACCACCCTGAACTGCAAATGGTCTGAGATCAGCAGGGCTCTGGAGAGATGCAACAGTCAAGCCAGACAGGGCATTGGGCAGGATCAGGGCTGAAATCCGTGCATTAGTCATTCAGGTTTATTGGGCTCGCAAGTAAAAGATTACTTTTATCCTGTTGGCAGAAAAAGCATCGCTAGTCTCTAGTGAATATACAAATTTTGCAATGTCACTCAGTGAGAATCGTGGGAACCTGGGAACGCTGAACAAAAATGAGGAAGTGTGTTTTCCAAGGCTATGCAATTGGTTGCTGTGCTTTTTACTTCGTGAAGCTTTTTACTTCAGAGTAATTGACTATTTAAAGCCAAAAATTTAAAAAATAAAAATTAAAAAAAATGAAAAAAGGCTTATGTAATACAAAGCCTGCAAAAGCTGGGGGTTGGATTTGAAGTCCTCTCCAGGAGTGCTGGAGCCTCTCCAAATATGGCCACCAGCATTTAGCAGGAGGAGAGATTGCGTCTTGTTAAGACTGTCCCTGTCCTGCCCTTCGGTCAGCCCCCACAGCACCATACAGTGTGGCTCTGGAGCCCTGAGCCATCCATCATATCCTCAGCACCACAGCCCCCAGTGCTGCTGTGGTAAGACCGGGTTGCAGCTGGCATGCATTGCAAAAGTACGGCCAATCTATTCAGCCCTCCCTCTTCATGGTACAAATGAGTAAAGTATAAGCCTGGTGTGAATTGGTTGAATGGTCATCTTAGCAACATCATTTCTTGTGCTTTTCCCAGCCTGAGGCTTGCATCTTATCTGTGCAGCCCCACATATAGCCTGTTTCTTTACATATCTCTGTAGGTTGGCTTCCTCTGGCTCCACCCACAGCCTCCTGTTCCGAGCTGGAGCACAAGGCTTCATTTGCTTGTTCTTTGTAAGAGAGCATACCCATTTGCCCATGAAGATTGGGTGACAAGGCTTTCTTGAAAAGAGCTTCCCATGGCAGCTGGGCAATAGAAGTTAAAATAGTGTCCAGGGCAGGGTATCAACAGATGCTTTTTAAATTGGCATAGGCAAACTGTAGTGATTCCCTGCCTTTAGCTTGATGACAGGCATTTGAGGGCTCTTTTATATAGCAGTAATATTAATGTGCAGGAAAACTGGGTTTACAGACCCTCAGACAACAGAAATCTACTTCCACAGAACTGCACACTACAGGCCTGGTTTCCTTCTTAAAAAACAAAGTTTCTGCATTAGACAAGCCTCACCATCTCCTAGTGCCTGTGAAGCAGGATACAGAACATAGGAAGCCAGAAAGTGTACAAACTTCAGCAAGCTCTAGAATTGGATGCCCTGCTTCAGGGCTAAGACATGGTGCTTCTACAGCAATCATTGAAGCTTGACATTTGCAAATAGATGAGAACAATGTTCCAGCTTGCATTGCCTGGCACCTTTCAAAGTGCTAAATTAATTTAGATGAGAGCTGGAAGTGGTGACAAGTGGAATAACATTCGATTATCGAAAGTGCAACATTTCATACCTGGAAAAAATTGCGGTTTCCTGTTGGAAGTGCTGCTTTGGAGAACTTGGTTCACTGCTCTGGCGTAGAAGTCTCCACCCGGTGGACAGTTTTCGCATTGCAGAAACTTTCACCAGGCTTTCTGGTTTAGGTTCTAGCCCAATATTGCTAGTAAAAGCAACTAGTGAATGTAATACAAGGCAACAGCTGGGTTAGGGAGTGCTTGCTTTCGTAAACTGACATTTCGAAGCGTGTACTTAAGTTGCAGAAAGGATCTGTAGAAGTGCAGTTCTAAATAAAAATGCAGCTGCTTTCAGGTAAGTGTCAAGAAAATAGACGCTAATTTGTATCCATTAAATGGTCATTTTTGCAGCAATTTTGCTGCAGTATGGATTTTAAAGTGATAGCATATTATATTAAAACTATTGCTTTTAGACCTGTCATAACCTTAACTAGACTAAAATATAAATGTGTTATTTACCTGCAAACTGTAGTCTGCTTAACACACAACCGTTTTAAAATGATGTGTAGAAAGCAGCACGGCAGTCACAGCACGCATGGCAGGGACTTTATGCTGCAGAATGTTGATGATATCTGAAAGCTGTGTAATGCTTGTGTTTCTTATTAAAGCATATGCAGAGGGCATCCCTTTGAATCACTGAATACCTTTAAAGTTTGATCAGTGTAGTCATGTTTTCTTTCATTGTTCCTTCTTGGAAAATGCCCCATAGCCTTGCTGGGGGTTTGTCAACAACAGGAAAAAGCACTCCACCTCTCTTCACTGCTATTATGGCATAACTGTGGGTGCTTGGACTCCACACTCCTCCAATAAAGAATGAAAATAAAGCTCACAACTGACTGGCAATCTGTTTCAGGCATCCTGCAAACAGTGGTGTCAAGCCATAGGCTTCAGTTCGAGAAAGCTCTGAAATATGCTTCATTTTAAGCATAAACCAAACACAGCCCTTAATGCTTTTCTGAGCACTGTAGCCACTGATCATTAACAGAGAAGGAAATGTGCATTTAGAAAAAGTGCCTTTGGCCAGGCCCTGACCTGTGCGTGTGATGTGGCTGAACTGAAATCTGAGTTGAAACTGAAGGTGCTTTTCGACCATGAGTAGATGCTCAGCCTGGCACAGGTGACGCTCAGTGTTGCATAGGTATTCTGTCTTCATTGCAATGCTGTCTGGCAAGAAAAGCAGCCCTTATAATGCTTTTATTGATACTTTTTAAGGCATTACATATTACCGTCAAAAAGGTGATGGGGTGTTGGAAGTAACTTTGCCTAATATGATTGATATTGGCAATGATAGAAATAGTGAGATCTCAGGACTTCTCAGTCCTGGGCAAGTACTCTACCCAGTAAAATCTTCTGCCTTCAGGGACAGAAATGGACACAGCTTCAGGCAAGATGATGTGGGAAGAACAACAAAGACCCCTGTGGCTAGTGCTTATCTGTAAATCGAACTCTTGGTGTCAATACTGATGAGTCAGTCATGCTATTTGCTGCAAAGAGAGGCAGCTACATTTGTGATGTTACAGATCAGTTCGTCACAGAGCCATCATTTGGTGGCAATTTCTCATCATCACTCTAGACGTGTGTCATTCATTTTACTGAATGACATTGGAAACTCATTCCTGCAACAAAACCAGTGCAGTTCTGCAGCAAGGAACCATAAGAAAAGATGATTTGGAGTGCGTGTGGTGGGGTATTTTAATTGCTTTTTCAAAATATCTTGGTGTAAGATGTGACAAATAACAACAAGAAAAAAAAGACACATATTTTATTGTTTATAGCTTTCATAAATTTTTAAGGAATGAGTCAAAGAAATTGCTGAAAAGAACCAGTAGCAGAGGCTATATGATGAGCAGATCTAAGAGCCATTTTAATATTTGATGAGACCAAAAGCTTCTCATCACTAACAATCTTTTAATGGCACTTGCCCTTTGTCTGGCTGTATGTTACTGCATGTTTCTAAAGGACTAACATTTCTGACTTTCTAATGAAATACCTCTCAAGATGGGGGTAAAAGTCATGGTTTGGAGCTGTTTGGTTGCCATGTCAGTTTAGGTTATGATAAGTTGCAAAATGGAAGCTCTGGCTGCATCGCAGCATGTTCATGTGTTACTTCAAACTCCCCACATCATTGAGTGACTTCTCGGTCAAAGATGACTGAAAATACTGATGCACAGAGACTTACAGCCAGTCTGCCTGCCAGAAGAGTAAACTGCAACACAGAGATGAGTGGGACAAATTGATCAAAGCACTTAAAAATGTGTATCCATTCTTTGTCAATGGAGTGCTCTCATGTATGTTTTTAAGTTGGCTGGAAAGCCACAGGAACTGGGTCCCGTTTTCAATGTCTCTGAAACCTGTGCACAGAAACCTGCATTGAGTCAGAAGCAAACCCACAGTGTAGCCAGGGACTGAAGCTGGGAGCCCTGCCTTTCATTTGGCATCCTGACAAAAAATACTCCTCCATTACTTGCATGACATTTCATGTAAGGGGAGAAGAAGAAAAGCCTAGTAATAGACCAAGTCTATGAAAGTTTTAGCATGACACCGTTTTGATGGAGCCAGTAGCAAGCATTGACTTGTGGTGATGCATGGAACACGGCTGACCTCTCACAGATGTAGCTGTGTTTTTGATATGCTGCGCTAATGCTGAATTACTGATAAATAGCTGGAAATTGATATTCTGCACGATTCAGAAATAATTTGAACCGTGACTGAGCTTCTGTTGGATTTTCCTTCCATTTGCTGTTTCAGCAAGAGAACAAGGGCAGTGTTATTTGAATGTAAAGTCCCACAAGGAGAAATGATATTTTGAATTGACAGTGCAAATGTGGTTTCATAACTAAATACACTTTCAGACAGGAAAATGAGAGTTAATAAAAAGTTAGATATCCTTAAAAAAGCTTTCTTTTTTTTTTTTTTTTTTTTAACTTCCTTGGAAATATTCAAAGCTGTCTTAATGTAAAAGTAATCAGAATATCATAGAATCACAGAATAGTTTGGGTTGGAAGGGACCTTAAAGATCATTTAGTTCCAACCCCCCTGCCATGGGCAGGGACACCTTCCACTAGCCCAGGTTGCTCAAAGCCCCATCCAGCCTGGCCTTGAATGCTTCCAGGGATAGGGCATCCACAGCTTCTCCAGACAACCTCTTCCTGTGTCTCACCACCCTCACAGTAAGGAATTTCTTCCTGATATCTGATCTAAATCTACCCCCTTTCAGTTTAAAACTATTACCCTTTGTCCTATCACTGCATACCCTTGTAAAAAGTCCCGCTCCAGCTTTCTTGCAGCCTCCCTTTAGGTACTGGCGGGCTCCAATAAGGTCTCCACTGAGTTTTCTTTTCTCTAGGCTGAACAAACCCAGCTGTCTCAGGCTGTCTTTGTTTGAGGGTTGCTCCAGCCCTCTGATCATCTTTGTGGCCCTTCTCTGGACTCACTCCAAGAGGCCCATGTCCTTCATATGTTGGGGGCCCCAGAGCTGAACACAGCACTCCAGGTGGAGTCTCACCAGAGCAGAGCAGAGGGGGAGAATCACCTCCCTCGACCTGCTGGCCACGCTTCTTTTGAAGCAGCCCAGGATACAGTTGGCTTTCTGGGCTGCAAGTGCACATTGTTGGGCCATGTTGAGCTTTTCACCCACCAGCACCCCCAGGTCCTTCTCCTCAGGGCTGCTCCCAATCCATTCTCTACCCAGCCTGTATTGGTACTGCGGATTGCCCTGACCAAGGTGCAGGACCTTGCACTTGGCTTTGTTGAACTTCATGACGTTAGCTCAGGCTCACCTCTCAAGCTTCTCAAGGTCCCTCTGCATGGCATCCCTTCCCTCCAGTGTGTCAACCACACCATACAGCTTGGTGTCATGGGCAAATTTGCTGAGGGTGCACCCGATCCCACTCCCCATGTCACTGACAAAGATGTTAAACAGCATTGGTCCCAGTAGAGATCCCTGTGGAACACCACTCTTCACCAGTCTCCTCTAAGACATTGAGGTGTTGACCACAACTCTTTGAGTGCAACCATCCAGCTAATTCCTTATCCACCAACTGGTCCACCCATCAAATCCATGTCTCTCCTCCAGTTTAAAGACAAGGATGTTGTGCAGGACAATGTCAAAAGCTTTGCAGAATTCCAGGTAGATGACATCGGTCGCTCTTCCCTGATCTGTCAATGCTGTAACCCCATCAGAGAAGGCCACCAAATTTGTCAGGCATGACTTGCCCTTAGTGAAGTCCCATTGGCTGTCACCAATCATGTCTTTATTTTCCATGTGCCTTTGCATAGTTCCCAGGATGATCTGCTCCATGATCTTGCCAGGCACCGAGATGAGACTGACCAGTCTGTAGTTCCCTGGGCCTTCCTTATTTCCCTTTTTAAAAAAGGGGGTTACATTTCCTCTTTTCTAGTCTGTGGGAACTTCACTGGACTGCCATGACTTCTCAAACATGATGGACAGTGGCTTAGCCACTTCATCCACCAGTTCCCTCAGGACCCGCATCTCCTCAGGTCCCATGGACTAGTGCACCTTCAGGTTCCTTAGTCTCAAACCTGATCTTCTCCTACAGCAGGCAGTCCTTCCTTTTCCCAGTCCCTGCCTTTTCTTTCTGTGACTTGGATGGTGTGGCTGGAGCACCTGCTGGTGAAGACAGAGGTGAAAAAGTCATTGAGTACCTCAGCCTTCTCCTTGTCCCTGGTAACCAGGTCTGCTGTTTCCTTCTGGAGAGGGCCAACATTTTCCCTAGTCTTCCTTGTAGCACTGGCATACCTATAAAAGCTTTTTTCATTCTCCTTGATGTCCCTGGCCAGATTTAATTCTGTCAAGGCTTTAGCTTTCCTAACCTGATCCTGTCTGCTTGGACAGTTTCTCTATATTCCTCCCAGGCTACCTGTCCTTACTTCCACCTCATGTAAGGCTTCCTTCTTGTGTTTTATTTTGTCCAGGAGCTCCTTGTTTATCCATGCAGGCCTCCTGGTGTTTGTGACCACCTTCATCTTTGCTGAGGTGCATCGCTGTTGTGCTTGGAAGAGGTGATCCTTGAATATCAACCAGCTTTCTTGCATGCCTCTTCCCTCCCAGGCTCTATCCCATGGTACTCTACCAAACAGATCCCTGAAGAGGCCAAACTCCTGAAGTTCAGGTTAGTGATCTTGCTGCATGCCCTCCTTGCTGCCCTAAGGATCTGAATGCCACCATTTCATGGTCAGTCCAGCCAAGGCTGCCCTTAGGCTTCACTTTCCACACCAGCCTCTCTTTGTTGGTGACAACAAGGTCCAGCACGACAATTCTCCTTGTTGGCTCCTCTAGAAGTTGGAGAAGTAAGTTACCATCAACACATTCCAAGAACCTTCTGGATTGCCTAGGCCCTGGTGTGTTGTCCCTCCAATAGATGTCAGGTTGGTTGAAGTCCCCCATGAGGACCAGGGCTTGTGAAGTTGAGGAGGGTCCTATGTGTCTATAGAGGGCTTCATCCACTCACTCTTTCTGGTTAGGTGGCCTGTAGCAGACCCTCACTATAATGTCACATGTCCCTGCCCTCCCTTTAATCCACCCATAAATTCTTGGTCAGCTCCTCATCATCCCCAGATGGAGCTCCATGCACTCCAGCTGGTTGCTGACATAGAGAGTGATACCCCCTCCTCTTTTCCCCTGCCTGTCCTTCCCAAAGAGCTTGTGTCCTTCCATCCCAAGACTCCAGTGATAAGAGTCATCCCACCATGTCTCTGTGATGCCAGTAAGACCATTCCCCTGCAGGTGTGTGCACATCTCTAACTCCTGGTTATTCCCCAAGCTACATGTGTTTGCACAGAGGCATTTAAGTTGGGCCCCCAATGAACCTGTCTCAACTGCCTGGAGTGCCTGGAATCCCCTTGTGCTGCTCTTCAGGTGCTCTGCTGCTGCCCTGTGATCCCTCTCCGGGCTCTGGGCATCTGATGCTGGCACTGGTACCAAACTGGCTGGAGTGGGATGGACTGAGGTTTCCCTCCCACAGCACCTCTAGTTTAAAGCCCTCTTCACCAGCTTGGCAAGTGACCAAAGGTGCTTTTCCCCTTCTCTGTCAGGTGGACCCCATCACCCCCAGCAGACCAGGGTTCTCAGAGAGAGTCCCATGGTGTAAGTAGCCAAACCCCTGGCTGTGGCACCAGTCCCGCAATCAGCTGTTGATTTGCCAGGTTTGGCTGCTCCTTTCAAGCACCTTCCATTTGACTGGGAGCACTGAGGAAAAACAACCTGTGCTCCGGAGTCTCTTACTCCCACTCCCAGAGCTCTGTAATCATTTTTGGTGCGCCTTAGACTGCTCCTGGCTGTATCATTGGTGCCCACACGAAACAACAACAGTGGATAATAGTCAGTGAGCTGTATGAGGCTTGGTGGTCTCTTGGTGAGATCCCTGATACAAGCCCCTGGTAAGCAGTACACCTCTCTAGAGAGTGCATGTAGTTGGTTTGCATGGCAAGGTTTTGGTAGCTAGAGTGGCTTCTGTGAGAACCTGCTAGAAGCTTCTCCTATGTTCAATAGAGCCAGTGCCAGCCAGCTCCAAGAGGGACCTGCCACTTGGCCAAGGCCAAGTCCATCAGTGATGGTGGTAGCACCTCTGGAATAATGTATTTAAGAAGGGGGGCAGAGGGTAGGAGGAGCACCTGTGAAACCAATTGCAGCAGAAGAGAGTGAGACTGTGTGACAGCAACAACTGTGCAGACACCAATGTCATTGAAGAAGGGGCAGGAGGTGCTCCAGGCACCAGAGCAGAGTTTCCCCAGCAGCCAGTGGTGAAGCCCACGGTGAGGCAGGCTGTGCTCCTGCAGCCCATGGAGGTTAATGGTGGAGCAGATACCCACCTGCAGCCCATGGAGGGCCCCATGCTGGTGCAAGTGGATGCCCAAAGGAGGTTGTGACCCATGGGAAGCTTGTGCTGATGCAGGTTTGCTGGCGGGACTTACAAACCCACAGAGAGAAGAGCTCACATTGAAGCAGGATTGCTGGCAGAACTTGTGACCCCACAGGGGACCCAGACTTGAGCAGCCTGTGCCTGAAGGGCTGCACCCCGTGGAAGGCACACATGCGGGAGCAGTCTGTGAAGGACTGCAGCCTGTGGGAAGGACTCATGTTGGAGAAGTTAGTTAATGGAGAGCTGTCTCCTGGGGACCCCATGCTGGAGCAGCAGAAGCATGTGAGGAGGAAGGAGTTGCAGAGACAGAATGTGATGAACTGACCATAACCCCCATTCCCCATCCCCCTGCGTGGCTCAGGGGGAGGAGGTAAAGAATTTGAGAGTGATGATGAGCCTGGGAAGAAGGGAGTGGTAGCGGGAAGTTGTTAAAAGATTTGGGTTTATTTCTCATTATCCTGCTCTGATCTGAATGGTAATAAATTAAACTAATTCCCCCAAGTCAAGTCTGTTTTGCCCATGACAGTAATTGGTGAGTTATGTCTCCCTGGCCTTATCTCAGCCCATGAGCTTTTAATTATATTTTCTCTCCCCTGACCACTTGAGGAGGGAAGTTACAGAGTGGCTTTGGTGGGCAGCTGGCATCCAGCCAAGGTCAAACTACACAGTGCATCAGGTCAGCAGGTGGAAGCCTCCATACCGCTGAGAAGAGAGTTGCCTACTACTATCAGCCCTTGCTTTTTCTTAGTTGTGCTGGTTGTTACACAACAGGCAGGTCAGGCTGCCTTGCTCAGCTTCAGCACCCTTCCTATGTGACAGGTCTCTTGTTTTCAGTTGGCCGAGCAGCAAAGTACTTCTGCAAGGGCACCTCAGGCTCTGGGGGAAGTCTCTTCCTCCTGTAGGTCCTTGATGTTACAGTCTTCCATTCTTCTGCATTATCGGCCCCGTCCCTTCTGTGTGTGGCCATGGGGGAGTTTTTCACTGCCTGGCTGTGGGCTGTGAGTCCGCTGCAGACTGCACTTGGGACCAGCTGTCAACTCCTTCTCAGCCTCCCTGATGTTACGCAGCCTTCTTGCCACCTCCTGCAGCTCAGCCACCTGCTGCAGGAGGTCCTCCATCTGGGCACGGTTTTGCAGGCAGGTCTGCTGCCTGTCCCTGCCCCAGGAGAAAGGTGTGGGCACGTCCTGCAGCCCGAGGCCTGCACTGGAGCCTCTGCCTTCAGCAGCTCTGTCTGGGTGGAGGCATCAGCCACCACTGGGGTAGATGGTGCAGACCCTGCAGCCAGAGCTGCAGCCTTGGGTCTGAGACGAGCGCCCACCATTCTGCTGTGAGAGTCGGGTAGGATGAGTGCCCCTGATCTGTGCAGTAGACACAGAGCAGTGCCCGCTGCTGCGTTATATGTACATCAGGTCTCTCACTCGGCCAGTGGAATGCCCCTCCTTGGCAGCAGTGCCCCCCGTGCTGCTGCCACACCATGCCCTGTTTGTCGGCTCTGGTCACAGCACTCCAGCTCGAGGGCGCTCCCTCGGGCTGCCCTTTGTGGCTGGGGGGTATAGCTATATCACAGTATCTCAGCAGTTACGCTATTTTAAAAGTACTTGAGAGTATTTCTTTATTGATGTTATCCAGTCAGAAGGGGATGTATCAGGAACAAAAAATTGTTTAGAAACTGGAAATAAGAGATATATTTTTTTAATTTAAAGTAATGCTAGGAAACCTATTTTTGAGGAAGTATAGCATTTTGGGGAAAACAAAAAATGTTCCAAGGGACTTTCAGAAAGGCATTCCTTTAGTGAAAGACCCCATTCAACGTAAGTTGATTTGGGATAGGGGTCCATATCTTACAAGTTCTTTATTATCAAAAGAATATTATGAAAAGGCTGAATTATTTTTTAAAGCTGTGTAGGACTGGGTGGTTAATGTGGAACAAAATAATTTGATGCATTAACTTTGGAAATTATCAGCAGAAAAGGCCATTGCTTTAATTCACTCAAAATTAGCATACAGATCCTGGTCATACTGTGTCATGCAGCCAGACCACTGTGTCTTCTTGGATTTCAGTTGATGTCGCTGAATTTCTAGGAGAGTCATCAATGCAGATTTCATTTAATGAATCTTTTTTAGTTTACTGAGTGTTAAAATGAAGAGTAAAACTGGGCTAATTTAAAGTGGGTTGGTAGGCTAAATTAATTAATAATTTTATAGACCTTTCTATTCCATGGGTGTGCCAAGTAAATGTTAAAGATGAGTTTGCACTTCAGAAATAATGTATTTAGAGATTCTTTTGAGAAACCTATCATGTTAGTGACTGTTGTTGCAGGGAGAGAAGTTTGGACCATGGATCCCTAGTTCTTAAGAGCTCCTCAGGGTCAATGGTATCAGGTGGGAAAAAAAGGAGCTATGGATTCTCCTTGTTTAATGCCTTGATACTCTTCCTTGTGAGGGTCTGGACAAATTATTTCTGACTCATTTGTTTTTTTTCAGGTTGGGGGTCACACCATGCTGCCCATTCGTTGGATGCCTCCAGAGAGTATCATGTACAGGAAGTTCACCACAGAAAGCGATGTCTGGAGCCTGGGGGTTGTGTTATGGGAAATCTTTACCTACGGCAAACAGCCATGGTATCAGCTCTCAAACAATGAGGTGTGTGTAATACATTCTCAAACTGCTTTGGGAAGGCTGGCACATTAACTCTTGGTGTATCTTCTCTGGACAGCCACAAATTTATTTAGTAAAGGCAACCCCACCCACCCCCAACCCACCCCCGATAGCAGGTATTCATGGTATTGTCATGAACTTTGTGGTTGAATTTCTTCCTTTTCACCATTTTCTCCGCAGTGTGGATGGAGTTGTCCAAGCAGAACTATACCAGTTGGTATTTAGCTTTTTGCTTTGTATAGGATAGTCTGCTCTGGGTATTGGGAAAGACCATGGGGCAATGAGAGGAGCCTAGCTGTCTCCTGAACAGGCGATTTCATTTCCATATCATACATGTCATTGTTGCAAAGTGGTTGTCCAAAACCATTATTGAGCAGATTGAAGTAATCTGGAGATGTCTTGATTTCCAGGCAGTCACAAGTAACCCTTTCCAGAGACTAGCCACAGTGATACTCATAAGTTTAAGGAGGGAAGGAGGGAGAGGCACTGACAGTCTGTGTGAGCAGGGTGAAAACTTGGCCTGCCTCCGAGGTGAGGTGAGATTGATAGGTGGTTAGAAGGAGGAGGTTTAGGATTACTTCCTGGCTACCATTCTCTCATGAGTGGAAGGGGCAGCATGTGTGAACATAACATCAGTAAACCTCTTGCTCCTTGACAACTTACATTACAGTGATTTTTCCAGATCGCATTTGGCTGCTCGTGTGTCTGCCTAGAAATGCAGCCCTTGGCAGAGCTGGCTGGGTGACTGCCACCAGTGAGGCTGCAGTGGCAATTAGCAGTTAACCCTTCCATAGATGACCCCCACGTCATTGATACAGCTGTGCTGATCCTTTCCTTGTGATTTCTCCTAGGTGATTGAGTGCATCACTCAGGGCCGAGTCCTGCAGCGACCTCGCACATGCCCGAAGGAAGTGTATGACTTGATGCTGGGCTGTTGGCAACGGGAACCTCACATGAGGCTCAACATCAAAGAAATCCATTCCCTTCTCCAGAACTTGGCCAAGGCATCTCCAGTCTACTTGGATATTTTAGGCTAAAGTCTCCTAGCATTTCTTCTTGTGGGCTGTGGGGATGAATGTGTTCAACGGCCGCTGAACTCCATTAAAATGTGTTCTTAACTTTGACAGTATTAATGACAAAGTTGCGGAGAAGCTTTCAAAGGGCAAGCAATGTGCACTTCTCCATCTGTAGACACAGTATTGACTTTTTAGACATTACTGAGATGTATCTGCTTTCTCTCTCTCACTCTATCTCTCTTTCTGTTTCTATTTTTTTTTTTCTTTTCTCCTGTCTTTCTTATCAATTTGGCTTCTGCATTATTGTAACTCTGCATAGACAAAGGCCTTAAATACCCGATCTGTTATATCAGCAGACTCTTCAGTTTGCCCACCACAACTAACAATGCCTTGTTGTATTCATGCCTTTGATGTGGATGAAAAAAAGGGAAAAAATATATTTGACTCGAACTTTGTGATTTCTGCTGTACAGCTACTGGGAGTTTCTATGGATTCACCTCAATATTTTTTGCTTCAGCATGTGGGTGGAAAAAGAAGACTGGTGTTCTCTACATGAAGCATGTTCCTTGCGGAGATAAAGCCAGATGGAAAGAAGACAGTGTTGTGTGATACACTATCTGGAGGAACTAGGGGATCAGATGGCATCCAACCCCACAAAAAAACACTGAAACGATTTGATCGAAGGCAAGAGGGGATTTAGCACTTTCCCTGAAGAGTCTTTCTGAGGACTAAAGGGATTGTTCAAGGAGGTGCTTTGCCAGCACTTTTTATTGCCAGACACAAGTGAAAGGGGAAAAGATGCTGCTTTTACTGCACACAATTACTTTACAACATGATAAACTAAACACATGCCCTGATTTTGTCTTCTGGTAGGATACTGTCATGCCACTGGTATAAAAATGTTCTCCAGCTAGTCTTTTTAATAAAGGCTGAAGCTAGGCTTACTAATGTACGGTATTAATTTCAGGTTCACATGTTGAAATTAAGGATTTTGATAAGATAGGGCAAGCTATAGGTGCTGAGACAGGTGTATCATATACTGTGCTTGTCCAGCAGTATATTCCTTCCTTCCTCAATCCTTTTTTTTTTTTCCTGAACCATGCAAGCAAAACTGTGCATAGTCGATTAATGCCCTTTGTGCAGAAACTATCACTCATCTTGTAGTACACCCTGGTAGGCATAGCGAACTCATAACAATGTAACTTTTATTTCATTAGAAGGGGCTAATGGAGGACATTAGCCATGTTAAAATGCCTTTACAATGTTACAGATACAATAGGCTGATATAACATCAATAATCTAAAGCACGGAGATCACTAGTTATGTTTGAGCCATGGCAGGGGATAGAGATCTCTAGAGAAAACAAATTACTCTGAGGTTATGGCTTACTATTCAGAGTGCAAAGACCCTGAGCTCAGCACCATGTTTGTATTGGTACTAGTGCTGTCATTACCACCATCCACTCTTTCTTAAATGACTCATTTTTGGTTTGATTGGCATTGTATGTGTACAACATTTGCATGGCCACTGTGTTGATGACAGTTGCATGGGCATACCTGTTATTTTTCGAACTGGAAGTTGATGATTTCAAATTTAGAGTTAGGATTATTTTTAATATGAATTCTTACAATGAAAACCTACCTTACCTATTCTATTCCTCAAGACTTTTGCCTCCCTCTGTGAGGGGGCGTTACTGCAAAAAAGTGATCTTTCTTTCTGTTTTCTCTTTTTGTTATTTCTTATTGATATGAGCCAGATCAAAATAATCCTTCATCTTTGTGTTGGGGATATTTTATTTAATAAATTAAGCGTTTTATTTTTGTAAGTGTTCCCATAGCACATTTAACATATAATTTGCTGGCATATATTATTTATTGAGGCACTTTAAGTTTTTCCTTCAGAAGCTTTTAGAGCTAGCTTATAAAGATTCTGAATATTTTCAAAAGAAAACAGTTCACTGGACACTGATGAAGTTTTACCCTTCTCAATGTCATTGAAAAGGCAGCATTACAAATAAACATGACAGTGTAACTATAAAGCCATACTCAGTATTTCTTTAATAAACTAGATGTTATTTCTTAACCGCTACTGAACTGGGAACACACAAAAAGCCAGAGGAAGATTCCTACAAAATAGGCCTTAAGATTTTATCTAGACTGTCTTGGAAGTTCACACAGAAAGCTAGATAAAGACTGAGCATCCAGTGAAACCCATTCTCTTGAGAACCTGAATGTTGTGTTTTAAAGGAATTTGAAATTGATTTTTGAAACAACAGTGGTGGAAAAGAAAGGTGTCAGAGTCCGCTCTTACTGTGCAATGGGAGGAGGCTGCAGGTGATGGAGGGGGGTGCTGAGTTTCTGCCTGCTGTATTCTGTTGTAGTTTCTTATGAGCTGAAGAAAAAGGCATCTGAGATGCTTCTTCTACTGGAAAGCAGGCTCCAGCCTGAAAGCAAACAGGTGGGTTTTGTAAGCACTGAAAGAATGTATACCAAAAAAAAAACCACAAAACCCTGAAAATGCGCTTAGTGGCATCTTCTTTTTGATTTACTAGTGAGACTATTAGAGTCATTTCAGAGAATAAATAGTGTTACAATGCATTGTGCAATAACATAGCAGTATGTTAAACTTCTAAAGGACCAAATGTTCTACAGAGCCACCGGTATGGATAACCTTGACCTATATCATTAATGTTCTTGATAGTGCATAAAATGTGTAATCACAGTAGACAAGCTATAAACTGTAACTATACATAGTTTGTGTTTGTTTATTAAAAGGCGGCTAAGTGTAGCAGAATGATCAGAGAAGAGGAAGAAATATGTTCAAATCACAGTGAAGGGTGAGTATATGTGCATATTCATCATGCTTGCACTGTCAGCTAGGTCGTGTACACTGAGTAAATATGACAATCAGGCTCATTTAAAAAGTTTATGGACTGTGAAGCTATGAACTGATCAGATATATAATATATATTATATATGTGTGTTTGCATATGGCATATATACACACACAGAGCATATACATGTATGCCTATGTTGTATTTTATTTATATATGTGCAGACATGCATGCACATTATGTATGGGCTGTGTGTATATGTATAAATTTACATACACCTACATTATTACAAATTATGATTAGAGTGCTACTAATAAATTGATAAAGTCTGCTGAGTAACCAAAATATTTTTTTCTTTTGATATTTCTTTTTCTATGTTTGTAAGATTCAACTTTTTAACTGGTGTGCAGCAGAGGCAGTGCTAGAATGCCAGAGATACAACAACAAGCACTTTTCTTGCCCCAATGATTGCATAAAAACATTTCTTCCGTTCCCATCTCACTTGTTGATTTCTTACAATGAAATGAACAGACAGGGTTCCAAGCTTGGAAAAGGGTTTGGTTTACTGTCATTCCTGGGTTTGTGCTATTGTTGTTTTATTGTCCTAGAATAACAGTGCAACTCCATTAGCATTTTATACTCGTCTGCAGTAACAAAATAATTCCAAGAATGTGCTGGACTATTCAGACTGCAACACGACTTGTAGGACAACGAGAATGCCAAAATTCAGCAGTAATAATAGCAGCATTCGCCACGCTTTGTCCTTCACTCTCAATAGAGCTGCAGAACCCAGAACTGGCCATGGAGAACAGACACTTACAAAGCAGCAGCAACCCATGATGCATGATGGAGTGTACCCTTCTAAAAGGACTTCATACATTTTGATTTGTAAACCAGTATCTCTATATATTGTCTACAGTTAAATAAGTAACTGCCTTTTTTTGTTTGTTTTTTTCATGCTATTTCTGTAACAATTTCCTTCTTTCCCTTTTCTGTTCTTTACTTTTCTCCTTCTTTCCTTCTTTTCTTTTTTCTTTCCTCCCTTTCCCTCTCTGTACTCTTCCCCACCTTTCTGAGAGATTTTTTTTGTTGTTGTTGTGGTTGATGTAGACTTTTACAAAACACTTTAAAAATGAATTGAATAACCCAATAGAATTGTTAGGTCACTGGATGACTAAGGTATAATGCATATGTGTTAGAACAAGTCTGTGTCTGAGTTGTTGCAGCCTGTAACTGGATTTCAAATACTGCTATAAAATGTGAGGGAAGGGAGTAGGGAGGGGCTGGGGAATAGGCTGGGGCTTCTAATCAGAGATGGAGGTTTTGATAGCACAGGAAGTTGTATTTTCTTGTTGTGAGGGCTGGGATGAACCACTGCTGCTTTGAATCAAAAGGTCCTTTAGAGCCTTAGTTAAAACACCTTTATTTGGGTGGGGTGGGGGGTGTGCTACATTAATCACAAGTATGAAGAAAAAAAATATCTACATGTTGCAGGGAAAACACTGTGAATTTCACAATAACAACCAAGTGACTATTTTGCCATCTTTTAAACATACATCTCAGGAGAAGAAGTGGGAAATGATGGGTGTGTTATTTTTCCGTCTATGCATTCTAGACCAGGTCTGTGGGGGGTTTTTGTTTGCTTGTAGAAGGTTTTGGGTGATGACTGGCTGGTATTTTATAAAAACTGACTCCTTTGGGCAAGGACAATAGAAGCTGCTAGTAGTGAGGCCATTTGATTGGAATATGTGCAAAAACAGAGATGAAATCGAATCTTTTCGGAGGCCTGTATCTCACAGCTTCTATGTACCTTTCTGTAACTTAAAGAAAAGCAGCTAAGAATGTTTTATATAGAAGTAATTTAATTCAACATTGATGTTTAATTGAATCACTAATAGAGAGAGAATAAATTAATTAAATATTTGTCCCAGCCCTGCTTTCCACCTATATTTTACGTATATATATATTTCTAGATATCGCTCTCTTTGTCACTTAAGGTAAAGAGGAAGATATCTACATATAAATATAAATCTTTATATTGTCACCAAAATGTGACCTGGTGTGTAGAACTATCTTTCTCCTTTCTTTTTTGTTTTTCTTTTTTTTTCTAATGTGATGTCTCTGTGGAAATATTTAGTGGTTCTTGTTTTGCAGTTTGTTATAACAAGTCATTGCTTTAGAACTTTCATTGCATCTTGGCTGATTTCAAAGTGATGCCTAGGTATCAGTGTTAAAAGTTTTGTTTGTGAATCATGTGACCAGCTTCTCTCAACATGACATGGAAAGTCTCTTGTATTGCAGTGTATTTAATAAAAATGATGTCTTACAATAAACAATGTCATCCAAAAGAAAGGTAAAATTATTGCTTTAAAAAACATAAAAATTTCATGAAGTATTGTGTGCTAATTTCTTTTGTTTGTATGCCTTTTTAAACTCCTTTCTTTTTGAAAAGGATGAACTTAAGGAACAGTTCAGTATGCTTACAAACATGACATATTTGTACTCTAAAACTCTGAATAAAAAGCAGGTCACTGAGCTCATAGTTGATGAAAGAGAAGACCCGTAGTAAAAGGGCAGAGGGTTTTCCAATCTGAATGTGATGACAGTCTTTTTTTATTCTTTGTTTTCCAAATGAAGATCCTATTTGAATGCTTGTTCATTTGGGAAGCTATCTTAGCAAATACCTGTTTATCTTCTAGCAGAAACAGACCTTCAGATATTTTCTGGCTTTTGCTAAGTGTTCCTCAAATCACAGCCCCATTAAAAATGTAGTTTGTTCTTTTTAACTCATGAATAACTAGAATGAATATATTGTGAACAAATATACCATTAAATCCAAGTCCTTGAAGAACATAATTAAGATTCAGAATGCAGAGTACTTAGGCATCCAAAGGAAGGTTCAGCAACTTGATTAAAGATCCCTCCACAAGCTATTGATCTAAACCAAGCTGTTCAAGGTTTGAGTAAAACAATATGGGAGCCACTTTATGACTGTGTCTGCTTCCTTCTGCCAAGAGACTTCTCTGAGATTAGACAAGCTGGCTACAAGCATTCAAAAGGTCAAAGGAAAACAATCCACCGAGAAGAAGCCTCAGGATGAAGTTTGTCCAAAGCTATGAAAATCCTGGAACCACAATGAAAAGGTTTGTCAGCAGTTCCTGTTCATCCAGTGACTGAAAACTGCCTTACCTGCTTTCATGAATCTGTATGCCTTCCAGACCGGTGGGTTGCATTGCCATCCTGAAATGAAACACCTCACTGCAGACAACTGATTGCAATACAGTCTGGCAGCAGTGAGACCTGCAGAAACTCCGAGCGCCAAGCTCCTGTACCCACTGCCCTGTGGTCCCAGCAGCAGGGGCGTAACAGCCTGCACGCCGTCCCT
Organism: Falco peregrinus; assembly: GCF_023634155.1. NCBI lineage: Eukaryota > Metazoa > Chordata > Aves > Falconiformes > Falconidae > Falco > Falco peregrinus. The sequence goes on along the minus strand of NC_073739.1, from coordinate 41,768,232 downwards.
ACCATCCTTTTCCCCAGGGATTTTTAAAGCCAGGAGCACATAGCAGCAGCAGGGACTGGACATTGCCATTTGTCATGGCTGCTTTGTGTCATGAGATATGAAGCCAGATGAGCTAGCAGGGCCCTTGCACACTCTGCATTTTTGCAGCATTGCAACAGGGCATGTTGGTTGTTCCTCTCCTGTGCAGTGCAACACTCCCCCCCCACCCTAAGAGTACAGCTTGAGCTTCCTCTCCCCAGCATCCCTCCCACCTCCCATAGCTTCTTCCCAGCTCATCCCAAACTTCCCTGTGCCCTTGGGCAGGCAGGAGGTGTTGATACGTTGATACCCTTGCTCATCTGTGGTGGAGGGAGCAAGAGTTTTTGTGTATTTCCCTGCCTTGCCCACCTGGGTGCATGCAACCCAGCAGCGTGCACCATGTCACAGAGCAGAGGCCCAACTTAAAAAGTAATGACTGGTGCCATTTTTATTGCCTTCTGTTCACTGCAACTTTCAGGGTAAAGGCTGTGCAGGGGGCTTTCAGAAGACCTGTTAATGAGGCTGATGAGCTTCCTGATGCTCCAAAATGTGTCAGACTTGGTAGCTTGTTTAAGGTCACTGGTTTCTGCCACAAGGTGCACAACCAGCCAAGCACACTCCTATTTGCTGCTCAGTGACAGCCTTGCAGCAGCCAAAGACCTGTCGGCACATCCTGCATGTTCTTTCTGCATAAAACCCACAGAGAGCTGTGAAATACCTAACAGGCCAGGAAGGGATACGCAACACAAGTCCTGTGCCTGCTTCTGGTGAGGCTCAACAAACTTACTCAATTGATTTAATGATGAAGAAGTCTTTGCACTAAATGCTTCATATAACTGGAGTATCAATCATCTTGATCACTGTATTATTTTAAAAGTGATTCACAGTGCTCATTGATTACTCCCGTTAGTGTTTTTAATAGCCATAATAATTTATTTTTAAATCAGTGAGAAAATTTATGTTACAAAGAAGAATGATGGCCCTAGAAAGGATGAAAAAAAAATTGGAAGTCATTAGGACAAGGTCAGGCTTGACTCTACTAAAGCAGCTCACAGGTTATCTTACCAAAGCAGCTTATTAACACTTTTCATAAACCATAGGTTCTGACAGGCAAGACTTCATGCAAGAAAGAAAAATATTTGAAGTAATCACCTGAAGAATCACCCAACTCATTTCTATGCTAAGGGCCCTGTGCTTTGAATGCTTGAGGATAGTTTTATCTGCACAACAAGCATGGAGTTCCTTCAGCAACTCCTGCCTTTTGAGAGTTGAAGATTTTAGGGCTTGGGTCTATTTTTATCAGTGATACAATGAAGAATACTAACAAAAAAGACCATAAGCAGAACAAGAGAGGTGTGGGAAAAACAGTTGCTTTACCTTCTTGAGCTGATAGTCACATCATGCAAAAATATGTACCATCACAAATTTTCACAATCATCACAAATGATTTGAGCTAAAACTCAACCTAGATCAGGGATTAATGACACTCAAAAAAGCTTTTGCTTTTTCTGGTGGCGGTCTGTATTAAATGTTTTGCAAGGAAAGACGAGATGGACAGGAGAAGATCACAGAGTAAGTGAGAAAACCCTTGTTTAAAATGGGATGTAAATATTAGATGTGTAGTGTCTGACCTTGAAGACAAATAAAACAGACACTTGTTAAATTATTTACACATATTTTGAGCACTTCTGATAGAGAAGTTTCTAGGCCTAGTAGTGCTCTGTTATGATACAATGAGTGCTAGTCTTATGGAAGGTCCAGATCTGCACTCTATTATCTTCATTTTTTTTCTTTTTCTTTTTCTTTTTTTTTTTTAAACAGTTCATTTGAATACATAAAAACTATAAAAACTGATAGTGCTGTTCACTGTGTCACAGCACGGGGCAGAGCCAGCTCCAGGTTTAATTAATCTCTTTTTGTCAGCTAGCTCAGTTAGAAATTGTTTGGAATGAAAAAGTAATTTATCGATTAGTGGAGAGTGGGAATATTAACATAGGTAAGTCCCAGGGCAGGCTCCTGCCCAGGGTAAGCCAAGTCCTTCTCTGTAAAGTTGGGGCTGCAACAGGAATGGCAAGGCATTTAGCACCTTCTTGTTCACAGTCTGAAACCAATTTACAACTGGTTTGTGATAGCTGGCCAAAGGGTAAAAAATCTCCTCTCTAGGGCATCTTTTTGTATGCCCTTCTAGCCAGTGCTACCAGCCCTGATCTTGGGTAACATTTAAATTGAAACTTTTTTCTTCCCCAGCAGGCATTATGAGGGCAGGGATTTTTGATTTGGCAGAGGTGATCAACTTCACCCTCAGAGCAGTTTCTTGCTGGTTGGTTTTCACACCTGTAAGTGTACTTTAATATCTGGTGCCCTGATACTACAGAGACAGCAGATACCATGAATATGTGGGAGGGTAGATGAGCAGTATTTATCGTCCATGCAATAGAGAGGAGAGAAAACCTGTAAGTGGGTAGGGAGCCAGCCCAGCCTGCAAAGCTGACAAGAGCTGAACTTGTGGTCTCCAGCCCCTAAGCCAGGGGTCTTCAAACTACAGCCCGCGGGCTGAGTACAGCCCCCCAGGGTCCTCAATCCAGCCCCCGGTATTTACAGACCCCCCCGCCCCCTCCTGCCGGGGGTTGGGGGGGCAACCAAGCAGCCGCAGATGGCTGCCTGCCGGCCCCCTGGTTAAACAGTTTGAGGACCCCTGCCCTAAGCAGTGCCGAGAGGCCCATGGTATCTAATGAGGAGCAACGCGGGAAAGTCTTCTCAGCATGCTCATGTCTCACCCCCCCCAGAAACAAATGTTTCCCCTCTCATCTCATAGCCCACAGTATGTGAGGGACAGACCAGCTGCAAAATGGGTGTCCCCACAGGGGAGAGCTCAGCCTTGACCCTCAGGCTGAGGCTTTTGGGGAGAGTCCTGGCAAACAGCAAGTTTCTTGTCCCTGAGTGCCTGCATTGACTGGTTTTCTGTATGTCCACTCCTGATGGAGGTGATGGGCATGATTCCCCTTTGCTAAAAGATGCTGTGTCCAATCTGACAATAAGCATATCGTCCATCTGCAATGGGTTGGTGCAGTCCTATGGGATGCTTGTGGGGGTGGCGTGACCTGTCTCCAGTGTGAGCAGGGTGCTTGTGGCTGTGGACAGCCTGCAGCCTGTAATCCTCCTCAGCTCTTTCCTGCAGCCTCTGGAGCATCCCGGGACTGACGCTGGAGAGCAAGAAGGAGAAAGCACACTTCACCGAGGCAGGCAAAGGGCTGAGCATGGGCTTGGACTTAGACAAGTGGGAACAGGCATTAATCATCGTGACAGGAATCACTTGTCATCCTGTTCATCACCAATACCCCCCACACAGCTGCCCACACTCCCATCTCCATGCATTACCTTGGCATTAGAGCACACAGCCAGCAAGTGGCATGGCTGCAAGTGCTGCAGAGCTGCCCATCTTGGCACAGGCTGGTGCTCGTGACCATGGCACATATCCTCAGGAGTACACTCTCCATTTTGGGTGGACCTGCTGGCTGAGGGGTGCCATTCATTGCCACTTAGGTGGCCCCATGTTGTCTGCCATGCAGAGGCCTGGCGACTGGGCTTGCTCTTGTGTCTTGACCTGTATCTTGAGCTATTTTTTGGGTGCCTTGCACAGCTGCTTGCCTGGCCCCCAGCATGCATCTGGTAGCAGAGAATCAGCTGGATCCCAGTCCTGTGCCAGCAGGGGATGAGCTCCCGGGCCCCAGCCACTCACTTTCTCTGTGAGAGGCACTGTCTAATGTCTCCCTGGCACAGCAGCTGATCAATTACCCAGTGGAGTAACTTTAGTGATATTGAGATTGAAACACCAAGGTACCTGTCCTGGTTTTATTGCATCAATTAAATCTGCTCACAAGGGGAGAAACTTGTCCTTGGAGGCACACGCAGTCACATCACCTTTCACTCACACGCCTCATCCAGGTGACCCCCTGGATGGCACCAGCAGTATTTGCACCTGTGTGCCTTGCCCTTGCCAGCTCTGGGTGCACCCTCCTTGGCCCCACGTATTCCCACCACTGCTCTTGCTGAAGTCGATTTTGTGAGCCAGCACACAGGTGCATGGACAAACCCACTGCAGCACAGGGCAGGGCGCACAAAGAGGCAGTCCTGTGCTCTTCACACAAGCCACTGGTGCATTTTGCTTTTGCTGCAGATGATCACTAGTTATAAAACCTGCTTTTTGTTCATCAGGTGATTTTTTTACAGCACCTAAGTTAGTCTATTAACAGCACTGCTGACATCCCCATCTATAATTAACATTTCAAGAAAAATCACGGACGGGAACGGCAAGTCTTTAGGATACAAAATTAGGCAAACACATGGATCTCATATCCCCTGCTCCCCTCTCCTACCTCATTCCCAAACATGGGGGTTTTGGCACAGTCTGTCTTCAAGTTCCTCCAAGCTGTTACACAAGAAGGTACCTGTAAACAACCCATTGCAAACTCTGGGTATCTCTTTCTGCTTAAGGGGTTTTCTTGCACTGCTTTATGATTTGTGGAATTATGTTGACAAATGTCATTAGCACGAGTCATTTATAGCAACTCAGGATCTAAAGAGGGTTGGATAAGGGAAAGCAGATGGAGAATAAACACAGTGCCTCCAATACCACAGAGGCCACTGAATAAATATGCAATTTGCTTGGTTAAAATAACGGTTATTGGCAGTAAGTGGTGTTGGGTTTTTTTCACCAGTGGGGGACTAATCACTCTGGCAAGAGCTAGGTGCTTTGCAAGCTGTTCCAGCACTCTTTAGGCTCGCCTTGTGTTGTACAACCAAACTCACTGAATTCCATACTAAACAACCAGGTAGGGATCAGTGAAGTCTGCAATGTCAAACTGATACCGCAAGTCACGCTGTTTTCCCAGGGCGTGCAAAATCCTATTGCGCCATCATACATGCTGCTTAGCGATTATTTTCAGGCTAGATTTGCTGCTAAACACCTACTTCTGAACGTGACTCAGGGCAGGGTTCAAAGATGGCTTTCCCAATCCAGAATGGTACATAAGGCAAATTCAGCTGCCAGCTCTTTTTGGACCAAGTCAGCTTTAAGAAAATCCAAAATGCAGCCAATGGACATGAAAAATTTTAATTTCAAGTCTGTGGCACCAACACACCTAATGTGGGTCTCACCACAATTAGCAGTATACAACTGCAGAGCTGGTGGTGGCAAGGACATAAACCCCAGACCAGCAGAGAGGAAGGGCTGTGTCATGAGCAATGAGGATGTCTCCTGGGACCCTGCCCAGGGATCAAACTCTGCTGTTGTTTTGCTTTTCAGAGGTCAAAACCTGTAGGGCTCAGGGAAGCAGTTGCGTTGAGAAAAGACTTGGGAAGGGATTAGATAGTCTCATGCCAGACTAAGACACCGAACCAGGGCCAGCCCCAAAACCCTAAAATCAATAGTCTGTAGCAGTAACTTGAAATGGTAGCAAACAAAACCAAAACCAAAAAGTAAAGTGAGAACAACAGTAGTAGTGAAATGCAGCAAAGTGCACCTGGTGTTACATTCATCTTTCCAGCCGTACCACCAATGGCACTGAATAAGGTTGTCTGATCAAGGTAACCCTTCCGTGATGTTATTTTATCTTTAAAACATGCCAGTGATTAAATCTATGGGCAGCTGCCATCTTGGAAACTAATCCAGCACAGATGTGTTGTGTTTTACATTAAAGTCAGTGCCAGCTGCCACCTTGCCTCCTTTCTTGCCCCACAGTCAGTGATTCCCCAGTGAACAGGACACTTGACAAGAGACGGACATGCCAGTTTGTTTCCTAGTGATGCTTTGGTAAAGGTAATGCTGGCAGCCTTCATCTCACTGGCTACCGAAGTTCAGTTTCTGCATCTTCCATTTCTGCTCTGACATAAAGCCTTTGTCAAGAAAGACAAGTTACCATGGCAGTGCCTCTAAAATAGAACAAATCCAACATACATCAATACCTGTACAATAAATACAATAGAGTACTACTTATAATGCATTATTCTGCATTCACTGGGTAGTAATTTGTGCAGAGGGCTGCAACTAACTCCTTTTCATTTAATTATGGGAAAGCAATTCTTCAAATCGGAAATGCTCTGTGCTTGGGAAGGAACAGAGCAGAACCCCCAAGTGATTAAAAAGACAGAGCTCCGGTTGCTAAATTAGAGCTGCTAACGAGATTGTTCTTCATGGAGAGGCTGATCTATCTCCCCCTGACTGTACTGAGCACTGGATCAGGTCCACACTTTCAGAGAAGTGCAGGCTTCTAAGGGGTTTTAACAAGTCTGTGTTTTATTTTGCTGGAGATGATGGTTGGTATTCCTGTTTGCTGCAGGCAGGGGCAAGCATCTCGGCAGGTCAGGACACGTGGCTGTAAGCCAGGCGGAGGGAGCTCAGCCAGGTTCCCTTCCTCGAAATGGAAGGTATTCAAAGACCACTAGAAAACCAGCTATATTTACACGAGTGTGAGACCAATGCTATGACATGATGTGTTTCCCACCAAGGCATGGGTCTTCCTGGTCTGGGTTGCACATCACAGTTGTGTCAGGACACCAGGAAAAGCTCACAGAAAATGCCCATCTTTGGATATCTCCTCAAGCAATAGGATAACTGGTCTGCACAGGTGCCTCAGACTGGAGTATATGACCCAGTACAGGGTCTTCCAGCCTTGTTACTCTGTGCTGGGAAGTCTTTGCCTCCCACTTGATTGCCTCTGACAACCCAAGGCTTTCATGTTAGAAATGTTCTTTGCAAGCCAGTCCAGACCAAGCTGTTATTTTGCTACGCTTAGTTGAGCATTATAAATTTTATTTTATTTTATTTTATTTTATTTTATTTTATTTTATTTTATTTTATTTTATTTTATTTTATTTTTTAAAGAAGACTTTTTGTATTATGCTTTGGCACTTTTAGAAATCCAGATAACCAGATTTTCTGGTCCAGTGGTTTGCTGTTTTACTTGACACTGAGCAGTAGAAAGTCTGTAATGAGTATCAATGAGGAAACCTTTTCCCTCCCCCCAGAAATAAATCTTAAAACTTCCTGTGATGCAATGGGGAAGACTTGCAACAGGTGAATTTATGTGCAGATGCTCCAACGCCAGTCTAAATTATTCGACTGAACAAGCATGGGGATGTTGTTCAACAAATTTTCTAGTTATTTCTTCATTCCTCATTTAAGCAACAGTTGTGCTGATGTTAACAAACCTGCATAATCTTGTCATCCTGAAGACAGGGCAATTTTCCCAGCAGTACTTTTGAACCCAATTAGTTCTCTTGTATTCACAGTGAATAACATTTACTGTTGCATATGGTACCACTGAATGAGATCTGCATGCCAGTGTTGCAAGGGCCTCTGCCTCTGGCATCTTCACCAATACCTGCCACAGCAGTATGCTTGAGGAAAGATTGTGTTGTCATGTGCTTCCTTCCATTGTTACAACAGTTCATGCAGTTAGTAGTGCAGTTTGGTAGACATTTTTGAACTGCTGCAACATAGTCATGATATTCAATAAAAACACCCCTGATTTATAGAAAGGATTTTAAATAAATCAATATGTGAAAGCAGTATCAGTGATGCTCTTAAATTGTTTCTCAACATCAAGACAATACTATCTTTTACTTGCTAGTGTTAAAAAAATGCATTATTTCAGAGAAACTTTTAGTCACTTATGCAGTTGTATAACATAGCAAAAAAACAGCAGCTATCTGAAATACAGCAAAACACATACATGCCCTAGGAACAACCAAAACAAGGTTCAACAAAACACAGGTGAATCATTTCAACTGTATGCACAAAAAAATGGAGATAGAAGAATCCATGTTGCCTTTACAATATTTCATAACATGATTTGAACTTACTGGTTACAGACTCTTGTTCTGTATTACAGACTGTCCAGCTCTTAAGGGCAATGTATTTTTTTTTTTAACAACTAAAATGTATTTCTGGTAAAAGTCTTATTACAAGAAACCAGTCATAGTTCAGAAGCAAAGCTGGCTTGCTGTTCCTTAACAATTCTCTGTTGAGATACAGACTTTCTTCAGAACTGATATTCCTAGAAACATATGTACATATCAACAAGAATTCTCTTTTAAAAGTGTAATTGTTACTTTAATTTCTTTCTCTTTCTGGATATGTGGTTACATATACATGTATAAATACTTTTCTTTTTTAATTACCTCTGGTTTTAGCTTCTGTTCTGTACTTTTTCAGACCTCCCTGACTTCTGGAAAAGCTCTGATAGTGGAATTAGGAAGGGCATGGGAGAAAGCTCCATGTAGTGGACACTTCTGGGGACTTTGGATGAGTGAGCACTGTGAGGCATACAGTTAGATCTGCAATGGGTGCCATTCAGTAGTTCTATAGAAAAGAGAAACAAGCAAGGCCAGGGAAGTATGGGAGAGAGAAGAAGAGAGGTAGAAAGATTGAATACACAGAAAAGTGTAACTGCATGAAATCTTTACACTTTCATAATTTAAAAAATAAAAATAAAGCACAAAATTGATTGGAGGTATCTTGGTCATGAAAAAAGAAAAACAACATGAACATGATTGGCTTTTCTGCACTACTTGGGCCATGGACATAAGTAATACAGTACAGGATGAGAAAGAATTTGGTATTAAGACGAAAAACTGCCTGCATTGCTGTTTAGTTGTGAAATAGCTGTTTTTATTCTAACAGTGAAATTTTATTTTGTGTGCTTAGTCTTCAGGAAAAGTGAACCATCCACTGGTGTTTTCTTGTGGTTAAGTGGTGGTCAGGCAGCACCTTAAGTCCTGCCAGAGTTTTTATTTAAGTCAGTGGAAACCTTCCTGTTGATTTCAGAGGGCTTTTAATCTGATTACTGTGAATATGCTTTCACACACCCTATGTCTGCAACAAGCTCCCAATAGTTATAAGGCTTCTGCCAAAGAGAAATACTGAGACGCTTTGGACATAAAAGTATCTCTCTCTCTCTCTAAATCTGAGATAATGACCATTCTATTGCTCAGTTCAACCACCATGTGAACACCACTGTAAGTAGGAATTAATACAAAAAGAATAGAGAAGGAACAGAAAATATTACTGTGTCCCTGAGTAAATCTTTACTTCTTGAATGCTGCATGCATCTCAAAGAGTACTGCATAACTGGAGCCAATTAAAAGGGCCACAAAGAAAATCCAGGTTATGACAGCAGCTATCGTGCAAGATATGCCTCAGTAGCATTCTAAATACAGCCCTAAGTCTTCAGACTTGAGGAGGTTACAGTGAAGAATTGATAAATCCCGAGTGGCATGGTGAAAGTGAGTACAGCATGATTATTCATCCTTTTTTCAGATACAAATGCAGAGAGTCATCAAAAAGAAATAGGAACGTTTTCTGGTGGCAACAAAAGAAGACACCTCTCCACATCTGCAACTTAGTTGTGCAACGTGGCCAGAGTTTCTTGTGGGCACCAGGAATGAAAGTGGGTTCAAAGGTTGCTGGACATATTTGTTATAAGAAAAATCTACCAAGAAAACTTTAAAAACTAAGACATCATCTCTGGCTAGGAAGGTAGCCACAGCAATTTCTTTATAGCCCACATGAGGCTGGGAAAAGATTCTGGCTGTTACGGTGTGTTCCTCCTGCCCTTGCATCCTTCTCCAGGCACATACCACAAGCAGCTCCTGTGTTGGGGAGATCTGTCAGGGTACAACAGCTCTTACCTGATTATTTCTAGGAAGGAGGGGTTGGGATGACTGCAGCCATGGCTTTCATCAGTACAATTTCAGGCAATAAGAGTACCACATTAATTATGAAGTATTATTTGCAATACTAACAGTATTCTTCAATATCATTGGTATCTGACGATATCGTTTCTGAAGTGGAATTAGATTATTTTTTCCTTTAAATGTGTATTTTTAGTGATGAACCAAAAAGAACCAACAATGACATTTCAGGTTGAATAATTAGAATACAATGCTTCTGTAATCATGCCAACTCAATCTCAAATGAAATGTCCTCAGATACAGTAAGTACACAACCTAATTAAAATGGAGTCCATGTTTTTATTTCTTTCTCTCGCTCATAAGCATTCTTTACATTTTAATTATATTTGTATAACTGTTTTCCTATTTTCTACTTGTTTTTCTGATGTGAAAGGTGCTTAGAAGTAACTGGAATCCGTAATTAAAGTGACTGTAGCAGTATGCAAATTACCAAAAAGTGTACACAAAAACAAAGTGATGGAAAAGTCTGTGCTCAGAGACTTTTCAATCATCATCTAGTCATTTTCTCTGAATTACCCAGATATTCAACTCTTATCCCCTAAGCGACTTAAAAAAATATCTCAGCCAGGTGTTCGTTGTACCAATGACAGGTTAAAGTCCTCAGATGGAAGCGACATTAAGTGAATAGTTCCCCTATTAACAGTCAGGCGAAAAAAAAGCTGCACATTGCATGATCTCTGTTCAGATCCCGGTGCTGCTTCGTTAGGGTCCCCCAAACCCCTCAGGCTGCAGGGAGCAGAAAATGGTCTCTGCTCCAGGTGGTACTGTCAGTACCATCACAGGCTTCTTATACAGTGAACTAATCACATCCCAAAGCTTTCAAAACTGCAGATTATGTGTGGGGAACTGCTTGCTAACATACCATATATGCCTTTATAAATACCTGTCTCCATAGTGTGTAAGATGGGAAAGTGGTGACACTTCTTGGAAGCAATGACGAGGACAGCTCACCATTATCTTCACTTTTGACATTTTAACTAAAACTAAGGCTTCTTTTAAACTCTTGCGTGTTTATTCATGTATTTTGTATGCCACTGAATGTTCATCTTTAAACCAAAATAAACAAAGCACTGGCTTTTCCTGAAAGTTGATGAATCTGGCATAGAAAGAAATATTTAAGACATTAATTCCAAAGTAAGATTATCCTCCAAATGATTTAAAAGATAATGACTTACAGAAATATGAAAGGAAAAGAGCAAAATCTGAAAAAAAAACCAAACCAAAAAAACCCAGACACAAAACCTGCTGCCATTTCTTGGCTGGGTGTTTCTGCCATACAGTACAAACAACAGTGAGTAAAGAGAATACTCATAATTACCTTTAAAAATGAAAATAAATTTAAAAAAATCCAAGTAATAAATAGCAGCCACTTCACTGGTATTTCTGAAGATGTTCTTTGGTTGAGAGCTTCGAGCTGAGGTTTACATTGAGGATGGCTCCTCCTCTGGTGGTGATGATGTTTATCTCAGTGCATCAGACAGAAACAAACACAATTTATAAACAAGCTCCAGATATTTTAGTCTGTAGTGGATCCTAGATTTCTTATTGCGGATAATGTAATTAATAAATAACAGAAGCGAGTGAGGGCAAGTGAGCCTTATGCCGGCAGAGAACATTTTAAAATCATCTATTTACAAGAAATCATTTAAAGGATTGAGTTGACACAGATGAATGGTAAATTCCACTGGTTCTGTCTGCAAAACATGTAGCTTCTTTCTAAGGAAGGTGGAGTCTGGTGTTCATGCAGCCCAATGTTTGTTTCTCTTCAGAAACAGTGTTGAGCAAGAGCACGGCTTATTCTTGATGCTTTTGTGGTCTTCTGTTCTTCTAAACCACCCTTTTGCTTCTCTGTTCACTTGTGTTGAGTTCTGAGTTTGGGAAGGTAAATAAACAGAAAAACACGTGCAAGAGTGCATGAAGGTTTAGAAGAACCGGAGGATGTGGGTGCAGAGGATTGCAGATGGGATAGTCCACTGTAACAGGATGTGCTGGGTGAGTCGGGCAGAAAGGGTGAGAAAACTTAGCAGCCTGGAAAAAACCTACCAGTCATGTCAGAAATTAGGTTTCTGTGAAGAGGAACTTGATTGTCTTAAGTGACTGGGAAGCTGCAGGATGTTTCACACTGTGCAGGTCATTTGTGTTCAGGGCAGCAAGGGATCAAGAGCATTTGTAGCTAGCACTGACAGGCAATCTGACACAGGCATAAGACAACCAGCTTATATGTTCCCTATTTTAAAAAAGCTACCATTCACCCTCTTAAGCTATTTATACAATGACAATACTCTGAATAGGGAGATAATTGTGCTAAGTTTCCTTATGCTGTGCACTACATATACATTACATGCCACCTACGTCACATGTAGCAGACAACTAATTCATTCCCATTTGAGCTTGGGAAGCTATAATTCATTCCAAGCACATGAGCATTGACTCCTCTTCCCATAAGCAGAGCTCCATGTAGAAATGCTGCAGGATGGGGTATTGGCTGTAACAACCACTAACAAACAAACAGCTCATAATCTTCAGAGAGCATCCCTAGAAACTTTGATACAGGCACTGTGCTTTTTTAGTACAGTGAAATGGTACTACAGTTCAGGATGGCGCTGCCAGTACAAGTTGAAGCATATCCAAAGATTTCTTTGTCGTTCATACTAAGCCCTGTATACTGGATGGCAAAGGTTCTAGAGCAAAATTACTTAATAACCTGAATTAACGGCTTTTCTAATGCCTGTATCCACAGCACCTAAACCAGAAAAACAGTGACATGCATCTGAAGCTATGAGCAGGACAGCTTATCATTACCTTCACATTTGACACAGTAATTTAAACCAATACTTCTCTTAAACCCTTATATAGTTATTCCTGTGTTTTGTATGCTATCTTTTGTTTTGCTGTATCTATCAATTTGTCTCTCCTAACTATCACCAGAAAATAAGGACAGATTGATGTAGAGACAGAATGACAACAGTAGGAGCAGGGAAACAGGGATGTCATGCACAGCTGCACACCGGTTCTTAGAAAACAATACAATGCAAACATCTGGAACCAGTTAGCACACTGACTCCCAAATCATACTCCGTCTTTTGTCAAAGTGATCACAAAGCTGTCTACAACATTTCCTGCCAATTTTATCTTTTGCCCAGCTCAGAAGTGGCCTAGAGTTCCAAACACTGCTTTGGGGAGAATGGAGGTGAAAGATGCATTGAAAAAAATCAGTGTATTTTCAAAGGTTGTAGTGCTAACTAATTTTTCTTAGATGTCATTCAGCTGTCATAAAAATAATAGTTTAGAACATCGCTGGAAACACTATGGAAAAAAATGAAACAAAAACTGAGCTGAAGAGAAAATATTAGTGGTAGCTGTAGCAAGTAAAAATTTCCTACTGAAAAATTTGGTACGCTGAGTAAAGAGTACATTTTCCAAAGCAGTAACTGTGTTTTAATCTTTATCTGTTAGCTCCCTCCAATTTTATAAACACCAAGGCTGTTATAGTCTGTGAAATCACCTTCAAGAGGGCAGTGGCCTTCATTAAAATCTCAGTGCTTTGTTCACAGAATCAGAAAAAATCTCACCAAAAAGGCAGAGGTTAATACTAGATTAGCAGAAGCAGCAAGGGTTGCTTGGTAATCTTGAGAGGCCTTCCCTAGACACATTACATAAATTCTTGCCAAGAGCTTTGTTTCCTTTAAAAACAGTTTGAAATAATTTTTTTTCTCTATTTTGGCCTTTTGTTTTTGTTTTTTTCTAGAGACATAGGAACAGCCTGCTGAGTTCATCTGCTTTATGTCATTCAGAAATGTCTCTGTACACAGCAGAGAGAAAGGAACACTGCTAATGGAAAATACTGATTTAAGAAAAGAAGAAAAAATATTCTAAGCATATAGTAATTCCTTTTCAAAATTTGGAAATTATTAAAACCACTAAAAAGAAACTATTTAAAAGAGTAATTAAATCCATAAAACAGACCAGACTGAATTTCTAGTTGCTTTTGTACCATTCACTTAAAAATGGCCTAGTAATTTTCGCAGAGATGTATGATTTTTTTCAGAAGCATAATTCACAACTAAACAAATTTCTTCCTTGCTTAAGTTTTCCCAAAATATCTCAGCTTGATTAATTTCACTCCCTTTTGTGAAAGAGCAAGATTCCATACATCTGGATCCAAGTGCAGGACTATGATTTTCAAAAGGCTTTGAACATTTGTTCGAATCATCCACAGTTTCTGAAATGTGCTGCATTTCCCTAACTAGATTTTGAAAAATTTTACTTTGTTGATGGCAAAGAATATGTTTAAAGAAGATTCAGTTTCTTCTAGTGAAAAGCTTATTGACATTTTAGGGTGCTATTCAGTTGCTACTGCACACGATTCAAAGTGCCCCAAAAAACTTGGAGACAGCTAACATGGTCTTACTTTCCTTCATACCAGCTTTCATACTGTAGGCAGAAGAAAGCAGACCAATACTAGTCTTAGGTCTGTTGTCTCACACTGGTATGGTGCAGAGTGAGTGCCAAAGCCCAAGACCTTTCTTTCTTGTATTGAAGTGTGTTAATTTGTCCAAAACCCAGGGAAGTCCCTAGGAGTATTTGCAATTAGATGACTGGCCTGAAGCCAGGCCTCAAATCATATGAGGCATTAGGAATCAAAAAGCTATTTAAGGATGGTTTTGTGGTTACATTTTATACATGTAAGTATTTTGGAGAGTTTATGGTATCTCACATAAATTTAGAAGTAATTTCCCCCCAGTTATTTCTGAAAGAAAATAACTATTATTTTACTTTTGTTTCATTTTAGTACTTTAAATTTTTAATTGCAGTAAATTTTGGCAATTGGGAAAAAAAAGTGCTTTTTATACCCACACAGAAGCGCGTGCACACACACACACAAACATATACACTTATTAAATCCATAAATGCTATTTAAATTTCTCTGCTCCTTTTTGCATTCAGCATGTATTTAACGTAATGGCATGTGAAGGGTAAAGTACCCAGTTATTTTTTTTTTTTTAAAGTGAAAGATAATTTATCAGCTGTATTATATGAGCAAATATGTCTGCATGTAATTCTACACTTACAAATACAAGCTAACAGTGACTTTTGTGATCAGCAAACTGCATCAGACTGTGATTTTGGATATAACTAAGTCACCTACTTACTTACATGGAGGGCAAGAAGGAATAATTGTGCTAAATAATTAATTAAGAGGATGAAAGTGTAACAAAGATATCTGAACAACAGGGCAGAATTTCAAGGTCTCCTCTGGAAAAAGTCTGTACTAGTTCTTTTGCTGATTATATTTAGATATAATTTCCAATACATTAGAGAATTTATTATGCCCTTCAAGAGCTGGGAAAGCATCAGTTCAAGCCACTTGGTTTTGAAAGTATTTTAGATATTACCAGGGAGACAATTTTCTTCCTGTCTGATGACATCCTTTTGGCTCCAGTATCAAAATCATTGCATGTTTTTTGTAACCATAAAGCCATATCAGACTGCCTTATCCTTCACAAATGCAAGTTAAACTTCACTTCTGATTAAATTTGAATGAAAGGAGATCACTAATTTCGAACAAACTTGATGGACGTCTGTCTTTGTTGTGATGCCTACAGAAATTTAATCTCTTAACAAGTCAATCACTCCACACAGAAATGCTAATATATGGGAGAGCTTGGCAGGATGAAGATAGAAAGTACTCCCATTGCACAAAGCCCCTGAAGCAAGGAGTAGCCACCTGATGTACAAAATGATGAGGCTGTTTTTCAAATGAGACAAACAGCCTTACAGCTGAGTGTCTGTCTACCTAAAATACCTATCCTTAGGATATTGTTCCACAGAGGTTCAACAGGGTCCCTTTCAGCATGGAGCTGGAGCAATGCCACGTGGAGGTGCATATGTGGCCCCACAGATGTGGGTACCAGCTCACAGGCTTTCCTGACAATGAGTGGAAAATAAGATCTTTTGATGGATGCACTTTTCAGGGGATAAGCTAGCCAAGACACAGAAATCTCAAACACCAGCTCCAGAAACAAGCAAATAAAAAGCCTGAAAGCTGAGCCCTATGCAACCACTGTATTGTGCTGCTCCTGACTTGTGGGAGGCCGGGTGTGTACCTCTCCCCAGCCACTTACACTGCTCCTACCCCTGAAATTGTCCTGCATGCTACCATTGCAATGAAAATGGAGTAGGAAACTCAGAGCCAGCTCTGGTCCAAACAGGGAGCTAGCTTATTAGGGCAGCTTGTGAAAAATGATTTATGAAGTTTAAGGCCAGGAGGGACCATTAGAACATCTAGTGTGACCTTGTGTACATCACAGGCCATTACATTTTATCTAGTTATGGCTGTATTGTGCTCCATTAACTTCGTTTTATTCATCTGCGCTTTCCTGGCAGGCAGCTAGACTTAAAAGTCAGGACAGGGAGATGGATACTCATCACTTCCCTTGGAAGTGTGTCTAACAGCTTGGATCAAGTAAGGAAAGGTGTGTCCTCAGTTTTCATCTAAATACGTTGGACCTTTTTCCGTATGCTGGCTTTGTTGTGCCTTTCTGTACTAAATTAAATGTCCTGTGAATGTTGCCTGTTTTCCTTCCATCATTGGATTATTCCCTGTTTATTCGCTTCAGTAGTTTTCTGATAAGATAAGCTGAATTTATTATGTTTCTGCCTGAAAAAATGCTCTACTTGTTTCAGCCCTAGTATCAGTTTTGTGTTTCTTTGGTTTTCTTCAGCATCATTTTACAATTGTGCAGGATTCTCCTAGTAGTCAGCTTTGTACTGTACAGAGAGGTAAAATTACCTTAATCTCTTCTCCTATTCACTTCTTCCTTGTTCATACACTCAATGCTCTTATTAACTTTGTTATCACATCAGTGGAATTTCTCATGTTGAATTGCTTTTTGCATTGTCCCCTAATGCCCATTCAGGGCCATTGAGCCCAGGGATATGTTTCCACATGCTCTCAGGACTGCCTGCTTTCTTTGCTCCTAAGCATATAAACTAGCACTTACCATACATTTTGTTTAATAGCCCCAGGACCCTGCTGTATGGATTTTTATTTTTTTATCACTTCATTCCTTTCTGTAGTGAGCAAACTATCAAATTCTATAGGGCCCTCCCATAAATGGCATCTTTCAGCCTCATACCACCTGATGATCACATTGGAAATGAAAGTACTAATGCACCACAAATTAACTCTGAGGTGCCTGAATTCGAGGCCTGTTTGTGTGCTTGGTCATGGCAACCTCAGGCATTTGCAGCTCAAAAGCTTAAGACTGGACATAAAAATTAAGATCTTGCATGTTATTACTATTCTTAGTTTTGAATCCTCCATGTCTGTGAGATCACACTTTCCACACTATTTCCATTAAGACTGAAAACATGCAAAGAAGAAAAAGAGAACAGTTGCTTGTTCATATTAGAATGTAAGACCTTAAAAACAAAACTACCACCGTATTGAATCAGAGACCTTAATGGACTCATAGAAAAAGGTTACTGAAATACTTTCTCTTGAAAGTCACTATATTTTTCAAGCAAATTTAGCAAGGCCAACAAATAAGCAAACAGAGAGAGAGGCACCATGGGATTTCTTTGTTCATGTCAGTTTGTTCATCCTGAACATGAATGCCATGATCCTCCTTTTCTAAGACTACACAGCTCTCCTGTGAAAACAAGAGATGTTGTGGTTTGCGTTTGTATTGGACACAAAGTGGAATTAACAAACTCAGTCAACATCACGTCCCATTGCTATAACGCTTATTTTATTTAAATGCATATGTGCATATGCCTTTTTTCACGGAGGTGTACTTAGGCTTTTGAATGCATTGTTGGAAAACAAGAGACAATGTTCACTGAAGCTGGAAAAATCTCATGCTTCATAAATCAAGGAGACAATCTGGCCTTCATTATGGAAAACTCAGGGTGAAATCCTGGCTCCGTTGGCGTCAGTGGAAAAACTCCCATTGACTTTACAGAGGTTTGCTTTTCTTTCTGATATGTTGTTATGTGATTAGTCTATGTGATTAGTCTGCACCTCACATGTTTTCCCAGGTTTAACTTACCAGTCTTCAGTCTGCAAAGCAATTAATTGAGAAAAAAAAATTAATTGAGATGCATCCAAATAATTGTCACCTTCAGTTTCTCTCTTAGGGCTAGTTACAAGCCACACTCCCATACTTGGTAATAAATCCTGATGTTTAGCTAACAGACCACAGGGTAGCATTTCCGGAACTCTTTCATTTCTCAAGATAAATATTTTTGTCCACTCCCACCAAGTTTCTCTTTCACCTCTTTAGGTGATGCGCCTGGAATGGAGGATGCAGGTACAAGGACAGGCTGCCTTCTGCCCCGACATGCAAAGCCTTGGCAACACAGCAGCAGCAGAACAGTTTTATTCTGTGATGGATGAATGCTTTCCTCAGTGTATTGCTCCCAGGACACATCACTGAAAAAACTCATTATGCCAGATGAAGCAATGGAGTAAGAGTGATTGATGTATGTGCTGTCAACTGAGTAGAGGTACCCACATACTTTGGGTTAAAAAGCACTACTACCAAAGCTCGTTACCTTGAATGCCTCATGGTTATGCACACCTTCTGTGGACTCTCTCAAAGCTTGGTCATACAAAAAACCTGCAAAAATCTTCATGTATGTAAGAAGGAAACCTCTGCCCCCACCCACAACAAAAATATGTTTAGTGAAGAACTTAAGAAAAGTGCTGTGACAGGGAACCACATTTGGACAGTGCACATGAGGGCTGATACTGCCTGATTTCCTGCCACAGAGAAGTACTGGGAAGGGTGGGGAGCAGGGTGCAAGGGAGCAATGCTGCCCTAAGACCTGCTCCTGGTCCCGTGCAGCCTTTCACCACTTTTGTTGCTTGGAAGCTCATTCTTTGACCTCATGATGCCTCCCTATAGGTGCCTGTTTAAGTGAAATGCTACCTGAATAATTAATTAATTATCCTTCTGGATCATCCTGCTTGTTACCATTGACTTATCAAAAAGAAAAACCAAACCCAAAACATCAAAAGGCAGGCAAATCCTGTCAGGTGGCATAGATTGACACTTCTTTTGTGTTTTCAGCTGCCACTCACAAAGATGGTGCAGAGAAAACACTGCTGATCTCCTGCTGAGCCAGGGATTAAATAGCATATTTGGACACAGGAGATCTGGCCTGAAGTCCAGTCTCAACAACTTTCAGACCTTGGACTACAGACAAGTGCAAAGCCTATAATATTCTCACTGCATGCAAACCCTGCATGTCCTTGTGATTTTTAAGTCCAAACCCAAAACAAAGCATTTTTGTGCTTCCAGAAATGTTTCTTTATTTTCTTTTTCTTCAGCCAGCACTGCTCAACAAAACAGACATTTCACAAGTCACTTTGGTTGATCCAAGTTAATCTGTGCAGTGCTATGTGAGGCAGACCAGTGGCCAAATCTCCAGTTGATATCAATCACTGACCCTCCATTTAAGTCAGGAGCTAATGGGGGCAGATATCAGCTTTATAGTCTGATTCCTGCTATTTCTCGTGGTCCTATTTGCACATGCCAAGTGGGTACCATAGGGCAGAACAAACACAGCCTCAGACTTATTTTTCTGTGGGCAGTAGCTCTGTGCGGGAAAATGCAGAGACAGGCCAGGCACAGACTTTCACTTCTGCTGTCCAAAAGTGGAGTGCAAGCTCTTTTTCCTGGCTACACTTAAATGTTAAGAGAGGACAGAGACTAAACCTAAATTGATCCAAGACACACATATCTCATTGCAGCTGCCAGATTCTCCTGGGATCCTCCAGCAGTCCTAATCTACAGAAGTCTAGGGCTGCCACTATCTAGAGGACAGTTTCACTTATACTTACAAAGGGTTGCTCAAAGTTCAGCCCTTTATAAATATTTCAATAAGAGATACATATTAAGATGCTGCTTATAATGACTGGGAGTAGTTAACTCTGTGTTGCTAAAAATCCATGGGGACCCTTCCTCTGACACCTTCAGTGTGATCAAGCCTGGCCTCCTGTACAAGGCTGGAAAGCATTAAAGTCAAGGGGACAAATGGGCTGGTAGAAGGACCTGGAGCGGCCATGAGCTGTGCATGTGTGTGTGCGCACGCAGACAGAGGGACACCGGCAGTGCGGGCCAGGGGGCTGCCTTCCCAGCATCAACTCTCATCTATGTGGGTATGACAAAATCTGGCCCTGAGCCTTTGCAGATATTTGGTTATAATCAGGAGCCCATTAGCAGTGAAACTATTAATCTTCTCATAGACATTTAGAGAATAAACCACAAACAGCACAGCAACAGCCAGTAGGGATGAAGCATTAAAAGGTGGTCTGTCTGTCAGAGCCCAGTGTGAAACAACAGCTGCAGTGTTCGCTGAAGAGCAGTGAGCTCTTATCCCTGCACCCCCCTGGCTCCCAGCATGGACGAGGTTAGAAAGTGAAATGTGACCTGCTGGGCAGACCTGATCTTGCAAATGTGCACAGCCCATTTGGCTGCAGGGGAACTGAAGAAGCCGGTCTGGCCAGGCTTGGACAAGAGACCTTCAAAAAGACTCAATTGTGGGTACAAGGTTGGGTCAGCCTTGATTAGGCTATTGAGGGTCTGTTCCTGATGCATGTGATGTAAATTAATTAGCTTTCGTCCTTTATGAGAAATTCACCATGGAAGAAGAGTTTTTCTAGGGTATGGCTCTTTTTGAGGAGCACAAGAAGACCTGTTCAGCAAAAGCACCATTAACCAGTACACTTCTGATTTTTCTCTTTGATTCCTTTTAAATATTATTCACTGATGTTGTCAAGGCATCATGTGGTCATTTGGAGGCTACCTGGGAAAGCAGGAATTAGCATCTAACATCACTAAGATGCTGGTGTCCTCATCCTATCTGAGCAATCTCTGTGATCAGGTGGCTTGACTTCCCCTTCCCATTACACCATCTCTGGCAGACAGAAAGTAACTGCCTCTAGTCCTAGCCCTAAGTCAGTCAAAGAGGAACTGAATAAAGTAAAGAAGGCAAAGTCTCAGAATCCAACAAGCTGAAAATATTGATGACTTCCTCTAGTTTCAGCAGAATTAGCAAAAGCTGGGCTTTTTGTCCCTCTCTATAATTGCAGGGTGTCTTTACTTCTCATAGCTTTGTCCTTGCCAGTGGGAGAGGTCACAAAGACTGACCCCCTGCCAGTATTACTTAGGAGGATGGATATTTTCATCGGGTAAAGAGGAAATCATAGGTCAGTGATTTTTGCTTACCTCACTGTCTCTGAAAGTTTGCCCCACTGGCAAAATTTCAGCTTCATGTAAAGTAGGATGGGCTCCTGCTTGTTGAATCCGTATTTCTTCATAAAGCAGTGGTTGGGTCTTCAGGGTCATGGGAGGTGTGTGTCAAGATGTAGCTGCACCTTGAAATGCACCAGAGGAGAGTTGCACAAGTCAGGTAAGGTAGGGGTGCGCTGATTAACAGGGACAGAAAAATCTGTCCTAAAACTAAGGCAAACACTGACTGTGGCCTGTACTCATCTCCATCTTACTCCTGCCACAAAGGCAAAAGAAATGAGGTTTCTGTAGAACTGTTGAGGTTTTAGATGTCAGACAGTAAGTACTGTACAAAGGAAAAACTTGCTGTAAAAGAAAACTGAGGGCATTGATGATTTGTAACAGCCACCTCCTGTTTGCTTAAACTGTGATGGTACACAAGCCCACACCTACACCACAGCTAATTAGACTCCAGTCTTTCTTTCTGGATATGAAAAGACTACACATACACAGAGGGTAACTAATTAATTATCCAGACCACTGGTATCCAAGATACAGTCTATGAAGATTAATATTTGTGTTTTCCCTTAGAGTGAGAGATAGCGGCCTTAAATAAATTGCACTGAATTGCAGTAATGGACATTGAGAATAAATCAGTTTGTTATTTCATTTCCAGCCATATTATATAACCTCCAGCTATCTATGGTGATTTCCACAGCTGGCAGAATACAGTGATTACCCTGGCTATGTACTGAAGTTGGTTCAACACAGCAGTAAAGACTACTGCAACACCAGTGGCTTCTGCCCTCTGAACCTCTCCCCTCCTTTCCCCAACAAACCCAGCACCAGCAGCTGTGGGAGATGAAGCAGCAGTACTTGAAAAGGTCCATTTGCCTTCCTCATGCCCAATTTTGACCCCTGGAGACAATGTGTTTTCTCTGACAGTGGGCAACAGTAGCTGTGAGTGAAGCGGTGGGATGGAGGGAGGGTTCCTGCAGCAAACTGGTCCACGTGCAGGCTGCCCCATCCTAACAAATTCCCACCTGCTCTCAGCTGAGCAAGTCAGACTCATGGAGTCCGACATCAGTGTGAGGTGGCAAAACCACAATGTCCCTGAGGTCAAATCAGCAAGAACGGAATTTCTCAGTGTTTGCCGCTCATTAGTGATGGTTGCTGCTTGACAGCAGTCTTTCCAGTGTATGAAGTGACTATGCAGGCAAATGCTAAAGAAGGCGGTAAGGCCTATAACTCACAGAGAAGTAAGTCAAAATAAAATAAAATTAATAAAAATAAAAAAAAGAAGAAGAAAAGAAAAAGAAAAAGGAAAATTAAGGCTGGCTTTTTTGTGACAAATAGTCACAAGAATAAGTAAAAGCTGTATTTGCAAAATATCTCTATAAACATCTTTCTTTATGTTTTGGGTTTTGTTTTTGCTCTTGTGCACACAAATAAGACTGTATCTGAACTGCCCTAAAATTAAAAATTTCCTGGCTGCTGAGCAGCTGGTAAATATGGCTGTTACCATTACAGGCTCCTCAGCAGCTGGGCCAGACCATGACCCTGGGCTGAGCAGCACAGAGCTTCCCCAGTATCCCTAGCTGGAGAAGGTCTGGGGACAGCACAAGTTACACATGCAGGCAGCCTGATCTTGGGGCAGGGAATGCAAAAGATGTGAGCTATGTCATGCACAATTCAGCTGATGGTGAGGTCAAAGATACCAGGATGCACTGTTGTAACACTGAAATCAGGTGCCAAAGCATGCATAAGGCAATGTGTGCATTTAATTGCATACACAGAGTGCAGCCTGAAATGAAATAACTTTGAAACGCATGCCCTTTTAGGAAAAGTGCTCCATCAATCTGCTTTCAGATTGAAAATTGCATCTAGCACATTATCTGTAGTCATTGGCCATCTTAGTGTTGGCCCAGAGGTTGCCTGAATGAGTAGGACTGGGAGAGCTTATGTTAACAAGAATTTCTAGGTGTATTTTTGCCAGTTTGAAAAGAAAAAAAAGAGTATGAGTGGCACACTGCAAGTGAAAATGGGACCATGCTGCAGTTATCTTTTAGTTTAAATACTTTTGAAAATAGTCTGTATGTGTGGTTTTTTTCTTGGTGCTGTGTTGTTGGGGGTTTTTTTTAGGGTTTTTTTGGTTGGTTAGTTGGTTTGGTTTGGTTTAATCTTATAAACTGTAAAGTTGTTTATTTACAGCTCTTTGTTGGTTTCTGACTTGAGTGTTTTATGTGCTCGTGCCTCCTTATGGAAAATTACAAACAGGTGAAGTGACGGACACTCATTGTACTGATCCTTAACAGAGCCTGGAACATGATGTTTCAGGATGTTACAGAAATGATCAGATCTGCAGGGCAAGCAGTAATAGGCAACACTATTCCTCTAAGCACACATTGAAAAAAATATCTGTAACACTGAAGCAGAACTTCACTACCCTTCTATGCTTGCATCTTATCTTATATAGCCACTATACATTTAATTCTTTTGTTTGGGACTTTTCAAAGGGGGTATGGGAATACAACTGTGTGTTTATATGTATACACATACTCTTACATATAGAGAGTTGTTGAAATATTTTGGATGTACATGTCTGGCTTATCGGCTGTCACATGCACTTGTTGATTTTATTAGCAGAGCCAGACAAACCGGAAAAAAAAAATCCAATCTGGTATCTTCTCTACAGATCCATCACTCCATCATAAGATAGAGAAAAATTTGGTGTCAAAATATTTTTTGACCTTGGACCTCTGGGACCTCTGCATACTGTGTAGAAAGCATGAAAAAGGATGAATAATAGATGTTTGGTCAGGTAGTTACATATATTGATTAGAATCTTTTATTGCTTGTCTTCAGGGCTAGTTTAGTGGCACTAGTTTGTGAGACAGTAAGGAACATTTTCATTTTGCCAGAGAAATTTCTGATTGCTTGCAAGCTGTGGGAAGAATCAAAATAATAAAAGTTCCTTCAGTCAGTATTGATTTTTGGTTCTTTACAGAAGGAACTTTGGGCCATAATGTCAAGATAATTAAGAAATTGGCCATACTAGTGAGTACCAAAATCCTTTCTGACACCTCCACTGGGTACCAGCGTTCTGCTACAGATACTTAGCTACATTTTACAAATCTCTCCATGTATCTTCTCTCGTGTTTGTACAGAATCTACTGCTAATGGCAGAAAAGGTATTCTTAACACCAAATTATTAAAATATCAGATTGCACAGCCATTACTGAGGCATTCATTAATTGCTCTGTTCAAAAGAAGCATTTTACTTACCTTGAAAACTCTGAAATATTTCTAATATAGTCAGAAGTATATGAAATTTAGCTAGATGGTATTTATCTAAGAATGCATCAACAAATCTTTTGTACAGTGTTATCCTTCCAGACTTCTGATTTAGGCATCATCAGGTAAGCTTTACGTTTGTGTTATTCTCTCCTAGTTTTTTCCCCCTCTTCATTGTCATGGAGAGCTAAGGAAATAATATTCAGGATAAATAACATAAAATCATTGTTCCTTGTCTCTCACTCCTACCAGATTTCTAGGCTTCTACCCATAAACTAACTTGCAAGCTCCCACTGCAAAAGCAGCATGTGCCTCAAATCAACCAATTCCCGAAAAAGTTGGTGTTTAAATGTCTAATAGATTCATAGGACAAAAGGGCTTTTTTTCGTGCATTGTCTAGTGTAGGTGAGTAAACAAGGTTTCTAATGTTGCGCAGAGCATGCTCAATGGCCCATGATCAACCTCTTAGAAATGTTTCAAACAGCACCTTAAAAACCCCATGTATGGGAAAATCCAATGGTACGCTCTTTCACTGGTAACCACCCTTGATGTTGAAAACATGACTGATTTTCAGTTTGCTTTTTTTTTTGCATCAACTTCCACAACTGGATTTTGATCTGCTTCTGTCTTACCATTAGAGTCATGAGGATTGTCATACACTGCTGTGTAAGACACGGTGTGCTTGAACAAAAGAAGTGGAAAGCACCAGTACTAGTGTATGTTTCCTGTGCAGGTTAATATGTCTCCCAATCTATCCCCAGTATGAGGTAACCACATAACTTTATACAATTTATTCATTCTCATCTTCTCCTCAATTTCCAGAAATAGGTGTTCCCAGCTTAGCTTAAATGGTAGTTCCTCTTATTAAAAGCAAGAAGTTTGCTTTGATCTTCCACTACTTAAGCATAATTGTGTCTAGACAGCCTTCCAACTAGCTTGTCCAATTTATAAATGGACAAAGAAGGTACATGCTACATGTTTTTAAGGATAAATAGACCAATATTTAAAAAGCACTAAGAACCCTTTCACTCAATATGTTCCCAGAACACTGCACTATTTCCAATTATCCTGCTTTTCTTCAAACCTAGAAACAACAAATGAATAACAGATGTCAACTTCTATTGAAGGCTACTCACTGAATGGTAGTTACTCTTGCTTATTGGAAACCCTTTTAGAATTATTTCCCTTTCTTTCTGTTACCATGACAATATTTGGCCTAATCCCATGGCTTTTTTTCACATCTAAGAACACCGTGTAGGCAAGTGGAATTATCATTAAAATTAATCCTATTCAACACTGATAATGAATGTCTTAACTGGGTCCTTGTTTGTAAGTGTTACATTCCTAATATGATTCCTTCAGGAAAGATAGTATGGAAAACACAAACCCTTAACTTCCTTTGATTATAAATAGTTGATTATACCCTGGCTGTGCTAGGCAATGCATCACAATGCTATGAAAATACTGTCTTGTTCTGTTGAGAATGTTCTGCTGTGCTACAATGGGACAAAGCTACTATGACACACTCCACCTTCTTTGTGAATGTGTAAAGATTAGCCTCCAAATTTATCTAGATTTCAAAAAATCTATACAACTCATCTTGTGCTAAAAAAGATTGTCTTCTAGATCTGACTTCTTTTCAAAACACCTCTAATACTGAAAGTACATTAATTTCTGAATGTAAATGTTAACACATAGATGTCTACCTAATCTACCCATAAACCCCCTCCACTCCCCTTCCCCATATCCCTGTGGGCTGAACTGTAGTCCATGAAAAAATATGCTTCTTAAACCCTTATGCAATAGAGCAACCAATGTGGGGAAGAAGTACGTGCTCTAAGTGGAATGATAGCTGTAGGAAATTTTTCTTAGTTTTCCTTTTGGATGATAGCAAAAAATCAGTTACATTATTCGAGGTCATTTACACATGTAGAAATCACTGGTGTGGGTATCCAGTATAGGGGCCTGTAGTATAATCAACGTAAGTTTATTTTAAAAAAGCACATGTAAAGCTAGCTTGATATCTTTTCTGCTGTGGTTACAGGTTTGACTGATAAAGGTAATGGTGTTAACGTAACATATTTAGACTTCTGTAAAACATTTGGTCTCATACCATGTGACATGTCGATTAAGAAATTAGAATAACACAAAATCAACATGGCCCACAGTAAGTGGATTAAAAGCTGGCTATACTGTTTATTAATGACTTGGAGGGAAAAAGAAAATATTTGCCAACAGAGACAGCAGATGGCACAAGTATCGGGGAGAGCTAAATAGTGTAGAAGAAAAATCACTGAGAGAGGGAGTGACCTCAATCACTTGGTAAACCTGTCCATCCAAACATGCGTTTTGACAGAGCCAAATTCATAGCCTTAGAGCCAAAATTCACCCTGTGCTACAGATGGGGGCAGATCAGGGGAAGACTGTGGCTCTGAAAGGTTTCAGCAGCTGTGGTAGACAAGTAGTCTAGCCTTTGTGTCTGACTCCCATAAAGTCACTCCTGAAATACTATGTCCATCTCTGGAAAGGATCAGAGATGAGCTAACAGTGTGATCAGAGACAGGAGAAACATTATTTTCAAAAACACTTTGAGGACTGTCATCTATTAACTGGATTATAAAGAAGGCTAAGGATTAATGGGCTATGAAACCTCTGACTGTCTACACGAGGAATGCACATTTGATGCGTTTAGTCTCTTGGAGAAAATGATATGTCTCTATGCCTGGAAGCTAGAACTGGCCAAGTCAATATTAAAAATTAAAAGGAAAATTAGAGCACTGAATATTATTGACAGCATTGAAAAAATCTGTGAAAGGCTGCAGTAGATTCTTGATTGCTGGTAAATTAAGGTAGTGTTGAGATTAATTTCTAGAAGTTATATGGTAGTCCAAGAAAGATTTGATTCAGGTTAGTCCTCTGATCTATATAACAGAGGGAACAGTTTTTGGCTACTCACAACATGTAAAAGAAAGTTTATGAAATTTGGGCCTATTACCAGCAATGAAACAAACAAACAAAAAAATTCCCCTAATGGTAACTTGGGTCATGAAGTGGAGTGGTGCCTATGCATGTAGGGCAAAATCCAAATAAAGAACTTGTATCTTGTGGCACCTGGGGGAATGTCAGATTCTAGCTCTCCCCTGTACCCCAAATTTTGTCTACCAGTGTATAAGGTACTGTAGACCTCTTTCCTTCTGGGGAGGGAACTGGATGTCAGACAAGATTTGCACAGGCATCTCAGATGGTGGTCAGCTGAATGGGTCCCCACATGTCTAAATCTCTTAAAGGCTGAGGATCAGGCTTTCCTCCCAAACACAGGGCTTAGAGCAGAGGGGAAAGAGTAGTAGAGTTTGTTGTCAGACATTGCATCTACTGCCTCTACTTTTTGCACAACACTTGTTGAGCTGTTGAGAAACTCCTTGCTAAGTGCTTTTCATTTCCTGTGAAAAAGTAACAAACAGGATACATTCAGATCACTTAGGTTTGTTAAATACAATGATTCCCACCTCTGTTAATAAATCAGATTTATTGTACTGATTTGATAGTTTGCTGGTTTCAAAAAATCTTTTAAATGGCACATTGATATTCAGTTAGTTATTTTAAATTAAATTAAATTAAAATTAAATTTTAAATTTAAGTGGAGTATCCCAGGGAACTGCCAAATTTACATATCTCTCTCTGTTCTAAAGATGGTATTTTGTGTGATGTGGGATGTACTTTCCATTTCAGCTGCTTCCTCATGTTGTTTGTTTGCCTGAGACAAATATTGTAATTTACTAGCAAAGAATGGGCCATTTCCAGACCATTTTGGTAAGCAAATGTGTTGCCATTTTCATATCTATTTTTTGTGATAATTCAGTCTCTCACTAGTTCACGACCATTTTCTATATGTCTAATACTAACGTTATCGGCCCCAGAGGAACACTTCATCTTAACATGCATGTATCTGTATTCAACCATATCTGAAAAAGTTAAAAT
Organism: Falco peregrinus; assembly: GCF_023634155.1. Taxonomy (NCBI): domain Eukaryota; kingdom Metazoa; phylum Chordata; class Aves; order Falconiformes; family Falconidae; genus Falco; species Falco peregrinus. The sequence continues at coordinate 41,739,949 of NC_073739.1, read as the reverse complement.
GTGTTCCAGAAACATTATTGTCTTTGGGCAAATGGGGTGAGGCAGGCATCTTTGGAAGGTGAAATCCTTACTGATAAGTTCCCCTGGGCCATTATTCTTGTTAGCGAATGTGCAAAAGCCCTGTGTCCTCAAACACTGGGGTCAAGACTGCCTCCCATGGTCCCTTCCAGCAGCTTCATTCAATGGGTCTGTGAGTCTAAAAACTCCTTTGGAGAGAGACCATCTCATAATAATTTCATATAGGTCAAAACTTCTTGACAGCTGTTTAACTTGGAGCACTTGGGACTTCTTGGTGACTCAACTGGCTTCTTTTTATCAAGAGAGAAGCAGGTCACCCTGAGACTGACACCACCCATTTTAAGTCCCAATTTGTTGTGTTTCTGTGAAGTATGGAAATTAAACCTGGTCATCTGGTGCATAAGTTTTTAATGTCCTAGCTTAGGTGAACCTCTGAGAAGTCTGGTGGTTCTCTTCGGAACTAAAGAGTGGGCTGGGATGCACAGATACCCAACAAATCATTAAGCACCAACTGTAGTGAAGCACTTACAGTACAGCATCCCCTATGCAACATCTGTCAGTAGACATTCTCATTATTTATTTTATCTGTGCATATATATACACACATATATGTATGTATGTACATAGATATGAACATTTTCATGTTATATATTTTATGTACCTATTTATAGACACACATACATGCACACACATATGTAATCTACTAAAAAGACCACCTGTATGTCATCCTAACGATTTTCTAACCGCTAATAAACCAGTGCAAATCCATTCTTCTTCTTTTTTTGTCTTTTTAATATTGTTTAGAAATTTAAAAACAGATTTTCTACCAGAAACTTCCCATTTCAGGAAAACAAATGAGCTTCAAGTTATGACATGAATATAATAGCAGATAGCTAATGTTCTAAGGATACCCTGATACTGCCATTACACAGCTAATCATGGAGCTGAAAAGCATCCTAATCTAGCATCTATCTCTGTAACTGTAGTATTAAAATGCCATTACATAATAAGTATGGGAGGAAGACTGCCTCTCTAAAAATGTGAACAAATTCACAGTAAACAATATTCTTAAATGAAACAAGGACGTTGTGGCATGATACCTTCCTTCCCACTTCTTTACTTCAGTCAAAAAGCACTCCATGTAATTGCAGGAAGGGGTGCATTTTGTCTTCAAAAATGTGTCTTTCAACTACATCCAAACACGTACCTGGGTTTTATTAAGTAAACAGACCAAAACAGAAGGAGAGAATTCAGCTTAATTTCAGTCTTGATATTATCTGTTCTAATCAGCAGCATTTGTAGGATTAGAGGCATGTAGTACTTGAAAGAAACCCTTCTGTGTTTTCTTCTGGAATACAATAATCAAATCGAGCTTGAAAATAAATTTTGAAAAAATTAACTGAGTATTACAGGGCTTTCCTGCACTGATGCAAAGCCTAGATTTTGGAAGTGGTTAACACAGAACTGTCTTAGAGCGGTACATTGCTGTGTTCACTTGCCTGACACAAACTATGCTTGCAGTGGCCCAAGGCATTACACCGAGTTACATGCCCACCTGTGGTATGTGAGCAGTCCCGCTGATTTCAGTGAAGTTATTCCTGTTCAAAGTCTGACCAGTAGTTAACTACATTTTCTGCATAAGGACCCACTGTGGCTTCTAAAAGGAGTTTGCTTATGGACTGCCGTCTGTAAGATAGGGAAGAGGGGATTTTCATGTTTTGTGGTAACAGGAAGAGGACAACATGCCAGAATCAGAGAAAATACCTACTTTTTTGGTTGGTCTTGAGCTACAGAAGATGTGGCTAACATCTGAAAATCCACCCACGTACTAAGAAGCAGCAGAACACTTATAAGCCATTTCACTTTTACTTCACTATGTGTATATGATGTACATAGAGTATCCAGGACTCTCCTGGATACAGGAATTATTGTTATTCTGTGTACATAAGGGGTGTGTGTGGGGTGTGGGGTGGGCAACAAAGGAAGAGACAGGAATGAGGGCTAAGGGGAGAGGAAAGGACAGAAAGTGGTAGGAAAATGTATTATTATGTGGATTAGTGTAGACAGGACTGTGTAGCTGATGCTCTAATCAAAGCTGCTACTTCCATCTGAGCATTGGTCCTGACCACAATTGCCATAATGGCAAATACCGACATATCACTACAGTAAAAGCAACAAGCTGATGAACCGGACCAGCTAGCCCACCCAGCATAAAAACTCATTGCTTATAAACAAAGCAGCTGACGTCCTGGAGGCTAATTAATACTTTTGCTATTCTTAGTTGTAGGCTAGACACCTACAACCTCCAGAGAAAATCTGTGTCTAACTGTGTTTGGTGTCCTAACAAGTGACACTGGTTTTAGCCAACCGATGCAAAAGCATGCCAAAGTTCTGATTATTTTGAAGGGGATACAAAAGTGCACTTCACAAGCTGACCAGTATAATTCCAATAGTCTGTAATCTCTTCTCAGAAATTAGCTGTTAACCCTGTGGTCACAGAAATAGAGTGAAGTAAAAGCACAATTTGCACGTAGTCTTCATGCTTCACAGAGAATGAAGAAACTCCTTCTATATCTTTGTCTTTTGCAACAGAAATTTGACTTTGTCTTCTACTCATTATTCCTGATGTGAGAAAAGCTATTATTATCCTTTCAGGATGCAAAGAAAGTATAGAGTTGGTGCTGGTGAAGTTGAGACTTGAAATTCACACAAAGGGACCATAGTTCTACCCAATATGTTACAGGTAATTCTCAGGAAAGAACAGCAGCTTTTCTTCAAAGTCCTCTGTGCAAACCACTGAAGATATTTAATTACAAGCATATAGGTAAAGCAGTTGCATACACATATGTAAGTTCATACCACACACACACATAAACATTTGTGCTTTTTACATCCTGAAAGGATAATAATAGCTTTTCTCACATCAGGAATAATGAGTAGAAGACAACGTCAAATTTCTGTTGCAAAAGACAAAGATATAGAAGGAGTTTCTTCATTCTCTGTGAAGCATGAAGACTATGTGTAATCTGTGCCTCCTGGGTGCAATGCATATATCTGAAATAGCATCAGTTAGTGTATTTTTCATTTCCTATTTGATATTATTCATTAAATGGATTGTAACTTTTCACAAATCATGTCAGTTATGAGTAAACAACAACTAAGGCATAGAGGTGTTTCCCAACTAATAGAAAAAAAAAAAACAAACTACCTTGTAAACTGATTCAAGAATAAAATTCCCAAGAAACAGCTTTAATAGCTTCTATGGTATTAGGGGACCCAAAACCTAAAATCAGTGCAATACTTTACTTGTATTAAATTAGTTCTTAATATCAGAGGGAAGCAAAGCACTATGCAAGGGTCCCTGTAAACATCATCCTTGTTCAGATTTGTCTGCATGTTCTAGTGGGGTTGTAATGGTTTCATCATCTGGCAGACTCATGCAAGGCATAGGAGTAGGTGCAGCTGCTGAAGCAGGTTGCAGCTGACTGAAATCGTGCAAATCTGCCAGACCTGCACAGCCACCCATCTTGGGGGTTTGTGCAATTCCCTCCTTTTTAATGTTGGAGCATTTTACAAATTTTTATCTACCCACCTTCAAAAAAACCTTGTAAATTAAGACCTACTATTGCTGTCATTGCATTCAAAGACACGACTATCAGAAAAAAGACACAGGCCAATGCTGTCAGGGTCTGGGCTGTAATAACTTCTCCCTGGCCAAAGGCAAAAGTCCACAAAGGGGCAGAAAATTGAAACAGAGTCTTTCTGAATCTCAGTTAAGGTCTGATCTGCTGAACTATCTTTTATTTCCGCATGCCTTCATCCTCCAAAGATTTGCCTGATTTTACTGCTGTGCTCCTCAGTTTCAATGGGCTTTATGAACTGCAAAATCAAGCGCACATATAAGCCTTCACCTCTGACAGTTTAGAAGAAGAATAATTTTTAAAGAAATACATGAGTTACAGAAGGCAAGATTTTGACATCAGTTTTCTGCAAACCTAAAACACAGGAGTAACAGGAACTCATGCCTGGAAGTAGGAGAACTTCAGCACTTCATGGGTGACTTTAACAAATTAGTTATTGAAATAGTCATTAAGAATACATGTGCTCAGGGTCCTTCTTATGGCTTCCAGAAAGTTAATTACTGGTGAATTGGAGTTTTCTCCTGAAAGGATTCAGGCAGATGCATTAGAATTTTTTGGGATTCATGCTGTATCTTGTGTCTCACACACACAGGGATGCAATTAGTTTGTGCAGCTGGAGGCATCATGAGGAAACTGTCAGTGTTGTGAACAAGCGTGAAAAGTTCCTGCTGCCCACACTAGTGCTGGAACTGCCAGTTAGCTCCTTCATCCAAAGGTACTGTTAAGGAATGGGTTTTGGGGAGTGTTTTGGGGGGTGGGGTGCGGAGGGGTGGGGAGTTGTTCCTCTTCAGAGAAACACAAGTGTGCTTGGTGAGGAATAACAAAAGGTATAGGCTTAGAACGTCTACTTCCAGCAGTTTTTGCTGAGCCATATTTAGAACAAGAAAGCTCTTCCCTTATAGTGCTGACAATAGCTATTTAATTGTTGAAGACACAAAGCAATTTCCAGCCCAAGTACATTAACTGACATTCAAATCACATTACCTTACATTCTTTCATTTGTCCAGTGAGAGAAAAAAAACCACCAAAAAAACCCAGAAAAAAATAATTGACATATGTCTGCTGGCATTAGAAAAGCTGGGCCCACAATTTTAGGGGCACTCAGCAGAGCTCACAGCATGTAGAGTTGAATGTTGCTGCGCTTGTACTGGCTGTCTGTGGTTATACAAAATATTAGAGTTGTAATTAGGTCTGCCAAAAAATGGAGGTTTGGAATGTCCAAAATAATTCTTAAATTTGTGTCTAGTTTGTCAAGTATCTCAAGCTGACAGAAGAGATCTCTTCTAGAACGCAGCGTTTTGACATTTTCAAAGTGAGATGTTTCAATTTTTCACTTTAGAACAACATTTTGTTTCAAAACTTATCTAGCAATGATACTTGAAAAGCACTCAAATACTCAGAATTGAGGTAAACATTTTGGTTTGGGTTAAGGAAAACTCTTTGTTCAAATCACAGTCCTTTTTCCTTAAAATATCAGTTATTTACATTATGTTACTCCTGCAGGCAATGGGTGGCTAGCCGGCCACCTGGCAACTACAGAGGTAAGCAGTTGGGGAAATTTTCATTGCCTTAAGGAAATGCTTGAGGGAAACCTGGACAGTTTTTGTGATGGTAACATAGAAGCACACAGGGGAGTGGGGAGAGAGGTGCAGGAAATTTTATGACAGATCCCTGTCCTTACTGTTTTAGACTGGGATAATCCACTACCTCACCATAAAACCAGTGATGGGAAGACCTTATTTTGCAAATCTGACCTAAGAAATAGGAATGTCTACAGACATGATCTTTCCTCCTTGTTACTTCTGTGAGCACCTTTGTTTGCACAAGGAAAGAATAAGCCAAGTTTTTCTTTTTTAGCTGTCATTTATTGCTAGTGTTATATCATGATAGATTGAACTACTTAATGTAGCATCGTATGTGGATGAGCTACAGTGAAACAAAATTAGCAAATGAAGCTTGAGCTCTTCACATTATATATTTAGGGTGAAATGAAACTTTCAGATCAACTGTCTGTTCTTGCCTTGATCTTTATTTAAAATACTCTGATTTCTGAAGCCTAGGTTCTTACATTTGGCATGATGGTTACCAAAACACAAAAGCATGTTATAAGACAATAGGAGTGCAAAATACCTCCTGTTTGATAAGATCAAGGACTTTAGAAAAACAAATTACATGGGGTATCCCATACCTTACCTTCAAGGGAAATCTAGGCCAGTTTTTTAGACTGAAAAGTTAATACTTTGTTGCTCAAAGGCCCACTTACCAAGTGACTGTAGTACATAATTTCTGGCAAATTCACCCTTGTGATAATTTATGTTCTTGGGTTAGTGACTGATGAATTTATATGGATTAGGGACTAATGAAGCTAGCTAGAATGAGACCAGATGCTGGGTAATTTTTACTGTCCAATTTCTCTGAATCTTTCCATTTTTGTCAATCTTCTTTCCCTTAGGTTTTTATGATTACAGACTAAAGCTTATTCCAAGAGATTTTTTTTGGATGTGGCTGCTCTATTAAAGAGACTAAGACAAACCCCCAGATTTGTTTCACTTATAAACCTTGGCTGTGTTTATTGCAGCTGCCCTTAAAGGATTTAATCTTCTTACTTTCGTGCATATCACCATATTCTGGGAGGTAGCACTACCTACATGGGCACTTGAACCACACTGTGTACAAGAAATAGAAATACCAGAATCGTATATGAAGTAAACTAAATCTTTCTAGTGCTGGAAGGTCAGTCAGCCAAACCATCTTTCAAAGCAAGTAACAGAAGAATTCCAGTGGCTTCCTTGAGTGCAGTTTTTTGCCAACCCTGGTCTTATTCCTGCATGAGGTACAGCAGGACCCTGAGGTTTAGGGCAAATCTGGAGAGCATTCTTCAGTCTGGAAAGGGCATCCACCTTCACTACAGATTAGATTAGACATGAACAGGAAAAGATGGTGTAGTAGAAATAGACATGAATCATAGAGCTTGTCCTCATCTTTCATTATACACTAGTTAACCCAATGCTAAATACTTACGAAAATTTCGCCCCACACCTCCTTTGCATTTACAGCTACCCTGAAGGATGGGAGCTTACTGTGCCAAGAACTTTGGAAAGCGGTGGGAAATAAATGCTGCCACAGGAGGGAAGGAAGGTTGCAATCCACTGTGTACAGGCTAGTTCTGTATATAGGTATGCATGCAAAATTTTTAGTATTGCAAATTGCCAGCAATCTTCTTCCTTCATTGATGGGTCTGTCCACTTTTGTAAGCGGAGGATAAAGAGAACTGTGAAGGAGGTGAGCTCAGGGACCCTCTCAGTGATGAAGCAGTGCTGGATGTGGGGCACTGGAGCAAGACAAGGCTCAAGGACCTTCAGGTGACAAAACAGGGATGTCAGCTCTGGGATGAGAAAGGATTTGGCCAGGGAAACACCTCGCAGGTGGAATGGGCAGAGTTATGGGGCACTATGGAGAGGATGAGGAGGAGGAAACTTGCTGGAGGGATGTCCAGCTTGGTTTAATTTCCAAAGATATTATCAGTAAAGGGTCTATACTGCCTCAATGACACTTTCAATCCTCCTTAAGCTAAACTGAAAACCTGATGATAAGATTCATATTTGAAGTACTTGATGCTATCTCAGGTAATTCCAAAAGCATCCAAAGACTCAAAAAGAAGGTTTAACTTTTATCTTTCCTCTCAGGCAGAGATCTGACATAGTATAACCCATACTTTATATATGACACAAGGAAATCTGCAAGCGATTGACACAGTTCACCAGGAAGGTGGAAGTGACATCCATGTAAGAGTGGGACCAATGGGTTTGTGCTTTTTTCTGATGATGTGCTAAACCTAGTATATTTAAAAAAAAAAAATAATCTTGCAGGTCACACATTTCATGTAGACCGTAAATGTGTATGCACTCTTGTTTCAGTGGTATTGAAATCTTACTGTGCAGTAAAGCAAAAGTTTCCAGCTGCTTCAGGTAACCTCAGTGCTTGCTACATACCAAAAGATATATAAATTCTGAGCCAGATCTGTAAGGAAAAAGCCATGTTGACAGGTGAAATTTTCTTATAAGAGTTCACTCCTATCACTTATCACTAGCCCCAGCAGGTAATCATCTGGTTTGACGAAAGTGCTTGGCTGTCCTGAAGTGGCTGACTGCTAGAAGTCTGAGGTGAAACAGTCCCATTTACTGTTTGAAAGCATTTCATTGGCAATCCATAGCATCTCTCACTCTGGCATATAACAGCTGTTAATGGTGCATTATAGAACATAATGCACTTCACCATGGTATTTCATTGTTTTAGGTGCTATTCCTTTGTCAGAGATACCTTATTAGAGCTTATCGTTACATGCCTGACATTATTTTAATAGCTTTGGCAACAATATATATAAACAAATCAGAGACATACAGCGAGGTCTGAGCTGCTTTTCATGTCACTTCCTGACTTAATTCAAGGCTAACTTTCCCCAAAGTTATTAAGATGTTTACATAATTATATAAGAAGCAGCTCCTCTTCCCATTTATTTTCACTGTCTGTGTATGCAGATGGAGATCTCTCTCAAACCAGAATCTGAATTACACAGCTAGTCCAAGACTCTGAGTCAGCAGAAACTAAAGACCTTTTATTTTCGTAAAGGATGGTGTTATCAAAACAGGAAGAATTTGGCTGAAAGAACATTGTGTCTTTTATATTCCTTTGCTCCCAGTTCCCATTGAACTGATAAAATGTTCCAGGAAGTCCATCTCTCTGGAGGGGTATGAAAATACACTGGGAAGATTTCTTTAAGGAATACTACCAGGTCGCTTGAAATCAACAATTTGATTTTGTTCTAGAAAGAGCTGAGTGTGAGAAAAACTACTATGAATGTGAATTCTCCCTCTACCTCTCATCTTTCAAGAGACAATAGGTGAAGTGTTGGCTCTAAAGAACAGAATATCATTGTGTTCATTTATACAAGCTATAGTATACTAAGAAAATTAGACTTTCTTTGAATCCAGGGGAAAAATAACCCCATATATAATGCCTACTTATTAATTACAACAAATACTAATACCTTAGATGGGGATGGTGCTGCTCAGTTTCATTCAGGTGGAAAGGTGGAGCAGATTACCCAGCACACAACACACAGGAACCTTCCCCAATTAATTTAAAATGAGCCATGACTGTAAGTACATTCCCTTCTCACTTATGTGATCATTTTTTAAAACAGACTATTACCTGTTAGTCTAACCTCAGCTCCTGGAAAAATTATGGGCAGGATTATTTAAATAATGCAATCATCAGGAACAATCAATACGGGTTCACAAAGGGGAAGTCCTGTTTACCTAAGTAAAATATCCTTCTATGATAAGGTCACCCACCCAGTGGATGAAGGGAAGGCTGTGGTTGTAGTTTTTCTGGATTTTAGTAAGGCTTTTGATACTGTCCCTCACAGCATCCTTCTGGAAAAGTTGTCCAGCTGCAGGATGAGTGGGTTCATGGTGTGCTGGGTGAAGAACTGATTGAAAAGCAGATCTCAAAGTGTTGTAGTGAATGGGGCTACATCTGGCTGATGACCAGTCACCAGTGATGTTCCTCAGGGCACAATTCTGTGGCCAGTTCTGTTCAATATATGTATCAATGATCTGGATGCAGGAGTTGAATGCGCCATTAGCATGTTTGCTGGTGAAACCATACTGGGAGGTGCTGTTGACTCCCTTGAGGGACAAGAGGCCTTGCAGAGGGATCTAGATAGATTGGAACATTGTGCAATCATCAGCAGGATGAAATTTCACTAGTACAAGTGCTGGAATCTGCACCTGGGATGGGGTAACACCAGGCACAAGTATGAACTGGGAGAGGAGTGCTGGAGCGCAGCCCTGCAGGGAGGGATCTGGGGGTGCTGGCTGCCACAGGCTCAGTGTGGGTCAGCAGCGTGCCCTGGCCGGCAGGAGGGCAAACCGAGTCCGGGGGGGCATCAAACACAGCATGACCAGCCGGTCAGAAGCGGGGATTGTCCCGCTGTACTTGGCCTTGGTGCGGCCTCACCTCGAGCACAGTGTGCAGTTCTGGGCCCCACAGTTTCAGAAGGGTGTTAAGGTCCTGGAATGTGTCCAGAGGAGAGCAACGGAGCCGGTGGGAGGGCTGGAAGACATGTCCTGTGAGGAGCGGCTGGGGACTCTGGGTTTGTCTGGCTTGGAGAGAAGGGGGCTGAGGGGTGACCTCATTGCTCCCCACAGCTTCCTGAGGAGGGGACGTGGAGAGGGAGGTGCTGAGCTCTTCTCCCCGGGATCCAGTGACAGGACGTGTGGGAATGGTTCAAAGCTGTGCCAGGGGAGTTCAGACCAGACATTAGGAAACATTTCTTTATTGAGAGGGTGGTCAAACACTGGAACAGGCTTCCTAGAGAGGTGGTCAATGCTCCAAGCCTGTCAGTGTTTAAGACAATGCCCTAAATTACATGCTTTAACTTTTGGTCAGACCTGATGTAGTCAGGCAGTTGGTCTACATGATTGTTGTAGGTCCCTTCCAACTGAAATACTCTATTCTATTCCATTCTATTCTATTCTATTCTATTCTATTCTATTCTATTCTATTCTATTCTATTCTATTCTATTTCTATTTCTATTCTATTCTATTCTATTCTATTCTATTCTATTCTATTCTATTCTATTCTATTCTATTCTATTCTATTCTATTCTATTCTAATTCTATTCTGTTAATTCTGTACTATACTATATTATATAAAAAAGGAGGAGATAAGATTCTGAGATGCATTTGTCTAACACACTAGTTCTCATCCTCATTTGATCCTCTACTTTAACAGCTTCTGAATTTCAGCCCAAGATCCTTAGGTTGATTTGAAAAATTACTCTATTTCAACTGTACCATATAGCTGATTGAAACCAATTTTCCCTGGTCTACTTGTCTTTCATTCAGGAAGACTAAGAAGATTAAAGTGGCTTTTTTGTTTCTGGCATGAAAAAGAAAATTCCAGTTAAAATTGGAGTTGAAAACAACTATTTCGAAATATTCTGAATCAACTAGTGCTCATTTTGCCTGTTATGATTTTTAAAATATATGCTGATTTCTATTATAAAAGCAATAATGACTTAATGGAGTTTTTCATTAACTAAACCTATAAACCAAATACTTAATAATCACCAAAACCTGCTCCAAACTGAGGAGGAGATTAAAAAACCTGAACCATATTTAAAACAAAAAATCTAAGTAGTTAAGTAACTCTTAATTATTCTGGTGCAGATCAAAATAAGGTGTACTGAAGTAATGATTAATATATAACATGTACATAAATATAATATGTGGAATGTTCTAAAACTTTTCAAAGGCTTCCACTGTAATTTTCTAAAATTAATAATCTTCAACAAAGATTGAGGGGAAGACTCAGTAGTCTCAACTTGAGTTCTCTCAAGCTGTTTCAGTCATCCACACTGCGAGAAGCAAAGGATTATTTACCTTATTATTTCTCTCCTTTATTCTCAGACACATTTAATTGCACTGTGGTCACCAGGCAATGTGCTAAAAATATTAAAATTGTTTGATAGAGAGAGTCCAGCTGACTCTTGTTTTAACGTGCATTGTGCAGGCATAAGTCATTGCTTACCTCCCTACCTTCTCCCAGAGAACTGCATTAAGAGCACCATTAAATTGCTGTCTCACCCAAAATCCATAGTCCAGATCATAAATACCTTTTTCACACATGAAAGAAATGTGCAATTCCTTTTCGTATATATGACTGTATTCACCTTGCTCAAAAAAAAATGTCTTCATCTCAACAATGGGCGATCTTCCCAAGGCACTGAGTTGCCCCATAGCTCACTTGCTCTCATTCTCACTCTTTCTTTTTCTAAACCAGAAGTTTTCTTCCCTCCTCCCAAGGTATATTTGTCTCTTTCCACATCTCATCCTAAGGCTGGTTCTCTGCCTAGAAATCAGGCAACCAGTGAAGAAGACGTCAAGGAAATGTTGGAAGAACTGGAAGAGCACCAACATTACATGGCATTAAGTAAAAGGCTTATTTAAGGTGTTAATGTTTAATTCCTGTCAGCAATGCAAATTATGGGGATAGCTAAATTATAACATCCTGTCTTTAGGATTCTAAACTGATAAAAATTCTTAAGTTCCATGCCAAAATGCAAAAAAAAAAAAAAAAAAAAAACCAAAAAAACCAACCCCAAACCAAAAAAAGGGAACCTTTACCTTTTGTTATAGCTTTAGGGCCCCTTAACCTCACTTGGAACCACTGTTGCATGACCACATGGTGTGGAAGGCTATGGACCTGATGTTGGAGAGGCTGTTGGAAAGGATTCTTGTAGTGAAGGATCTCAAGCTGTTTCTCTTCCAGCTGGTATCAGCAGGAAGAGCAGAAAAGACTTTTTCTGTGGCTATGAAATATACATTAAGTGACAGCCAGCTAAGTATGACAGCATTTTCCCTCAGATTGTCTCAGAGTGCATCCAGATAAGCTATGGTAAATAGAGCCAAGGAAATTTAAGATCCTGTGCTTCACATGCTGGCAGTTACCCTCACTGCAGTTAAGCAGGCAAAGACAGTAGTAACCACAGGTTCCTTAGCACAGCAGTTCACAGCCTGACATATTAATTTCAGGTGCCCTGTGTTTCATTTTCCATATGTGACACCAGGTGGATGCATTGTGAAAGAGGCCAATCCATGTGCTTTCAGGAAGGTTAACAAAACCCAGTGAAAAGCAGATAGGAAATGCATTAGTCCTATTAGTTACTCGGCTGTTTGCATCTCTGGAATATTTAAGAGTTTCTGACACTTTTTTCCCCTCCTTTTGCATTACTATTATATAACTTATTATACAAAGAACACATTCTCTTTTCTTTTTGAACTTTAAATTTGAACTACATTCTTGGCTAGCAGGGCAGTCAGTGGTAATTTCTTCCACAGTCTAATTATGTTTCGTATGGGATAATATTTCCTTTTATCAGCTCTGAATTTGCCACCTTTTGATTTCCTTGAATGTTTCATTGTCATGTGTGTTATGAGACAGGAAGGATAGAGATTTCTGCTCTGCTTTCTTTTTAACATTCATTACTTTTCATGCTCTTGCCATGTCTCCTCTTCATAGCCTTTCACAAATAAACAATCTCAGTCTTTTTAATCTATCTTCCTAAACAGTTTTCTCATGTGCTTAATAATTTTCAGTGACCTACTCTGACCCCTGTCTAATTCTACAATATCCTTTGTGTGAGAGGTGCTGGGTGCAGTAGTTGAACACCTAATGAGGCCCTGCCATCTATATATATTCCCTACCATAACAAAAAGAGCAGAAGTCAGTTTAAGTTGTTATGCTATGGAAATTTCATAAAAAGCCTAACTTTTGATAATAGCCTAGGCAGGAATAATATTTGGCTTATGTTCTATTTATGAACGAAATCTCCAATATTACTTTATTTTATGCAGCGTTTCTGATGCCAGCTGTATCTGGAAATGCTTTATGGAATGAATATCAGAACAAAAGGATTCTATAGTAAATAATGGCAGTGAGAAATAGCAGCTAAGGATAAATCTGGAAGAGTATTTAGGTCCCAGACTCCCATATAGTCCAAGAGAAAACTTTGGTTGCTATAGGTTGGTAAATGAGTCTGTATTCTCTTATTTTGGCTGGGGTGTGTGCTTCAAAGTGAATTTCCTGTTTGCCCCTAATAACTGCAGTTTGGTTCTCATGGCAGGACACTTATCAAGCAAAAGCAGCAAGTCTCAGCCACTAATGGGTGTCCAGCAACACAATCCAAATACAGCTAATAGGAAATAAACCCCCTATAATGTATGTAGCGTGGGCTTCAGATCCTCTGTGTCCATGTATTGCTCTGCACAGTCCGGCTGTGCTGTACACCTTACCACCACCAGCTGGCCAGTGCATTCAAGTACCTGAGCCAAAGACCCAAAACATCCCTTAACTTACAATTATGATTAACTTTACACACATGGGAAAGCCTCCTAACACTATCTCTACTAACAGATGAGGAAATGTGTTGCATTGAGATAGCCCATATCAGGAGACCTTTCAGTGCTTAGCTCGCACATGCTGAAGGAGAAGAGATACCTGAGATGTGGAAGTAAGGGTTTAATCTGAGCTTGCTTAGGAACAAACTCTAGATTTCTGCCAACAAGGCATTGGTGCAGAGCAGTGCTAGGAATGGTTTTGGGGAGCACAAGGATGCACAGAAACTGCTTTTGGGTGCAGGGAGCAAGAGTCAAGAGTCATACCTGACTGCAGGTACATTCCAAAGGAGTTGTGCTTGTATTCACCCCAATAAAACCTGTTGCAGGCTGTTCCACACTACCCCAGCCACAGATATGCCTGTGTGGAGATCAGGCAGGCATTAATCCCATATGGCACCTGTGGTTTAACCTCAGGGTCCTGCCCATGGCTTTCTTGCAGCAGTATGCATTGGTAGGCGGTAGTGCCGAAAAGGTGCGGTAAAAACCAGCAAAGTGGGTCATACCTTTTGTGCATCTTTGCAAGTCCTTGTTAATTCATGAGGCTGAGAAACTGTAAGAAAAAAACAGGGGATTTAAGATTAGAAAAGGGGAGAGGAGAGGAAGAACAAATGCCAAGGGAAAATATCTGGGAATAGTAGTAAAGGGGACAAGGCAGGAAAGGGATCAGCCCAGTTGCCTACAAATCCCATTGATTAGTAACACAGAAAATTCCCTTAGTGCTGTATCTTTTTCACCAGACACAGAGGGCAATGGAAATACAATCTTCTGTTTGCAAAGCAAAAGCATCAGGAGATAAAGATAGGGCATATATAGGAACATCTGCTCTTCCTGAGAGATAAGCATGCAATAGAATGGGAGCTACAACACAATCACAGGTGTCAGTTTACCAGTGTTACAACAGGGAGGAGCTAGAATTAAAGGCAGCAAAATGAAGAGAAAAAGACTGCAGTCAAAAGTTGTTATGAAATTGAGGGTACAGCTTGTTCTAATAATCCAGAACAAATCCCTGCCTCTTACCTGTGTCAAATATTACAACCAAATAGTTCTGATAATTCTAGTAATCCTTACTACCAGTGGTCAAAACTGGGAGCAATACTAAGTGTTTACAAAGTGAGTTGCATTTTTGCTCTATGCGTTCCCTGGAGCCTGGGCTAAGGTTATAATTTTGTTGTACTTTGTTGTAATACTGGCTTGTGATATGGAATTTCTGGTCATGAAACTAATTTTATATGTGCACTCAGCATTGTCAATCACATCTACTTCAGGAGTCATCTAACAAGAACTTTTAATAATTACAGCTTTTGCCTTTTGTCCTCAGAGAGCCAGCCTATGGAGGAGACATCCTCCCACATCTTCTCCTTCTCCACTAGGTTAATTACAGTAGCATTTGAAAATTTTGAAAAAAATTAATATCTTTGGGATGTTGAAACCCGCGTGATCCTATTGCTAGGAATGCTAAATGTGTTCCAGGTCTTGTTTAAGTTTAAACAACTATTTAAGAATACTACCAGGAGATATACCCAGAAGTTGGATAGTTATGAGTGGCAGGGTATGTGGGATAATATAGGCAAGTACCTAGGGCAGTGGGCACCTCTAGTATTTTGAAACTTCACCCCTGAATAAATGCAGAATCTAGAAAAACTGGTAAAATGAAGTACACTGTCACCCTGTCAATTCAAGAGGCACAAATCACTGCAATGTGCTGGGGCCCAGCCCATGCCTACCGAGCCCTGCTCAACACTCTTCAAGTACCCTCAAGGGGACAAAAAGGTCTGGATCTGATGATGAGGTGGCAGACACTGCAACTACTCTAACCCTGACAACAGGCACTGCAGCTGAACCAGAGAACCAATCTATGCCGGTATCAGTTGCTCCTATGCACAAGAAGAAATGGACACCAAAGTCAGCTTGTTTAGAAAAGGAGTATGAAGCAGAGCCATCACAAGAACCGAAGGAAGAGGAAGAAGAAGAAGTAACCATTTGATCCCTATCCCTGAGTGAGCTGATGGAGATGTGAAAAGACTTCAGCCCTTGTTCATGTGAGCACTTCATCAACTGGCTCCTCCAATTCTGGAGTAATAGGGCCAGTAGCTTGGAATTAGAGGGCAGGGAAACCAAGAAGCTGGGATCACTTTCTAGGGAGGAGGCTATTGACAAGACAATTGGAAGAGGAACACAAATCATCAGTATCTCAAGATGACTGTTGTCAAGCATGAAGGAAAAGTGTCCCTTCAAGGAAGACCTTATGTGTCTCTCAAGCAAGTGGACGGCAATAGGGAGAGGTATCCACTACCTGAGGGAATTGGCCACGCTAGAGGTGATTTATTATGACCCAAACAACACACAGTTACCCACAGATCCAGACAAAGTCCAATGCATGTGACCTATGCGGCAGAAATTTGTACAGAGCGCAGCAGTGTCATACGCTGAACTCATTGGGAGTAATAAGCTGGAAAGATGAAGTGACACTGACAGTGGATGAAGTGGCTCACCAGCTCCAAGAATACGAAGACAATGTCCCTTCATCCTTCATGTCAGCAGTGAAGCTCCAGAGCACCTGCAATACATTGATGACATCATCTTGTGGGGTAATACAGCAGAAGTTCTTGAGAAAAGGAAGAGAATAGTCCAAATCCTTCTGAAAGCTGGCTTTGCCATAAAACAAAGTAAGATTTGGGGACCCACACAGGAAGTGCAATTTTTAGGAATAAAATGGCAAGATGGACACCATGAGATCCCAATGGATGTGATCAACAAAATAACAGCTATGTCTCCACCAACTAGTAAGAAAGAAACACAAGCCTTCTTAGACATTGTGGGGTTTTGGGGAATGCACATTTCAAGTTACAGTCTGATTTTAAGCCCTCTCTCTCAAGTGATCCAGGAGAAGAGTGACTTCAAATGGGGCCCTAAGCAACAACGAGCCTTTGAACAAATTAAACAGGAGGTAGTTCATGCGGTACAGCCTGGGCCAGTCCAGACAGGGTAAGATGTAAAAATGCTCTATACTGCAGCTGGAGAGAATGGTCCTACCTGGAGCTTCTGGCAGAAAATACCAAGGGAGACTCATTGACCCCTAGGGTTTTGGCACTGGGGAAACAGAGGATCTGAGGACCCACTGTACTCCAACTGAAAAAGAGATGCTGGCAGCTTATGAAAGAGTTTGAGCTGCTTCGGAAGTGAGTGGTACTGAGAGACAGCTCCTCCTGACACCCTGGTTGCTGGTGCCAGGCTGAATGCACAAAGGGAGGGTCTCTTCTACATGTCATGCAACTGTAGCTACATGGAGTAAATGGGTCACACTGGTCACACAATGAGCTTGAATAGGAAATCCCAGTTGTCCCAGGAATCTTGGATCAAGGACTGGCCAGAAGGCAAAGATTTCAGAATGCCACCAGAAGGGGAAGTGATGTGCGCTGAAGAGGCTCCACCATACAATAAATTACCAGAAAGTGAAAAGCAGTATGCCTTGTTTAATAATGGGTCCTACCTTATTGTAGGAAAGCATCAGAAGGCAGCTGTATGGAGCTCCCTATGACAGGCTGCAGAAACCACTGAAGGAGAAGGTGAATCAAGTCAATCTGCAGAAGTGAAAGCCATCCCAGCTATCTTTGGACATTTCTAAACAAGAAAAATGGCCAACAATTTACCTCTATACTGACTCATGGATGGTGGCAAATGCCCTATGGGCATGGTTGCAACAACGGAAGCAAAGTAACCAACAGCACAGCGGTAAAGTGATCTGGGCTGCTGCATTTGCAGCAAGCTATTGCTAACCCAGTAAGAACCTAGTTGTGAAGGTACCTCATGTAGATGCTCATGTACCCAAGAATCAGGCCATTGAAAAACATCAAAACAACCAACAGGTAGATTACTCTGCTAAGACTGAAGTGGCCCCAGTGGATCTGGACTGGCAGGATGAAGACGAATTATTTATAGCATGGTGGGCCCATGACACCTCAGGTCATCAAGGAGGAGATGCAACATATAGATGGGCTTGTGACCAGAGGGTGAACTTGACCATGGACACTATCACACAGGTTATTCATGAATGTGAAACATGCACTGCAATTAAGCAAGCCAAGCAGTTAAAGCCTCTTTAGTATGAGGACAATGACTGAAATATAAATGTGGTGAGGCTTGGCAGCCTGAGTACATCACACTGCCACAAACCCACCAAGGCAAGCACCATGGGCTTACAATGGTGGAAGCAACCACTGGATAGCTGGAAACATAGCCTATGCCCAAAGCTATCATCCAGAACACTATCCTGGGCCTTGAAAAGCAAGGCTTATGGCAACATGGTACCCCAGAAAAAAATGAATCAGACAATGATACTCATTTCTGAAACAACCTCACAGTTAACTGGGCCAAAAAGCATGGCATTTGAGTGGGTATACCACATCCCCTGTCATGTACCAGTGTCCAGAAAAACTGAATGATACAGTGGACTGTTAAAGACTACACTGGGAGCAGTGGGCGATGGGACCTTCCAACATTAGGATATGCATTTAGCAAAGGCCACCTGGTTAGTCAGCACTAGAGGATCTCCTGATTGGGCTGTCCCTGCCCAATCAAAACTTTTACCTACTACAGGGGAGGATAGAGTTTCTGTAGTGCCCACAAAAAATACGTTAGCGAAAGCAGTCTGGGTTATTCCTGCCTCAGACAAAAGCTAACTCATCCATGAGATTGATTTTGCTCAAGGACCTGAGTGCACCTGGTGGGTAATGCAGGAGGATGGGGAGTCTGGTCTGTGCCTCAAAGGGATTTGATTTTGGGTGAAAATAGCCAATGAATTAAATTGTCTGATGTTGATTGCCACATAACACTTTATATTATCGCTTTTATGGTGGCTATATGCCCATCACTGCACTGAGCATCTCACAGTGTCCGTCTCCACCACTCTGGATTTGAAAGTCTGAACCGGACTCCCTTCCAATTGCCACATGAATGAAGAACGCACTTTAATAAAACCAGACAGGTGTAGCAGTGATAGAATCAGAACTGGTTTCAACATGCAAAAATCCAATACCGCACACCATTTTCCCTGCCCTGGAAGACTGTTATGGCAGACGGAGCCTTAAATCATGGCCTCAATGGACATTTCACAGCGATGGCCCACAGACTAAGGGAAAGATATCTGTGTGCATATATCAAAAGACAGGAAAGGTGATAGTGTATTGGAAAGTGTGGGACCTGATCATGATGTCATTCTACAGAATAAGGGGTGGATACTGTACTGATTTCAGCCAGAATAGAGTTAATTTTCTTCACAGTAACTGGTACAATGCCATGTTTTGAACTTAGTGTAAGAATAATGTTGATAACACACTGACATTTTAGCTGTTGCTAGGTAATGTTTATACTAAGCCACGGACTTTTCAGCTTCTCAGGCCATGCCAATGAGAAAGCTTGAGGGGCACAAAAAACTGGGAGGGGACACAGCCAGGAAAGTTGACCCAAACTGGCCAAAGGGATATTCTATACTATATGACGTCATGCTCAGCATATAAATGGGTGGGAGGTGGCTGGGCAGATGGATTGCTGCCAGAGAACTGGCTGGGCATCAGTAACCAGGTGGTGAGCAACCGTGTTGTGCATCACTTGTTGGGGTTTTTTTTCTTGAGTTTTAGTCCTCTTTCTTTTTTTGTTATCTCCCTTTACATTATAATAATTATTATTATTGATAGTGGTAGGAGTAGGGGTATATTTTATTTTACTTCAATTGTTAAACTGTTCTTATCTAAGCCCATGAGTTCTGCCTTTTTTCCAGTTGCCCTCCCCATCCCACCAGGGTGAAGAGGAGTGAACGAGCAGCTGTGTGGTACTTAGTGACCTGCTGGGGTTAAACCATGACAATAAGCAAACTACCAGCGTAT
This sequence comes from Falco peregrinus, assembly GCF_023634155.1. Taxonomy (NCBI): domain Eukaryota; kingdom Metazoa; phylum Chordata; class Aves; order Falconiformes; family Falconidae; genus Falco; species Falco peregrinus. The sequence continues at coordinate 41,720,442 of NC_073739.1, read as the reverse complement.
CAAAGTATAAACCTAGTTAGTATTGGGTGTATAATGAAACCACAGGATAATCCCTAAGATTTGTGATAGGAAAGAACTCAGTTATGTTCAAGTTTTCTGTCTTAGAAAATGGAGGTCTACTGCAAAATTAAGTGGGTTCTTAAAGCAATTATTAATACTGCCTAATTTTCTGTACGTACACATCAAGTTCTTGAGGCACTCTTCCTCTCTTTTGAGTCTCCTCAATACACCATAAATATGTATGCAAGGTCCCATGCAAAACAGCCACTAGTTTATTATACCTGAAAACTGTTTTGATCCTCTGAATAAAAAGGCATAGTACAAAGCAATATTATTAGTGACAGAGGCCTTTTGGTTTAAATTTGGGTTGTTGGGTTTGGTTTTTTTTTTTTCATTTAGGTAAGAAGTGTGCAACTGCATTCACTTTCTAAACTTGATAGGACTGGACACACATCTTCCAGTTTAGGTCTGATGGACTCATGCAAAAGTAAGCACAAATGAACAAACACACACACACAGAGTTTATATGTATATGCAGGAATTTGCAAGACTGAAGCCAAAAACTGGAGTATACTGTTAAATGTTAATGCAAAGAGCAGCTGCAGGATGCTGCTTGCTGTGCACAGCTGCTATATGCACTGGTCTTACAAAACCCAAAATGATGCCAGCCTTCATCAAGTGCCATCTATTGGTACTTTCCTTATTTGCATATATATAAGTATGGCACGTGTTTGTAATGGTTCACTTGCAGGACTGAGAGATAAAGGACATTGATGAAGGGCTTTCAAAATATTTTTGCTAATTCTTGTCATATATTATTACCGTTTTGAGAGGCCTGTGCACCAAATGACAACTGTGGCTTCAAAATGGACTGTGTTTGGTTATGTTAAAGTGATATTCACATCCTTATTTAATGAGCTTTAATATTTTTACTATTTAAAATTTTCCTTTTGATCAGGAAAATAGTCTCAAAATTGCTCTTCTGATGATAATGTAACTGTGAGCAATCTACACTGGTGACATTACAGCACAGTTATTAGCCTTTCGTTCATAACTGTTCCAAAGAGTAATGGGATCTTGCACAGTGATTTATCCTCAAATACTCTTTCACAGTCAGAAATGCCAATCTCTGTACAAAATACAATGAGAGACTTCTCATGTGCAGATATCACTTAAGGACTTCACAAAACCAAGTGTGGTGAAATTAAACTTAACGTAATTGCATCATCTAGGCTGGAGAGATCTCTTAATCATGGACTTGCTTAAGAGTAATCATTTCCCTGGGTTCTACTTGAAGTTAAGAATTGGTTTGACTGCTTGCGTTGCCTTCTCCCTCAACAGAGCTGATCAAAGACATTTTGTGGGAACTAGGATTTGTTTTTCCTAAAAATAATGTGTCTGAAAATAAAAAGATTTTAAAACCAAAATATTTGCTCACTCACATGCACTCAAGCAGAACATATTATCTGCTGCCTGAGGCTGATGGTCTAACTTGAGAAGTCAGTCCAAGACATGAGAGGTATCAGCTTTTATCTGATTTCTGAGATTCATTTGTATAGTTTAATTTTTATTTAACTTTCAAGGGACAGAAAAGGGTATAAATATTTCAGTGTTTAAGCTGTCATTGTCATGTCCTCATGGCTTTCATAACAATTCACAAACAGCACCTGAAATTGCTCAGGAACAGGCTATCATTATTCTTGAATAGTTGGTAACTTTTCCTGACTGTTATGTTATACAGATATTAATATGGTTAAACCAGAGGTATTGCAGTTGAACTTGCAAACACATAAGCTGTTTTGCTTTATGGATCACAAAAAGCAAAACTTTCTAGTAAGCCACATGACAGTGTTAAAAGTAGGTGAAGTTCTGATGAGGGCACAAAAAGCTTTAAAAGGCATTGGAACACTTATCTCTACTCCTTCCAGCCACCAAGAGAGCAGCTAACAGTATCATTTAGAAAGAAAACAGCTCTTTTTCTCTCTCTGTCTCTTGTCCCTTGCTCCACAAATTTCACTGCAACTATAAGTTAAAGCAGTGTTACAAAAGGCTGAAAAATTGAGAAACTTGATTACTGTACCTGGACAACCCCATTAATGAGTAGCATGAGAGTTAATCCATCAAAGGATTAACTAGGGCCATGCAAGACTTGTGGTGCTGTAGAAGAGTGCACAGACTAAGTTCTCAGCAAGAACTGGACAGCTGATGCTGAGAATAGCAGACATTTTAATGATTCCTTAGGATTCGTTAGTTTTATATTTATTTCTGTAAAACCACATCCCTGTTTCACCCTGGTAAGGTATACAGAAAATAGGCAGCAAGGCTCACGCTTTACAATCTGAATCCAATTCTGAATTTCAGATTTTCAAGGATGAGGATAAAAAGAGTCTGTCTTTGGTGTCCTATCATCCTGGGCTATCCGGACTGATAGCAGGCTTCAAGTCAAGCTTTGTGAGGTGTCCCCAGCTTTGCAGACACCTGATGGGGCTGCCTGGAAGGTACAGTGTGACTTCCATAGTCAGTGGCACAGCATCTGAAGCAGGGAGCATCTCTGGAAGCATGGGAAGTCAGTGACATTATTTTGACAGATACTATTGGGAGATATAACTCCCATAGAGGTATTTTCTTGCCTTGTTGTAATCTTTAACAACTGACTAAGGCTCTAACGCTGCTAAAGCCAAATTGCTCTGATTATCCCGCCATTATTCCTGTCCCTTTTGGCTCAGTAGGAAATGGTGTAATCCACTTCTAGTCACAACACAGCAAACAGAGAGAGAAGAATCTGCATTGACCTCCAAGTCATTTCATTTAAGTTCCCTCAGAATGCTCTAATAAACATAATCTGTGTGTTTACCTAAAAGTCAAAACCAGATTCCCTCTTCACTGGAATACCCTGCAGTCTAAGCCACGTAGTGATTCGGTTTCAAGACTACCCAGCAGATGAGCTGCAGCCCCCATAAAGCTGCCGAAGGAGCCAGACCTCCCAGGAGGAGTTTGGGGCTCTGACAATGTGAGGCAGGTGGCTTGGATGAGCCAACCACAAAACAAGAGAGGAAAGCTGGATTTCTTGCATCCCTTTATCTCTGTAGAGATCCGTATCATGCTAGTCTAAAATACAGTCTTAACTCTGAAGTCTCAAATGAATAAAGTGGGCATACATATGTGCTGTACAACAGATTGAGCCTGTCCTTCTCAGTGTGTCAGAACATCTGGATTTATGTAAAACTTGGAACGAAAGCAATAAGGATTTGGCTAAAGTTCCACATGGGATAAATTTCACTTCACTCACATACATCTTAAATAATAGGCTTTTACAGGATAGAGCGTAAGTGTCAAAGTGTGAGGCTCTAGTGCTCTCCTTCCTAATGCAGATGCTTCCAGCCCAGTGCTCAACAGAAAAGAGCAAGTGACAGAGTCCACATTCACCAGCGCCCAGGTCTTTCCCCAGGACTGCTGCTTGAGGGCTTCCCCACCACTTCAGATGGAATGGGTGGTAAGAGTCCCATCTGGCCTGGAAAATGCATTGAAGACCTTTTGGCTTGCTTTGTTCTAAGAGCAGAGAGATTGAATGCAAAAGTATTTGCTTTCTCTTTTCACGTAGAAGCAGCTGATATCAAATTTCAGCTGCTTGTGTCTTTGTTTAAAGACTGAGGACAGTCTGCAGACACCTGTGCCGTACAGTGGGTTACTGCATGAGGATCACTGGCTGGTGTTCTGGCCTTTTCTACCCAGAAGAGCACATCTAGCCTAATTCTATTTTCTGATTATATAGCTATATGTACCACTGTATATTGTATAGCTATATGTATCACTGCTGCTTTTGGTGCCTGCCATGCTGCTGGGCTGAAGCTCTTACCCAAATCAAACATAAATCTGAGTTCTGTCACAGCTACAAGAACAGAGCACTGCATGTGTTTCCTCATCCATGCATTTGGTCCCTGAAAGCAGCAGTGGTGACTTTTACATGATATCTATTTACTGACACAAGCTTCGCACTTGCTGTCTTCCATTCCGTCTTCCTCCATTGCTTCTATGCACACACACATACACAGAGGAATGAAAGAATAAGTTCTTATTATGCATTGATTAAAATTCTGTAATTTAGCTGCAATTTCATTTAGTGAGGGCACACAAAAAATCCATGCTGAAAGACAACCCCTCCAGGGCCAATTCATGAAAGGTCTTTGGGAGGTAAGACAATTGGAGTCTGCCCAGAGCAGTCCCAAGAGATCATTTTGGATGGTAGCATTAATTTCTTACCAAACACTGACAATTAAGAAAGGGAATGGAAATCAAGGCCCCACCTTTGTGAATGTTGCACCCATCACAGATGTGGCCTTCTGTTAGAAATCACCTCGCCTATAGGCTGTGGTGGATGGGTGGCATGAGGGCTCACAGGAAAAAATCTCTTTCTAAAACACAGACCAGAATGAGAGACACATGTGAAAAGCATGTCCACAGAGGGGACTGAGGGATGGTTGATGTATCAGGGAAAGGAAATCTGGACAAAAGGGTTCTTGTAAAGAGTTCTGGGCTTTTTAGGAATGTCCTCAGTGCAGGGGATGGTCCATTCATTTCTCACGTAAGTAAAGGCAGAGCTGCTATGGATTTGGAGGGGAGCTCTCCTCCATACCAATCTGGAGAGCAAGCCGATGACCAGCTTTCTGAATATTACACTGTCCCTTTGTAGTCTTGACAAACATTTGCCCTGTGACTCAGGAGTACCCTTGCAGCACTGATAGACAACCACAGGTTTGAGCAATTCCTCATTTCCACTGGCCTGGGCTTTGGATGACTCACCGTGGGCTGAGAATATCTACTAGGGACCCTGGAGCTACATTTTAGGATTGCTTTAACTACAAAGACATACCCCCTAGTGCCCTAATCTCATGGTTGAATTTGGTTGGTGCCCTCACAGGAAAAGTAGAAAACCTGTGGAAAACAGGTAGACAAGGAGCCATGTAGAAGCTGCTGAGAGGATTCAGCTGGAGATGGGGAACGAGCAGGAGCCAAATGAGGAGTCTAACATTTGCAGAACTTCCTGTTTAAATTTACTAAGAGGTATGGTTTCAGATGACAGAGATTTCCATCTGTAGGAGAGAGGTTGCATTTAGCCTGAAGAGCTGTATAGCTCAGCACAGTCTGTGGATCTTGATAGCTCCCCTCTGCACACACATGGGAGATTTCTTCCTGTGGTTTGGGATGCAGCTTGGACAGCTCTTATGGAACGAGGACCTCACCAAAGCTTAGAGCTATGCAGCAAGCAAATGTAAATCCATGGAGCACTGATATTCCTTACGGACACCTTCATGTTTCTGGTGCAGTGGGTCCAGTGCAACACGCATGATTTTGCATGCAGCAGAAACATTGATTCAGAAACTATTGACAAGAACAATGAGCTATGAAACATAATGAACACTGACATAAACTTGTTCTACTGGAAGCATATATATATCTCCTAAATGACTATATTTCAAGCCTAGTGTTAGCAAGAACAATATTAATAGCAATAGTGACATAACGGATGGGAACCCAATACGCACCCTTCATTAGGAAACTATGATGGTACATGAAGAAATGTTCTTGTATTTACAAGCCAGAGAACATAAATACCATTGATTTGTTTGTGGTTTTCCCTGATAGACTAGACTGTCTAAAGCTCTTCTCACAGAGATGAAGGCAATGGTGTCTGTAAAGTCTCACTAAGGATATTGCTCACATCTTGCCTTCAATCATGAATCACAACAAACAAATGTAGCACTGTCTTGGCCTCACTGAACACTCTCGAGTACATCATTTGAAAAATATAATTAATTTTAATTTAGTTAGGCAGTTTTAGCAAAAATACAGCAAAGACAGAACATTGCTTAAGTAACATAAGGTGGTCTGGGCTGACCCCTCCAGAAAGCAGAGGCTTCAAAACCCGTGAGTAAATGGTGAGGTGTTATGCAAACGAAAGCCTACTGTGTCATACCTTAGTCCACTGCAGCCATTATGCTGGAAGTGTTCTTATGTGACGTGAGCCCTGCTTCTTCAATAGCTCATTCACTTTCAGTATGTTTTTCAGAGGTAAAAGGACTTTGGAAAGCTACCAACCTTTTCCAAGGTAAAAGGATGGGGCAGGATGCATGCTGCAGGGAAAATGGAGCTGTACTATGTGGCTCTGCAATTTGAGCGCTGCCTTTTCCCTTTTGGTGGCCCTGCTACCTTAGAGAGGGTAGCAGAAACACAAAGGAGCTGGTTCATCCCTGTGCCATGGTCACTTCATGACACCTTGCTCCAAACAGTCTTCTGACCTGAAAAGAAACATACAATAGATGTGGCAGGCTCTGGAAAGAAGCAGCACTGAAACATTTCTTCACCCTCACTCCTCACTATCTTTAGCAAGGCTTGGCAAGTTCATGTGCCTAAAGGGAATACTAGACTCACTGTGGTATAGACATGAAAAGAGCTTATCGAAGGAAGGAAGAAAAATGGCAGGTGAGGGAGAGGAGTAACTGAAGTGGTATTGTTCATGTTTACCTACTATCTGTCAATAAAAGAGGGAACCATGTCTCAGTGAATCATGCGACAGAGGGTTAAGCTGAACGCACACCCTTGCTTCTTAGCTTGCCTTGGTAAATCCGTATCTGTACTTTTCTTTTGTATCAGTTTACACAGAAATAGCATAAAGCACTATATCACAAAACACTCCTCCATTTATAAAAGTCCTAACATTAAACTTTTTCCTTTTGTCTGTAAATCCTTTATTTTCTAAGATCAATTATTTTTAGTCTAGCAATTTTAAAAAGAACACTTAGCAGAAGCTTAATCTGTGCTCCTACTATAACACCCCCAATTTATATGCTGGTAACTATAAGACATACTTCCACAGAAGAGTAAAGGTTTTCTATGACCTACACTATATTTTTTTCCCCTATTCCAATCTGACAAATTCTAGCACAGGTACAAAAGTAATTCTTTTTCTTGCCTAACAGTAATTCAAATAATCAAAACAAAGAAATCTGGATGTAAAAGGAATCCAAAAGAACTGTACACCCAACTCCAAGCGGAAAGCAAGCAAGCACATAGATCGTCTCCGTTTCCATGAGATCACAGCTACACACTCCAATCTGTCTGTGAATGTTAGAAAATAGACCTGAAGAAGCTCTCAAGAGGTCATCTTGTCCATGCGCTTGTCCTAAAGCAGGATTAGCAGTCTTCTTATTCTTGAGAAGTGTTTATCAGCTCTATTCTTAAAAAACACCTCTGGGCAGACACATAACGACCTTTTTAAACAGTTGATTCTGCTGTGTTACTGTCCTCAGACAGAGAAAAAAAAATGCTTCTGCTTTACAGTGGTGTTTAGTATCTTTTAAGATTTGTCATGGTGCTGCTTTCACCCTATCTCTTTTGAAGCTAAAAAGCTAAATTTCTTCCAAATTTTTGCATATCACATCTTTTTTGAAAGGTCCAAACATTTTTGTTGTTCTCTTCTTGCCTCACTCTTAATTACTCCACTTGCTGGAAGTGCCATGTGCAAATGAGACACAGTAACCCGATTAAGGCTGTGTGGTGTGGAAGGATTATTGCCCACATCTTGCCATAAGTCTACTAAAACTCAAGGTGTACGCCTTGTTCACACTAGCACAACACTACTGACTTGCATTTGGCTTTCCACCCATCGTAACTCCTATACCATTTCTACTATACTATCTAGCTCTTCCATTTCCCTTCTGTATTTGTGATGCTGCCTTGCACTGTTCTATACTCCATCCTCTCTTTTTGCAAAGTAATTTCTTCAGTTTCTCCAGGTGTTTTTTTACTCTTATCCTGTCCCCCCAGTTAGTGGCAGTGCCTCCCACTTTGCTTACATGTTGCATGTTTGCGGACATGCTTTCTATTACATCATATTGGTCATTAATTGCAAATCTATCATCTAGGGCAATTCCTCTGTAGTACCTCACTGAACACAACCTTACAGTCTGATGATAAATCACTGGTAACAGCTGTCTGTCTCTTAACACACAGCTTGTACTCATACTAGAGAAATTTCATTGTATGTTTATGTGAATGGCACTCTGCTAAGTTTGGGACTTAGGAAAAAAAAGAAACGGGGAAATAATTTGTGCCCATCATTTAGACATTAGCTGAGATTTAAATAAATCAAAACACGATACTGTTTTCTTTAACTTGTCAGTACTTGCAATAACTTCACCATGGCTTCAAGTCCTCTTGGTATTCATCTCCTCCAAATACTGCGAGTAACATATCTACAACTTTTTTTTTTTTTTTCTTTTTGCATAATGACAGTAAAAATTCAGATTTGCTTAGAATTTCTACAGCTTTTGAAGGGGTTGCTTATTCTGTAATGCAGATGCAAATGTTAATGTTCAGCATTTGCTAAATACCACTTTAAAACAGCTGTCTGGGGACACAAAAAACCCTCTGATCTGCCTGAAGTCTTTGACTAGACTTAGCAACAAGTGCAATATTCAGTGTGTATTCAAGCTTTGGGCTTGCAGGATTGTGCAGGGGCTCTGCAAGTCAGAATGCCTGGTTTTCTCAGGCAGAAAACCAGCTCTGCACCCACAAAGGGAGAGGAGAGCAGAAAGGGAACGTGGAGTCCCGTCTCATTCTACTTTCATGGCTCCAGGGCCCATGGTGGCCAGAGGTCATTCCTAGATGGGCTCCTCAGTCATGTATCCTTCAGTTTTGTTCTCATTGTTACTGGTAGAGGCATTATCTGGGTACATTTGTTCAATGAAGCTCTAAGTGGCAGTTTTGGCCTGATAAAGGTTGCTGTCTAAGCTCAAAAGATATAATTTAAGAAGAAGATAGAAGCAACTACATATTCTTTCTCTGATTCAGTCAGAATGAAGCATGATGAATCAGAGTTCATTATTTTTACTTTCATTGTATTTAAGCATTTTGCAAGAACTTTATAGTACATAAGTGCATGGGGTAAACACACACAGCTGGCGTAATAGCACAGATGCAGGCTCGTGCTACAGTAATCTTTTCTGTCAATTCTTCTAGGGGCTGAACATACAAATTACAGTCTCAGCAATTTTCCCTCACAAGGAAGTCAGCAATGTCACATTCAGAGACACAGATTCACAGCACAGACCTGTTTCAACGGCTTTTTCAGCAAGCTCGCTCTCAGACAGCAGCTGTAATAGGACAACATCTTCCATTTGCCAGGAACTCCATTTCTTCCTTTAGAGCATCTCTTCCACATCCAGGGACACATTCAAACTGTGTCCCTGGTGAACATACTCCAGGGAAGGTGCAGGCACAGAGTGAGACAAAGGAAACAGCAGGGCATTTAATTTCATTGTTCACATTTTTCTTCTGTGAAGAAAGACGGAGTTGTGTCAAAAAGCACATTGAACTGCCAGCATTTTCACCAGGTTCCTTGGAGTGTTGATTCCTTGATCTTGTTTTCGCTCCATTTCAGATTGATTGCAACCCTCTCAGGTTTTTGTTTTGGTTGGGTTTCTTTGGTTAGGGGATCTTTCACTTCCAAGAAGTACTCAGCGTACTACAGAAAAGAGGTACCATTGTCAGACCACGAACAGCTGAGAGTTATATTTAGAGAACAGCTACAACCTAAGGGAAGAGGATACAGATACTATGTTTTGTCTTAACTTCTCCACATAAAACAGACCCAATGACTCAAGGTTACAGTACAGAATGACATGAAGAATTCATACTGAAATTACAGAAACTTTTAGCAGTGTTGGAACGCCATTAGAACTCCAACTTCTCTGCCTATGAGGGGCATGAAGAATTTAAAACCAAAATTTTGATACTGTCAGACAATTTTCTCTTTCTAGAGATGTGCATTTCTAATGGATCCATTTGTTACTCATGGCAGTTACCCAAAATATGTTTTGTCATTTGTCAGTCAATACACAGGGTTTTTTCTTGTGGGCTGCAAAATTCAGTATTTCAAGAAGAAACTGAGTAGGGGTTAGAATAAATATTTGCCTTGAAAGAGACTTTTGTTACATAAAATGTAAATTATGCTATGATACTCTGGAGAAATCCAATGCTTTCTGGGGACAGCACCATTCTTTTTGAGAGATAACCACTAGATAAACCATTTCTGATACACTGACATCAAATTAAAATTGAGGAAAGGCTCTGCTATGCAAATATTTATTACTGTTCCCTCAAAACAAGAATACAGAGTTCCATTCTGATGGTCAGTTATGTAATGTTCTTCCAAAACCTCTGAAGAGGAAGAGGTCATTTTCATTTTTAAGTGTGCTCTAAAGAGCACACAGGAAACAGTACTACAAAAATATCGGTACATTTGCTAATAAAACTTTTCAGAAAGTATGCTGTGAAGGCTCACACTGTGCCTTATCAGCCTGGGAAGAAATTAAAGAGAAATCTGCAATGACTCCAAACTATGCCAACATTTCAAGATCAATTTCATCAGGCAGCCCCCTGTGACTGCTTGACTTTAACCATTTTAGCCCTTTTGTAACTTCGGCTAGCATGGGAAAGGTTTAGCCTGCTGTGGTCAGCAGGCTCAAAAGAGCTGGATAATTGGTAATCTTAACTCACAGTCATTTCCATTTGACTTTTGTCAAAATGTTTTTTGAGGTCACTCATCAGGTATTCTGTCTGGAATTTGTCTGTAACTCAGACTCTAAAATATTTGCGCAAACTGAGGGCACTGGAATTAAGGGACAAAAAGTTGACTCTTGAGCTGCAACAGAGTCACCATTAGTCACACACCCCCAGGAATTTTATTCTAACACACAAACAGATCAGTGTGATGTTAGACATGCACTCTTAAAGACCCCACTTACTTATTCTAGCATCACTTTGTAATCACTTATAGTGAGGTGGCCTGTACAGTGCGCCATGTCACTGGCTATTTCAGTGTATAGTCAGATCTTTTGGCATAGGCAGAATTGCAGTGTGCAATGTGTGCAGTATGTAATCTCATACTGTGTTACGATGCTGTAGGAAATAGGAGATGCTGCATGCTGCACCTTCTGTTTAATCTGCTCTCCATTTGTGCACAGCTTCGAAATTTTAAAATACGTGTGTGAAAGGATGGCGACATGTCTCTGGGCAACATGTTTCTGCATATTAGAACAAAACCCAGGAACCACATAATGAAATTTGGCTTGAAGGCTTTTTGAGGTACATAAAATGGATGCATGCTCTTCAGCCCTGTATTGGGTTTGCAAGGCAAGGTTTTGGTAGCTAGGGGTGCTACAGGGGTGGCTTCTGTAAGAAGCTGCTAGAAGCTTCTCCTATGTCCAATAGAGCCAGTGCCAGCCAGCTCCAAGAGGGACCTGCCACTTGGCCAAGGCCAAGTCCATCAGCGATGGTGGTAGCACCTCTGGAATAATGTATTTAAGAAAGGGTGAGGGGTGGTGGGGGTGAAACAAATTGCAGCAGAAGAGTGTGAAACTATGTGACAGGAACAGCTGTGCAGACAGCCAGATCAATGAAGAAAGCGGGGCAGGAGGTGCTCCAGGCACCAGAGCAGAGTTTCCCCAGCAGCCAGTGGTGAAGCCCACGGTGAGGCAGGCTGTGCTCCTGCAGCCCATGGAGGTTAATGGTGGAGCAGATACCCACCTGCAGCCCATGGAGGGCCCCATGCTGGTGCAAGTGGATGCCCAAAGGAGGCTGTGACCCATGGGAAGCCCCCACTGGAGCAGGCTCCTGGCATGGACCTGTGGACCCATGGAGACAGAAGCCCAGGCTGGAGCAGATTTATTGGCAGGGCTTGTGACCCCACAGGGGACCCATGCTGGAACAGTTTGTGAAGGACTGCAGCCTGTGGGAAGGACTCACACTGGAGAAGTTCATGGAGAACCGTCTCCTGTGGGAGGGATCCCATGCTGGAGCAGGGGAAGAGTGTGAGGAGGAAGGAGTTGCAGAGACAGAATGTGATGAACTGACCATAACCCCTGTTCCCTGTCCCCCTACACTTCTCAGGGGGAGGAGATAATTTGGGAGTGATGTTGACTCTGGGAAGAAGGGTCCGGGGGGGGGGGGGGGCGGGGGGAGGTATTAAAATATTTTGGTTTATTTCTCATTATCCTGCTCTGATCTGAATGGTAATAAATAAAACTAATTTCCCCAAGTCAAGTCTGTTTTGCCCATGACAGTAATTGGTGAACAATCTCTCCCTGTCCTTATCTCAGCCCATGAGCTTTTAATTATACTTCTCTCCTATGTCTGGTTGAGGAGAGGAGTAACAGGGCAGCTCAGGTGGGCACTTGGCATCCAGCCAAAGTCAAACTACCACAAGTCCTTCAAATCTCCATTGGCTACAACGGTGTGGCTTCAAGGAGCTGTGCCAGCACAGACTGATGCATACTGGCTGCTCTCCATGTCCTCCAGAAGTGGCCCTGGTGTGGAAGGCTGAAACACAAGGCAGCACACATCTGTTATGCTTTCTCTCTACTAGCAGGAAAGGTGATTGCACAAGCTACTTTTGTAGGACAGGTTTGTGCATCACTGCTGCTGTGTAGTGCAGAATTACAACAGGGCAGCCAAGGATGTGCCCTTGCTTTTAAGAAAAGAGCCAAGAACTTAAAAAAAAAAAAAAAAAAAAAAGAAAAAGAAAAAAAAGTAGCCTCTGTCACATACTGTATTTCAGTCCCATTCCACTGAATTAGATAGTTGCAAGACTATTTGTATTGAAGACTTGATAACCAGTTGTAACACTGTGAACAGCATGGCATTGCCATCTATAGACAGCAAAGAAAAGCCATTCTCAGACTGAGCAGTTTCACACAGCTTTCTGAATTATTTTGAGGGGCACATATATCAGAAATCCCACAGAGGCAAGAGATGTAAAGGACCTGGTATGTCCTTCCAGACTGGAAATCCTGTTTTGTCCCTTAGATGTGTAGGACTGGAACTTACCAAGGAATATTTGTTGAGACACAGTTTTTACAAATCAGAACACTGTCCTTTCCATATCGTTCTCAATAGCACATCAGCCACTGGTGAACAGATTGTATGCCAGTTTGGAAACATTTTAGCTGTTCACATGTTTTAAAAATAACAGCAATAATTTGCAGCCAATCTAGTATTTGAAAGCTGTGGATAGAGAGGTTGAGGCAGAAAGTTTGGACAGCCCTAATGTAACTGTATCAGGAATTCTCCAACTCCCATCTCTTTCAGATGGATAGAGTAGAAAAAGTTGGAGATATTTAGGACTCCAGCTCCTACACAATGGCTATTTCCATCCAAGTCTTTCTGACCAGTCATAGCATCAAACATCTCTCTCCCTTCCTAGTTAGCACTTCATTTCAGGATTACTTGTATACAAAGATACGCAACCTGGAACTGTCACTTAAGTGAAGCATGGCTAACCCTTCCTGAAACAGTGCCTCTGGCTGTATAACGAAGGAAAATCAAGAGGCTACAGCTGAGGTACAAGGCTGTAGTTCTTTTATGTGTTGTTCCCCAGAGGGCAGAAGTCACTGTGCTCTTCCCTGTTCAAAAAGGGTCATGTTTTCAGATGCAGCTGCTGATTTTTAAGCACCCACATCTACCTGTAAGCATTTGGATGAAAGCAATCTATTAACATTTAAGCTAGCAAGTATCCCAGGTTTGAAGTTGCAGGTGTTCAACATGGCTAATAAAATGACTGACAATTAAGAACCTTCTTGGTTAACATAGGTATCCATAGTTCCCATGCAGACATTTGGGTTTAACTTTTCCATATAGTACAATTCTTGTGTGTTAGGCAAAGGCCCACTAAAAGATTTGAAAGCCATGGCATGTTCTTAGGTACATTTTCAAAACATGGAAAGATGCTCTGGTTTTGACAGTATGACATAATTCACACTTTAATTTTATTTAGGTTTGAGAATCTCTAAAATAACCAACAGTAGGTAAAGTCTGTGAAACCAAGTTTAAAAGTACTATAACTAGTTTTGTTTTGTCATGTTTCTGCCAATAAAAATTAATAAAACAAATCCCTAGAAAAGTTTCACAGTTCTGTAATGTTCACCAGCCAGACAGAAGTTATTCCATTAATGCGTTTTTAATACAGACTCCCTAAAATCAGGGAGCACCCTGTCACACAAAGATGGCTTTGCCCTTCTTGCATTTGATGTATAGAATGCTTCTCAAGCACTCTCATTTCAGTCTCTACAAGAGAATACATTATCATGAGAGTAAACCACCTACTTAGGCAAATTGCCTAAGTAATTCAAGTACTGCCAGACAGAAGACTGTCTGATTCTGCTTTTTCACTCATTAAAGTCGGGGTCCTTCAATGAAAGGAAAGAGGGAGAGATCAGACAGAACAAGAAGATTGTCTGAGAACTTATTTGATCTTTGCAGTCATGTCTGAAAGACTTCATGAGATGCAGGTACTCTACAGAGCTTCAGAAATACTGAGCTGAACATTTTAGCAGGTCTTGCAAAAACAAATCTTGCTGACTGTGTAAACTTGTTTAACTTTTCATTTTGTAGCACTTCACTTACTACAGTGGTGCAAATGTATGGAACCCCCCCACAAATTATGTTTAATGACATCCACAATAAAGACATAATGCGAAGAGGTTTGTATAATAGGAATATATATAACATGAGGCTCCTTACTTGGGGCCATTACAACTGAGACAGAAATTATTAAATACTGCACAGCCTTTACGAGGACTTGTCTTTTTATGTACAATGCATTGGCTTCCTTGATAAACCTGTGTGCACACTGGGAACTCAGAGTTATAAAGCACAGGGAAGAAAACAAGGGTCTGGCCAACCTAGATGTGTTGCCCAGATATTTATGGTCAACAGTGTTTGCTGAAAAGCAAACAAGCAAGAAAAAAAAATGAGATATATTGGGATTTTTTGCAAAGGAATTGAAGCTCTTGACCAAGATGGTCATTCAGTGTCTGCGTGGTGATGAGAGTCTCCATTGCAAAGGTTCTGGACTGGGCTGTGAATTCTCATACTTCAGCTGAGTATCAGTCCCACCTGAGCATGTGCTTCCTTGTTGTTGATTAACTTAAACTACATAAAAAACATATCCTAATTCACTTAACTATGAACCAAAGACAGTCCTACATCAGTCCTACAGTCCTACAGCACCTGCAGGACCAGGTTCTACTCACTACTTAAAATCATGTGCAATCATGGACATTCCAAAGGAAAATAAATCCATATTTGTCAGCCTTCAGCTCAGGATACAGAAGTCAAGGTTAAGGACTTTTTAACTGACCCGTTAACAGCCAACTGCACATTTCACCATAACCTGTGTGTTTCCCAGACATACATCTCCCACAAGGGCTGTTCCTTAACTGCTAAGTGCACAGTGTGTATACTGAGCCATTGTACTCTCTGCCTCCAAAATTAAAATAAGATCACCTCTGGTAAGTGCAGATTTTCCATTATAGCTTCTTATACAAAAAACAAAACACAGCTTTGAGTGGGATGACTTCAGGTACAGACTGAAGAGGACAAAATGCAAGCTAGAAGGAAGAAACAAAGTGGAGAAGCCCAGCCAACCAAATGACCTTACAAATAAGGAAGCTCCAGAGTCCTCTAAATATCATGAGATTTTTTTAAATCTGTGAGATTTTAAAAATAAACATTGGCTTTTTCAGTGCACCTTGGCTGGGTCTCAAAACAATTTTAAAAAGTGGAGACCCTGCTATTATCATCATTTCTCAGACCTCTGAGCACTAAGTAGTAAATTATTCTGTGATTCACAGTAAAACCACAAGAACTGGCAGAATGAATAACTCCACACAAGCAAAATTTTGGAGTGTGTGTCCCTCCGTGCAAATAACTATATCCATTCTCAGCCACCATCCCACCCCTCACAGGGACAGATGACTAGATTTGGAAATCTGCACATGCAGGATGCTGGTAGCTGGTACACAGCCACCATTAAAAATCGTGTTTCCTCCCCAGACGAGAAAACTGCAAGGGCTGCTCCAGCTACCCAAATTAGTACCAGATATTTGGCTTTTAGGTTGTATTCTTAGATATGAAAAAGGAAACAAATGTTACTGCTCCTTGCATTGCTATTAATATATCAGATTGTTTATGTCTTTCTCCCAAAAGAACAAACTATCCTTGAAATGCTGAGTGGTTCATAAAGTGACAAATGGTGGAAACTGTGTGGTAATGTATTCTAGAAAAAATAATCTGATAATCACGACATTTGGAGGGTCTCACATTTGACAAGGATGTTTCAAAAGCACCTGTATTTATAAACTGGCTTGCTGTGGCAGCAGAAATATTTCTAGTCAATCCATTGTTTTGTTTTTCATTTTACAATTATTCCCAGTCTTTACAGTGACAGTTATACAAGCAGTGGCCAGGAATTCCATGGCAAAATTATACCTTTTCTCGGTAAATTTAGATTTCATTCAGCATATAGGAAAGCAGGGAAAGGAAGCAAGCTTTACATGGCTCCTTTCAGGAGCAAAACCATTTTAATTTACCATTGTGATGCAGTCTTTGTTTAACACACTGATCCAAACTAACCAGGAGGATCCTTGTCAGAGGGTCAGCGGTTTTAGAGTGGGGGCAAACCCTGAAGCCATGAGTGGCAAAGCTCCAGTGTAGAAGATCAGGGCAGACCAGGAACATCTCCTTTTAGCCAGGCCCATGGGCCGGCTTGGGTAACAACTGAGTGCCTATGTCAAAAGAGCAAGGAAGAAAACAAGACGCAAATGAATGAAAAAGAAGGAAAGTCAATAGATATAGAGAGAACAATTTATTTCTCTGCAGATCCATTTCAAAACCCTTTTTGGCTGAAAAGCTTTACCCTCAACTCCTCACTTATTTATGGCACCTATTTAAACAACCTTAACAGAAGGTCAAGAGTACATCAGATTGCTGTGGGCCTTTTGTTTCCAGTCTGGTGTCTTGTTTCCCTCAAAGATCACTCACCTAAAACCTACACAGCAGGGGAGCTGAAAGGCTAGGAGGAGGAGGTGGAAGGAGAAACAGGAAGGTTGGTAAAGAATCAGGATTTTGTGCTACCATAAAAAATCCCACACTGTTCTACAGAGATCTCCACTGATTTCTAAAGTCAGCACAAGCAACAGCTCTTTGACAAACCACACTCTGTTGTATTTACTCTGTAATTTGCTGGTTTTTCACAGCTCTGCCCTAGTGCCTGGCTGTCCATTAACATTAACATTAACATTAACATTAACATTAACATTAACATTAACATTAATATTCACATTAAGGTAGAGTTGAACTCTGACATCAGTCCCAGACTCTACCAACTGTCTTTCCTCTTGCCCTCACAGGACAGGACTCACTATTTTCTGTTTGAGACATCTATTGGCAAGTTTATTTCAAGGGTTCACTAACCTGCAAGACGAAAAATTCTAAAACAATGTTTTGAACGGCTTCTGCTGTATCTACGAAAAAATAAGAAAACAGTTGCTCTCCGAATACCCATGACAACAAAAGCCATTCCAGCTGACCTCTGCTTTGAATAAATAGAACTTATTTCCTAATAGTAGAAAGTATTTAAGAGGAATAACAAAATAATTTAAAATATCTTTGGGAAAATTTATCTGTAAATGGCTTCCAAGTGTACTGGGACTTGCTCCATAGATGATTACATCTCTCCAATGTAATTCTTAACCAGCTGAAGGCTTTCTGACTCCAGCAATGTACTTAAGACCACCTGCTTTTAAGCAGATATTCTAGTCACTCTGACCTCAGTGAGATTGCTGTGTTTAGGGTAAAGCATGCGTCGAACTGCTATGTTAAATCAGGCCCCTGAGTAGAGTCCACTTCACTGTGCATTTGCTAAAGGAGAAGGCCTTTCACAGTCTCAGTGACTTCTTAGCCTGTGCCTGTTTTTAGGAAAAGCCTCTCAGCATGGGTAAAAACATATAAAAATATTGCACTTATTTACAACAATGTCCCCAAAGCATTGTGTAATGTCACAAGTCTACTTTCAGATGCCTTAGCATAGCACTGTAACACTTACTTTCAACTAGAATTATTCAGATCTAATACCTGAAGGTGTATATAGCCACCTACACAAGATTTTCAGCTTTACTGAGAAACAGGAGCATCTCTAACAGAAAACATAGACACACACACAACAAGTCTGAAAATAAAGTTGCTATTTAAGTCCCCAGATACAGATTTTTTTGGGCATTTGATATGGACACTTTTACTCCGAAAGCACAGTTAGCTGAATATCAATTGTCTAAGATGTCCCATTATCTGAACAAGGGTGTTATCCCCAAATGTCAATAAATTCTTCTGAAAATTGTCTTGATTACCATAGCTTCTCTAATATCAAGTTGAGTGGAACGATTCAACATACTATTAAAGCAATAAAGTTCCACATTGCATAGTGTTTTTTGGTGTTATAAGTCAATAACCTTTAAGTATATAAGTAAACATACAAATATAATAATTAGAAGAATTTGCATTTTTCCTGTTGCTGCTGTAACATACAATTGAGTGACACTAACCTCTTTCTATGTTGTCTTAGACATACATAAAAATTCTTCTTTTAGCTGTAGTATATCTTAGTGTTTCTATACTGAGGCACAAAAGGAGAATTTCAGGTTTTCAGATTTTTGTAATTCTATAGCTTTTTCCACCTTCCTTGTCTGATACAGACTTTCACCTGAGACCTTTACAAGAAGTGCAATATTTTGCACCATTGCAGTAATTTAACCAGAGGTTCTACCACAAACATACTAGAAAAACGTTACTTTACAATAAACTGTAAATGCGTGGTCACATTGTGGACTGAAAATGCGGTGTTGATTCATTTTAGGTCAATCTGTTATTTGTGGTTTGTAACAGATATAAACAATATTGAAAACAGATGTCTCTTTTATTTCAGAATAGAAGCCCGGGCCTGGAAGACACCAGGTCTGCAAATACAATTCACCCCACTGATGTGGGATACTTGGCTGTTTTCCATAGCAACAGCTAGGGTCATCCCCATAAAGTTCAAACAACAAGGCCATAAAACTCTTCCCTGTAAAAAAGCTGAAAGATTAAAAACTACAAAACCTGCAGGACACCCTAAGAAGACAGCAGGAGACACCAAAGCTTTTTCAGTATTAGGCACCAAACTAGCCATCGCTCTAAGTTCAGTGAGGATGTATATCTGAAAGTTTGTATATATATAAGACTAAACCACTACAGATCCTTGTGTGTATATGCATATCATCTCAAAGACAGTACTTTTAATTTCATCAGAGAACTTTTCCTGGTTAAGTAAAGTCAAATGGAAATAAATTGCCTTTAAGAGGGGAACAATATTATCCACGCACACTCATTACCATAGTTTTAACAGCTAAATTTGCTGAAAGTCATGTCTGAAATCCACGTTGAAGTGTACTTGGGCTTCCAAAGAAACTTAGGAAGAAAGATGGAATGGCAGAATTGAAGAACTTCAGTTCAAATGGGAATTCTGGAGGTCATCTCCAACTTTCCACCTGAAATGGGTATAGTTAGAGTGGGTTGCTCCCAGCCATGTCCAGCTGAGTTTTTAATTTCTTGCCTCAAAGAATGGAGGCTCCACTCCTCTCTGGGCACCTGTTCCTGTCTTTGGCTAACTGTATGGTGAAAAAGGTTTTCCTTGTATCAGATCAGAATATCTCATTTTCCACCTTGAATCTTTTGCCGTTTGCCATCTCACCATGCATCTTTGAGAAGTCTGGCTCCATTTTTCTGTGTGACCTCCAAAATCTGTAGAGAGCAGTGCTGGGCAGACCAGAGAAAAGTTACTTCTGAAAGAAGAAAATTGACCAATTTTTTGGTTGCCATGGGTTAACTTCCTCTGGTCATAAAAGAAGAAATGCAGTGGGAACTCAGATGTGGGTAATGGGATGGAGGGGTATGTAATTAACACCAGTGTTGCACATGGCCTGGAAAAACAAGAAATTGACCTAACTGGGGCATCACAGTCCTTGTAATAGCCATGCCCTAACAATTTACATGTGTTTTATTGATTGAGCGAATAGGATAACACATGCAATAAGGGAAGAATAAAGGCCACACAGTGGTTAGGAGAGTGACTAAAATGACAGGTTAACTAGTTCAGAAGGCCCTGCACTGCAAAATGCAACATTACTGGAACTTTTCTCTGCAGCAATATAGGGAGAAAAACATGACAAGTGAGGACATTGGCCCTAATCACCAGTGTGAGGATGATGAGCTAAGCTGAAGGCACCGTGACCCAGAGAACATGGTTCAGTAGTAAAACGTTTCAGTTGGGTCCCAATCTGGCTTTTGCAGACTGCCTCCCACATAGTCTGCTTTTTGCTTCTGCTGCTGAGCAAGGGCTGTGATTTGATAGGGATGTTCCTCTGCTTACCCTTCTCCTCTGCAGGGTCAGATCCAGAAGCCTTGTGAGGGCAAAGAAGTGTGGTCCCAGGAGGTTCTTTGTTCCCTGGCATTGCCCCAGCTGCTCCCTCCACCCCCTGCACTCAGACCCTTTGCGCTTTTTTTGACAGAACATTTCTGCCTGGGGACTGAAAGTTTAATTTAGAAAAGCAATAGTCAGAGGTGAAAAACAAGCAGATGGGCCTGGACACCTGATTTGGGGTCTCATTTGCATTTTCGAGGACAAGAGATTAGAGACAAGGGGAACACATCTGCCTCCTGCATAAACAGAGAGCCAAGTTTAACAGTGCCTGAGGATCCTGGCTGAAATGCAAGCTCCCACACAGATTTTGTTATTTTGGTCATGCTCATTTAAAGGAAAAAGTAAGAAAAAGGAAAGGGTTTACATGAAACACAGTCCAGTGGCTTACATAAATGACATCTGCTTCAAAGCCAGGTTGCACTCCTGCCCTGGTCTACTCTGGTTGGGAATAAGGATGTGTCCTACCTTTCTCAAGACTGATGCTAACACAAATTGCTTCACTGGCAAAAAACACAGCTACATCTCCCAGAAAGTTTTTAACAGAGACTACCCGAAAGTATCACATTCTTGTAAGTGTAAGAGCATCACATATGTCTAAAGGCTTAGTAGGAGTCAGATAAGTAGGTTGACTTCTGATGGATAGGAGCTGCAATGGCTTTAGGTCAACACTCCCTAAAAGCAGCACAGGACTTTATTGACAAATATAAGGGCAGGCATTTTGCCCACAGGATGGCATCTCCAAAACAGCAGTTTGCCCCAACACAATGGGCTGTTGGACTTGGAAGCTGGAAGGTCTAACATCACAGCTTTTCTGAAATGATGGGTGACTTTTTCAAGCAGTAAGGCAAGGCTGACTCACAGAGCTGATCTGTTGAGCCTTTCAGAAGCTGTTTGTTTTCTGATTGAAATCATGTGTTTTCTAAATGGTAGCATGTGGAATGTACCCCTTTCTGCCAGATTTCCCACTGCATAGGTAATCCACCAACATTATTTGACAGACATCTTTTTGACCAGGTAGCTATGA
Source organism: Falco peregrinus (assembly GCF_023634155.1). Taxonomy (NCBI): domain Eukaryota; kingdom Metazoa; phylum Chordata; class Aves; order Falconiformes; family Falconidae; genus Falco; species Falco peregrinus. Next base: position 41,699,068 of record NC_073739.1, on the reverse strand, counting down.
CTGTAATGTTCCCTCTTGGTTTTCTCATGAGCTTCCTCAGGAGGACTTTATCTAAAGAAAGTCTTCCCAGAGGGACATGGGGAACTGGGACTTTCTTTTCATTCAGTATTACTTATATGGGGTAAGCAACTGAGCTGAGATCACAGGAGATCTTGCAGTTTGCCCAGGCAGGCAGAGAGAGGGGAGCAACTGGCTTTGCAGCAAAATTTGATCGGGCTACTGTGTAACTAATGCATGGTATTTTCATCTGAATTTCAGTCATCTGGGTTTTTTTCCTCAGTATTGACACTCCCTCTCTGCCTCTGCAGTTATATTATATATAGGGTATTTTACCTCTGCTTTCCTTAAACTTTAGGAATATCTGTGTCTAATACATACACATACATACATACATAGGTACAGGCATAGACAAAACCTGTATATGTAGAGGCTACTCTACCTTCTCTGCTGTCTCAATACTTCAGAGAAAATTCCTCTACTGACTCCAATTAGCATCCATTTCTTACTCTCTGCCATCTTTTATCTAGCCCATTCTGCCTTCCAAATTAACTTTGAGCCTTCAAGCAACTGCAAATGAAAGAACAAGAAAACAAAAATTCTTCCGCATTGAATCTGTTTTTCACTGTGACCCTGTCCTCCTGTATACACTTGAAAGACTTAAGCCTACCTAAAGAATTTGTTGAGATGGCCTGCAAGAAGCTGGTTGAAATAATGAAATACCATATTCTCCAAATGAATGTCCAAGCTGAAATGATTCTTGCTTGAGAAACAAAGAGAAAGAAAAATTATTTTGTGCTATTATTATTCACCCGCAATCTGCCATTGTGTTATCAACGATGAGCAGAATAAACATGACTCAAGTATATTTAAAGATTAATAATACAAATTAAGGTAATGGAAGCAAATAAATGCACTGCATTTTCTGAAAGGGAGTGAAGTTACAGGAAAGTTGCTGGTCAAATGCCGTATAATGACATCTACAATATATATTACTTATATGTATGTTAAATCTTATAGAAGGAAATGGCTCTGCATTATTTGACAGGTATTACCTATGCTACTAAAATATATTTAGAACACTGTAGGACTCCAGTAAATCTCAAAGAATTTTTGTCTTTGCTTTTAATAAAAAACTTAAGCCTAATGAAATGCATAAATGAAAAAACTCACTGGCTAAAATACTGTTTTTGTTGGGGTCGGTAGCAAAACTTCCATCCAACTCAAGATATTTAGTAAATTATTCTATGTAGCTACACAGAAGAAACTTACACAACTTACATAACTTCTACATAGTACTGTAGTTTACACAGAAGTTTACATAGAAATTTCCATGCACAATTACTGCATCTTGAGGCAAGATTATCTTCAGGTACAAGAAGACATGTAAGACATGCCCATTTTTAGTATCCCAACAAATGAGATTTCTACTAAACTAGATAAGAAATTAAAATATTGACTTCTGAAAAAATTGGGACTTAATTCTTTTTCTTTCAGACTTAATAATTCTGGCCCATTGGCTATTTTGCGGGGAAAATGTTAGGAGTTCATTTCTGACTTCCAAAAATTTAAGCTCTATTAGGAAAATGTGTGTGTGTGCATTTATACCTATATATGTGAACCGATGGATTGTGCCCATGCACAAATTTTCACAACAAAAAAATTAACACTATATAATGACTTTCAAGTTGCCTTCCCTCTGCCTCCTTTCTGTTTGTCTGCTTTCCCTCCCTTGCAGTCTGCTCTTTGCACACAAGCTGGTACACTATATATAGCTCCGAAATTGAGTGGTATCTTTAAAAATGCATCTCTTGTCAAGTTTTGCTGGAAGCTGCTCCACATGGAGGGCTTGCTGCAGTCAGACATTTACAGGGGCCACAAGGGCAGGCAGGGAGTAGACTGCACTCAGGTGGATGAGGGGAAAGGAGCTGCTGACATGGATGTGCCCTGGCATTTCCACAAATGCACAGACAATTTTTCCCATGTCCTTTGGACTTCTTCCAACTCCCTGCCCACCCCAGCAGTCTTCAGCAGACACAACTGGGCATCGGTAGGACTTTCCTGTTACTAGTTTTGTTTGGTCTTGCTTATGCACAAAAGGCTACACATGGCAATCTTGAATTTTTGGGGGGTGAGGTTTTTTCTTAAAAAAAGCACTGAATCGTTTCAGTGGTGCGTCTAAATAGGTATATACCACAACTTGTTGGACTTGTGGTAGTCATCCCTTGCCTGTGGGCCAGCACCTACCTGGTGGCAGTGGAAAATGAACATGCTTGCATGGAGACCTTGTGGGAGGAGACTGTCTCAGAGCACAAGGGGCTCATGCTGCAGACCCCCTCACCTCCAGGTGTCTGAATCTGTTGCAAAGGTCTGAATCAAAACAGAGGCACATCCCAGAGGCTGAGTCTAATATAAAAGCAACACTTTCCCATGTGCCCCAAACCCCATTCTCATCTCTCCTGCCACAAGCACTGAAAAGTTTCAACTCTCACCCTGGAGGACGTGAATTTCAGCCAGAAGTTAATAAAGTGGGCTTCAGTTGTATCACTGAGGTTTGAATCTCTTCAGAGTGATCTGGCTCAATTTTATGAATCCCTAGTCCCTATTAATGCTCATATTTGAATTCATTTCCCCCTTCCCCTGTTTCCAGAGGTATTATTATACTTACTGCAGTTACATAAATTCACTGCTCTAATCCCGTCTTCTTGGTTATTAGGTAATGTGGTATGCTCAAAGATGACTGGATGATTGAAAGTACATTTGCTTCAATTAACAGCCTGAAATTATGCTTAACGTTTGAGCTGTTGTGGTATATAAAACAAACAGAGAAGACCCAACAACATCAGCATGGAAGCATATTTGTTCCCACTGTGACCAGGCCAGTTTCCCACAGACAGTAAGGAGAACGGCAGAGAACCCCCTCGCTGCAGTACAAACTGGCAGCTCTTAGAATGGCTGTGAATTATTTCCTTTAACAAATCCCAAACCAAATATGAGCCAACAATTGACACAGAGGCCAGAGAAAGACTCAAATGTAGGATGCCACCATTATTTGCTTCACAGAAGCACTGATTTTTATTCCAGTCTTCCTCCATTAAATGTTTTGTAACTAAGAAAGAAGTCTTTTGACATGCAATGCCACTGAAATGTAGCTGGTTTAAATCCATCAAGTTACTCAAAACCTTTGCTTGTTAGTCCCGGTAGGACAAGCTACCATCCATTTGCAGAACAAGAGCAGTCATCCTCCAGAGTCAGGGAAACATCACATCTGGTTGAGGTGCTGGAGAAGGCTCCACTGGTAAGAGTTCCTGCCATAGACTGCAGTCTTGCATTGACCTCAAAGCCTGTAGCTGCTGGGAGTCCAGCGTGGGCTGGTGGCTGGAAGGAGCACAGGGGAACTGGGAGGAAAGGCATCTGCATAGGCAGAAATCATAAAAAAAAAAAAAAAAAAAAAAGAAGTAGCAGGTGCTGTCAGTTTTATGTTCTCAGGGCCAGATTTGGCACTTGTGTTCATTTTCCACAGATCTGTTGTTTTGGTTTGGTTTGGTTTGTTGGTTTCTTTGGTTTGTTTGGTGCATCATTTCAAACCAAATTTTATCACTGTTTCTGAAAGACCTGAGATACAAAAAAGGACCCTTTGCATTTAGACCCCCTCTGTTCTGTGGAGTCTTACCAAGCTGCACTGAACCACAACACTACTAGTTGGTGTCAGAGGAGGAAAAAAATGCATAACAGCAGAAAGTCCCCATTCTGCTACTAAAATCTGAAAGTGGCATTCATGAAGCCAGTAATCCTGTTGCAGACTGGTAGGTATAATTACCATAGCTCGTATCAGATCTCTGGGATTTGTGGCCCCTCATGAACTGAGACGGTTTTCCTCCGTTTTACGTTTTCAGTAATTCAGTTTCAGTGTTAAATATAGCAGTATTTATCTAACATTTTTATCAGTTCAAGGTATGGAATGTGAAAATAACTGACAAAATAGTTTGAAACATGCCTGAAAATCTCCCAACAAGAAGGCAGAATACAGCAGATACTTGATCAGCCATCAGGAATCATTACTGGGTTAATTTGTGTGAAATGAAAGAAGTTATGAATACAATCTCTTTAACGGCACTCAGCTAAATGAGTTATTTTTCCATTGGTAGCACTAGTAGCATGTATCTTTAGTGTACTGCAGGAGAAAACAGCAAAAATTATCAGAGTCATCTTCATTTTAATGCTGGAGAAACATGATGAGTGGTGAATGATTCTTAATATCATAACTGTCTATATAAAAGGAGATGAAAGGGTAACTGGAGAGCATTGTTCTTTTTCATTTGTACTGAGATCCATCATTCTAGCGTGCTCTTTTCTCTTGCCTTCCTAATACCTTCATATTTGATCCTTGAAACATGGAGAAAAAAATCTTCCTGACATGCAAATAGATATTCCTTCAAACATCTTGAAAATCAAAGAAAACATTGTGGGCATTTCAATAAAACAACCTATTAAGTTAAAATGAATCTAAATATATTTTCTGTTTCCTCTCTTGTATGGTATAAGCAGGTGTGCAATTAACTACATAAGTGCACCATACAAGTGTATAGAGAAAAGTATGTTGTGGGTGGAACGCACAACTTGCTATGCAATCACCTAGTATTGAAAAACCGCTGCATTTTCTGAACACACAGGCTTCTTCCATCTGCTGCAGCATTCAGCTGAAAAAGCTGCAGCTGTAGCTAAATTGCTTAGTAAAATCTCCATTCTCAGCACTAGGAGGGACATATACCATACCTCTTCAGAATAACTGCTGCTGCTTCTGATTTGACCATTGAGCTGTATTGATATGGCAGGTGATAAAACAGAAGTTCAACAAAAAATATCAAAGTGCTATCCTATTTGCTGATTTTTGTTTAATGATCTGGTAACACACATGACTAGTAAGATGAGCCAGGGAGAGGCCCTGCAAACAGGGAATGCTATGGATGCCAGAGCTTGCTCTGTTCAGCACACTGCACGTGGCTGCCTACCACAGTCCCAGGAGGCCGCTCTGCTCTCTCAAACGTCGGCTTGTGTCAGCAGAACTGTAGCAGGGGTGCACTGAGTTCCTCAGAGGTCGGTTAGGTACAGTGTGAAATGGAAAGCTTTCACTTCTTGGCTTCTTGGTGTGAACGCTGAGGGGTTTGGGTTTACCACAGGAGACCATACGCATGGATTTATTTCAGTGGATACCATTCCTTCTTATAAAAAAAGGTATAGCTTAGTCATTCCTTTTCAAACATAAAATGTCCATAGCAATCTTTGGGGGGAATAAGCAAGAGGCTTCTTGTAGTCCATTTTCCCTCAGCTGTATCATGGACCATCAGTGACAGGAGCCTGGCTCTTAAGATCTTCTACCAAGGCAACTCAGGCTGCTCAGATGCTGTCTGTTCCCTTCTATTCCTTACAGCTTGAATTGTTTTCCTGAAACAATGCTTCAAAGAAGCAAAATCTTCTTTGCTTCAAACAAAGCCAATGGGTAGTGCACAAATCTTTTTAGCAATCGTTCGTATTGTGGATCTTATTTGCGCCTTCAGTTACACTTTCTCAACCTAAGGAAACACATTTCTTTCAGTTTTTGTACCATGGTGATGTTCTGTAGACTTCTTCATTTTCTTGTCTCCTCTAGCTTCTCTCCAACCCTTCATACAAACTTCCTAAAGAATAATGCCTTAAATAAGATGTGTTCATCTATCTGAGGTCTGCCAGATGATGTATAGAAAAGAATAATTTCCTCCAGCATCTTACACATGACATTCTGCCAGTATATTACAAAATGAGACTTCCCTTTTTTTTCCCCAGCAACATCAGACTGCTGACTCAGGTTGAGTTTGACATCAGCTGTAACTCACAATCCCTTTTCTGCATTACTGCAGCTTGCTAGTTAGTCTCTTCATTTCTGCGCTTCCTGCTTCCTCATCAAAATACTTCACACTTTTGTCTGTCAATTTTCATCTTTAATTTCAAACCATTGCTTCAATTTATTAAGAATTTTGATCCTTGATTCTTCAATACAATTCAGCCCTCCTGGCTCAGCATTATCCATGAATTCCAAGTGTATTCTTTAGATCAAGTCATTAATGAAATTGCTAGAAGCAGCAAGCTCTGCAGAGACACCTATACCTTCACTAGAATAAGCTGCTAGTTAACAATCTATTAATAAGTCTTTGTGTCATAGACCAACCAGCTGTGTACAATATGATGATCTCTTCTATACTGGATTTTCCTTTACTAAAGAGCACACCAGGCCTAAAAACCATGTAAAAGCCTTAATAAACTCAATACATGTTTTCTTTATTCACGTGGCTAATTATCTTCTCAAAGATGTAACCAGATTGGTCTGATGTGACATATTCTGAACAAATCCATGTTGGCAGTATTTTATTACTTTCATTCTCCTCTAAATGTTTACAAACTGCTTATGCAATCATCTGTTCTAGCACTTTCCAGGTATTACAGCTATCCTGATGAGCCTGTACTTCCCCAGGTCATATTGTTGTCCTTCTATTAATAGTAGGTCCCGCATTTAACCTTCTCTTCTCCTTAGAGATTTTCTTTGTCCTTCACAAGTTCTTGAAGGCAATCACTAATAGTTCATAAAATCCTTCGGCTACTCTTCAAGTTCTCTGGGTTGAATTTCAGAAACACCTTTACCTTCAGTGTTTTTAAAGTATCAGACTTCTCTAGCCTTTCTTATTATGCCGTATATTTATCCCTGTGTTAAAAGTATTTGCACTAGGCAAACACCAGTGGCCACATCAGTTTTCCACCAGTAAAATGAAAACAGAATTAATTCTCCAAGGTCTAATTTAATACCATGCAGCTAACCTGGGTGTTTATCATTCCTTCTTACTTATTTTTAATCCAGTGACAGCATGCAGTTAACAGAAAAATTTTTGGCACCTGCTGCTTTCTCCAGCTGTTTAAATACATTGTTGTGGTTTCAGCTTCTTTGAACTTGCTACATATTTGTTTTAACTGATTGTTTGTAGAACATTTTTAGTCAGAATTTGCTGTAATACTTATTAAGGGGTTACAGTTCATAAGCCACATCCATCATTATTTAATTAATTATTTCTGATAGGATTTTGTTTAACCTTCTTGTACAACAGCTGCATGTCTCTAATGTTTTGAGGACAACAAATCTCCGGAGAAAAAGGGCCCTGGGACTAGCAATGGCTGTTGTGGTTATTTCCTTAATTTTCAATATGTGCAAAGGCAACGTGGCCAAGTGAGAAGCTGTGCAGCACACTTTTTCAAAACACTGGTTTTTTTGTGGGTTTGGGAGGCCTGTTTGGTTGTTTTTTTAAAATGGGGACTGAGACAGAAAGCAACCTCTGGCTGAAAAGTTTCTGCAAAATGCATGTGTGTCTCCTAGCTGCACCAGTACAGCAGAAGGCTAGGTTCTGTGCCTGGAGAAAAGGTGCCAGGATGCTTTAGCTGTGTGTGTGGTTTATCCTGGGTGAGAAATGCAAGTGAGCATCCTGCAAAACATCTCTCCTAGTGGCTGGCAGGAGGGAAGGCAGGCAAAAAACGTAAGAACAAGTTGATCAGAAAGACTGTAGAGTCTCCATCCTTGGAGATGCTCAAATCTAACTAGAGGTGGCTCTGAGCAACCTCCTGTAGCTGACACTGCTTCAGTAGGTGGTTAGACAAGTTGATCTTCAGAAGTCCTTCCCTATCTGTGTGTTTTGGTGACCCTGTGAGGTGGGACTTACCTCAGCCTTACCTGAAGAAGCAGCCCTTCCTCTCAGATGAAGATGCCAGAACAGTTTCCATGATCATACCCTGTTTTCTGTCACACATATTTTCCCAAAACTTTTGCTAGTTCCAGATGAAGTCCACTGTGCTGGGTTTCTGGTTCAAAGCTGATTCCTTAATTATAATGATTATTATTCTATGTTTCACTTCAGAATGAACAAAATGACAATAAATCAAAATTGTTCTAATGACGTGGTTAAAGGCATATCCTTTGCCCTGGGTACAATAAATACACTTTATCATGTACACTGATCAGTATTTCTTCTTTCTGTTGCTCTGTTGTGAGCTTTTCCTTTGAGTCATTGTTTCAATAAACAAGCAGTTACTGGGAAATTACTTTTATCCCCAAACTGTTGACTTTCAAGATTAATAAATCTTTCTTTAACTTTTTGTTGTATAATTTACCTCACAAAATACAGCTTATTTTTCTTTCCTTTATTCTTTTGGACTAGGTCCCCATCAAGTCATGTGAGGGAAATAATGAATCAATTGATAAATTAGTTGGATCAATAGCTCTGTTTTGACATTCTGCATTAAGCAGTAACTAATTGCCTAATCCTAAATGCTTTTAAAAACATATCTAAGAAATCAATAACACAGTAACTGCATTTTAAACAGAAGAATGAAGACAGCTATGCAGGAGGAAATGAGCAGCCACAACTGAGGTATGCGTCGCAGCAGTAGGTTTTTCTGCTGTTTTCCTTTTTGCTTTTATGTGTCTTTTTTCACATTCTTTTTCTGATTGTCTTTCATACTTTCATTTGTATGAGAGTAATCAATAGCTAACCCACAGATTAGTAACAGGTGACCATAGGAGCTACGGGCTTTCATGGGAAATAGCAAGGCAAGAATGTCGTCCTTGCTGTACCACATAGCCTTCCTAATTCTTAGTGAAATGAAGAGTCTTAGACGTATCCATCAAGGTAACACTTGGTGGTCCAGCCTACTCTCTCTTTCACTGTCTTCAAACTTCCTATTTTCACTCATTCTTTACATTTTTCCACCACTTGAGTAGTAATTTCTCCTGTCCCATTGAAGTGTTGTTTCGATTTGTGCTATTGTGAGGCTCAACACATTGTTACTTGTTCTTGTGAACATCTCTTTTCCAATATATTCTTATCTTTAATTTTTGAATTGTTATGCTATTTTACTTTATTTTTTCTGTGACCAGTCATTGAACAGTAACAGTAAAAATTATATAATGTTAATATTATGATTTTAAAAAATCCTTCAAAGGACAATTTTCACATTTGGAGTCCAAAGTATTTAGGGAACTACTGTAGTAGATGTTCTTTCAACCCCTAATCCACTCAGATTTTGTAATAGTTACATTTATACCAAAATACTGTAAAGATCTTAGGGTAGAAACAGACAAAAAATCTACTCAGAAGTGATTTAGTAAGCACTGATGTTCTTTGGTAAATTAAAATTCCTTGTGTGAAATCCTGTCTTCATCAAGGTATATGAGAATTTTGCTATGGATTTGAACAACTCCAGGAGTTACTATGTCTGTCAGGTCAGGCAAAAAAGCTGGTGGTTGTTTTTTTTGTAAGAGATAATTTAACAATTAGTCTGAGAACCAATTTCTTGACTGTGACTTCTGGCAAACATGAGTCTTCATAGAGGTCTCTGATACCACATTTTTTGTGAACAAGAGATGCATGACACATTACCACACATGGGCATTATGCTAGATTTGCTCCCTTCCCTGGAGAGGACTTATCCCAAGAGGTAGTTCCCACAGCTCTGTGTGTCATGTGTGTGTTTTCTTGTTTGTGACAGATATCCTCAATGAGTGAGCAATTCAAGGCAATTCCATATAATATGCGTCATCTTCATTTAATGAGCAGATCAAGATGATTTCACATGGTGTGCTGTAATAGAAGGTAAACGATCCTTTTCATTTTAGCTCTTTCAAAATCTTACACATTATACAAAATATGTCAGAAATGGAAATTGCCTATGCGATAGATTTCGACTTGCCTGAAGTAATTTTGGAATATTACAAGTTGGATTGGTTATTGAGCTGTCTGCTCCATGCATATGTATTCATACAGTGAGTTAATTCAATAACTGGATTGTCAGGAAATGTGCCCAGGAAGAGTGAGAATTGAAACCAGATATATACTCTCTAACAGATACTTCAGACACAATACAAAAGCTGTTCAATTTGATGCTTTCAATTTGATTGCAACTCCCTGATGAGCTCAACAAGTTTAGTTACAGGTCCAAGTGTATAAAGGAGCAAGGAATTTCAGTTAGGCTTAAAGGAAGGTCACATAGGGAGAAAAGGGGGACAATAACAGTGCAGTAAGATGACCCTAGACTTGAAAGACTAGTTGAGAATTTAGACCCTATTCAAGCACTCAACTGACTCCTTAAGTAAAATAGACCTTTTGCAATTTTAAAAATCTTTCGGAATGCTTCTTTTTTCCTGCTGCTAAAATTAAGTATTTATTTGAAGACAGCTCTTTGGCCTACCATATTTCCCCATGGTCACAGCTTCCTGCAGGGAGGAACTGGTTACCTTGTTATGTCAGACCTGAGGGTCAACTTTGGTTGTGTCTTCAGAGTCTGGTCATCTGGGGTCATCTAAAAGGGAGTAATTCTAGTAATTTGCTCTAAAGAGGATAAAGGCAGAGGTCTGAGATAAAGGGAAAAGTCCAGAGATGCTACCACAGGCATCACTTTTCCAGGACAGTCAGATAACAAGAGAAATTATGGATCAGATGATGAAATTATGAGTATTGTGCTGGTTAAACAGGTTAATTTTCTGAATTAGAGCTAAGCAATTTGAGAATTTGAGATAATGGGAAGATACTGGAAAGAGAAAAATCTAAACTAGATAAGTACATCAACGGCATTTTTCAAACAGATCACAGCAGCTGAACCTCCAAAAAGACTATAGTCATTCTCTTAGGTATATCAAATCACCAGACAAACAAAATATCTTTCTTGAATCTACAGAAATCCACAGACGTAAATTTTAAGGACACTTTGCAAACGATATTTTACTAGACCTAGAGATATTTTACATTTCTATTTAGTCAGTTGCAATGCTCAGATAGATGTGTAAGTGAATAAGCTTGCAGGAACCTGGGATTTTTGCTGAACATTACAGTATCTCTGGAGTGTCTTTTACAATGTGGTAAGTGTTATAAAATGTATCCTACTGTGAACTGTATAACAAAATGTATGGGCCCTCACCCACAGTGTTAGAAGTCTTTTTTGACTGCAATGGTCAAGCCCAGAGTAATGTCTGCCAATATTTTTTTCAGTATTCTCTGAGTCTTCTGGGAGGTTGAACATTGAAACTGCAGAGGGAGAATTCCTCACAAATCTCTCTTGTCCTACACAAGACTGTGTATTTTATTATGTATGTTGCCAATGTTATTTATCAGTTCCTTTGCAAAAACCAGAAGAGTCTTTATACAGAGAATCATGGATGTGAGTTTGCAATGGAAGGCACTTTACGAAACCTGTTCATTCTGATCAAATTTCTTGCTACTGTGTCTGTTGTCCTCTCATTAACCACTATCAACCTCCTATACACTATGCTTCCTCTTCAGGGATCTTCACTGGTTTATAGGAGTCCTGATCCATGTAGTTTTGGGGCTGCAACCCTAGCATTCAATTACTTGGAATTTACTTTTGCAAAAGAAGATGGACACAAAGGGGAATCTGTACCCCAGGCAAAGATGGATGTGCAATTCATCGCCCTCTGCTCCCAGGCAGAGACAGAGACCGCAGAGATGTGTTTTCTACTTCTACATGCTGGAGATGCAACAGTGCCGTAACAGATACTTCCACATATTCATCTGTTGGTTTGGAAGACAGGACATGAATTTTGAGACAGAGAGCAGAGGGCACAGTACAAGAGTGTTATTTCATTCATAGTCTTACCCATCTTCTACAATTAGCTAATGAAAATATTTTATTTTTTTACTTCTAAGGCAAAACGATAAAAGAAGAGCCTGCATGCAAGCCAGGTACAATATCTAGCTTCTTGGGTAACAGATTAAATAAGAAAAATTCAACTTTAGTGTTAGGGATGTTAATATAATCATCTTTTTCACTGTCCATCTTTCTTCATAATCCATAAATAAATTCACTGCCTTAACTGTTTCTCTTTGTACTATCCACCATTTATATCATCCGTTCCCCTCACCTCAAGAATTCTGTTCTCAAAAAGAGCTTTCCTTCAGATTACTTTTCCATGAGAAGTACATTAAAAAAGACCATCAGTGGGAGTGGCACAAATACGTTGTGATGTATTTCAGCTTGAAACCATGTGTGTTTGGAAATGTTTTACTGTAAAATGTGTTTTCTCTAGGGTTCCCTTATGCTTTTCAAGTCCACAACTTTCTGCAATACAAGTACACAAAATATATCCTTTGGAAATAAAATTACATCTGAACACTGCCATTCAACCCAGAGTGGAGCTAGTATGCTGGACCCTGCTCATCTCTAATACCAATGACTCCAGCAGGCAAATCCCTTGGATGAAATCAGCCTGATTTTTTTTTTTAAATACACTTCTTTTGCTGACTTCCTTTCATGAAGGAAGAAATGTGAAAAGAGACTCAATATCTTAAAATCTGTAGCTCCAGACCCTTGAGATAAAACTATGATTCAAAATTATTAGGTAGAATACAGGGGAAAACAGATGATTCCAATAAACTTGGAAGTTGGTTGTTTTTTTTTCAGAAAACTGTCAATGTGATTGATAAAGGCATCCTGATAGTTTCTATGAGCTAGACATTCTTCAAGATACTATTCTATGCAAGCACAATGCATTAGTGCAGGAGCTCTTCAATGAATGAGTGGCTGTTCATGATAAACTTGAGGTCTCCAGTTACAAGTTTTTGTAAAGAATTTTCATTATTTGGGTGTAATCTGGAAGGGATCAATTCATAGATGTTTGGGAGGAATGAAGTCACCACAGGTGCAGTCCGTAATGGCTCAAACATTAGAGAAATTCTAAATAACTAGGAGGATATTACAGAAAGACATAGTAAATGCTACAAATAGATCCATCAAATGATGTAAAATAAAAAATTTAGCATCCAACAATTAAAAATGTAGATTTGTACTTAATGACTGAAGTCTGTATTCTGGGAAACAATTCTGTGAAGAACTTGGAAGACATTGCAGATACCCTGACAGCAAGATCTCTTTTTATCAAGGTCAGGTATCTGCTTAAAGAGTTTATTCTACCTCTATCCATTAGACCCTGGGCTTCATGCAGGAATTATTGAGTGAAATTTTAGGATAGGTAGAGTAGGTCTGATCAGGGAATGACTGGTGCCTTCAGACTCTAAAAATCTGTGCTCTAGTGTCAAAATCTTGATTGCTTCAAAATACTGTGTTTGCTGAGGAGGATCTGTCACAGGAGGCACAACATGAATACAATTACTTCTTCTAGGAATGTCCAGCTGTAAGGTAAACAGAGTTACTGCAGGTGATCAAAAGTCTTTCCTAAAAACAAAAAAAAAACCCCCAAAAAAAACCCCAAAAGCCCAAAAACCAAACAAAAAAAAGACACAAACCAAACAAAAAAAAACCCCAAAAAACCAAAATAACAAACCACAATAACAAATCCAAAACATAACGAGAGGTGATGAAGATGATTTTACATAAGAAGCTCAATAAATATACTTTTAAAAAAGAAAACACGTTCACTGCAGGGATCACGTTATTGTGCAGAGGCAGAACAGCCAAAGATTAAGCCTTATTCTGCAAGCTTGAATCACTCAATTTGATTTTAAAAGTCATTTAATTTTTTAATAATTACTAAACATGTTCAAGTTTAACATGGAGGAATCATAATATTTCAGCATTCTGCTCTCCTCTGGTTACACTCAATTGAAAGACACTAACCAAATATTAAAGAAAAGGCCATCACTTTCCTGAAGTCAAATCAAATTGCGTTTTGTGGCAGCAGCACATAATCAAATTACCATTTATTTCACTGCAGAGCCTATTCTGAATTGATTTGCCAATTAAGCTATCACTTGGGTTTTTTGGCAAAAATCACTGCCTTTGAATCATATGGTTTGCCTAAGTTCACAAGACTCTGCAGGACATTGCACATCCTAGCCTAGCTCACATAGAAAAGTAAAGTGCTGCTTGCCTTAATGGCAAAGCAGAAGCCTTTGAAGTAGCTGAGTATAGCTAAAAAGATGACACCCATTGCTTGTGAAGTCTTTTCAGACCTTTGATCACTAAAAGACCAAGCATTCAAGATGAGGGTCATCTATATTCTCCAAGTGCACTTCCCCTAAACCTCCCCCTCGTCTCCTGCAGCAGGGCTAACAGCAGCAGACTCCATCCCTTCAAGCAGCACAGCACATTGTTTCATAGAGCGCATCCCTGGTATCTTATTGACAGATCAGTATCCTCCTCCACACACCCTAATGGCTTGTTTCTGAGGGTTGGACTTTACCCATGAAGTCTCCAAGCCTGGGGTGGTTTCTGAGCACTGGGGCTCTCCACAGTGTCTGCTTTTGAACAAGGATTTCATAGCCACTGCTAAGCCACACAGCTGGAATCTTCATAGAATCGTTTAAGTTCAAAAAGATCTTTAGATCATCAAGTCCAACCGTTAACCCAGGACTGCCAAGCCCACCACTAAACCATGTCCCTAAGCATCGCATCTACAGGTTTTTTTAACTCCCCTAGGGATGGGTGATTCCAGCACCTCCCTGGGCAGCCTGTTCCAATGCTTCACCACCCTTTTGGTGAAGAAGTTTTTCCTGATATCCAATCTGAACCTCCCCAGGTGCAACTTGAGGCCATTTCCTCTTGTCCTGTTGCTTATTATCTGGAGAAGAGACCTGCCCCCACCTGCCTACAAGCCTCCTTTCAGGTAGTTGTAGGGAGCAATAAGGTCCCCCTGAGTCTCCTCCTCTCCGGGCTAAACAACTCCAGTTCCCTCAGCTGCTCCTCATAAGACTTTCTAAATTTCTGCACAGCCTGGACTTCCAAGATGTTAAAGTCCAGAATAATCTAGGTCCATTCTTGGTGTTTCCCATCAGCTGAGATTCTCTGAAGGCCCAAGAGCAGCCCATGGGTAAAACCAGATGCAGGGATGTAGGTGGCTTTCTGGTGTGAAACTGCATGAATCATCAGTACTGCACATTCACCCTGCATTGCAAGATACCTCAGTACAGTCAAGGCTCAGATAAGCTAGACTGAAGAGGAGCTCTGCAGGGATTTCTGGGACTGCATTTTGGACAAGCAGGTTTGATCCCATTTCTTTGACAAGCAGGTGGTATCTCCTTTCTTTAGATATATAGGTTAGCTGAATTTTATTTCTGCTCCTCCTGAAGATGTAGTTTAATAAAAAGGAGCCAGCAGCACATTGAAAATCCGTGAGGTCATTCTCCAGGAAAAAAATCTTATTGCTTTAATTATCCATGTAAATGTTTCTTTTTTGTGTGCATTACCCTAAGCAGCATTTTTGGAAGGCTGCTGATTTCTCTCATTCTCCAGAGTTTTGGCAGTTGGCCTTTAACACCAAAGAGTCACTCCCCAAATAATCACTGAGATGATGGAGCAGAGGACAAAGCATTGCCTGGAAATATAAAATATTTTTACCATGCATTTTTCTTGGAAAGTGCTCTGTCCTTTGGGAAAAAAAAATAATAAAAAAACCAAACCACAACCAAAAACCAACAAAAAAAAACCCACAGCAGCCAAACCATCTGATTGTAAAATAGCTTGGGAAGCCAACAAGGCTGTAGAAAAACTGGACATTGCTGCTTGCAGTAACAAGAAGACAGATAAATCCTCATTGCAGCTTGGAGGATAGTAAATGAGTGTTCATTTACATTGGAATACAGTTTTATAGTTCTTATCAACCACTGGGCAGAAACTAAGACCTTTGGTCCTGATTTACCTTCGAGATGTGCAACTGAGATAGCTGACTAGGAAAACAGATCTGTTGTGCTCCCCAAAAATCAGAGGAGAAACAGGCCTTTACAATATACTCCTGGTAACAGCCAAAGACACAGTTATTCTGCGGGAGTACAGTATTTCACTGAACGTGGAGATACCTTCCAGCAATAAGGACTCCTAATTCAGACTCCTCTGACTGGTGCCTAACACCAGCTAGGATTAATCTTGGTGTTGCATCCTGAATCATGCACATTCTGTGTCTAGCTTTGTTAAGGAAACGCTATGTCTTTTGAGATTGGCTCATTTAACTCCTGTCTCAGTTTCCAAAGCTCTAAAACATTGTTCTATGTTTCTGTAAGCTCAGAAAATACCAGAGCAAAGACAATTACAGGTAGATATCCCATCACGATTGGGGTTAAATTATGACTTAGTTTTAAAGTAATGATAGCATTTCTTATTTTGCAAAGTCTGTTTCTGTTTAAAACACATTGTTGCTTCTTTTCTTACAGCAAGCTCACTAAAATAGAAATATTTTGTTGCCATAGCAATATTCTTCCCTTTGTAATTCCGTTATTTCAGGTACACTGCACAGTCAGAATTCAGAGACGGGAAAACATTTCATATCGTTTTCTCCATCATTTGGGCAGAATACAGTTGGTGTCTAAAGTATGTATCAGAACTGATATTTTTTTCAGGGTGTTCTCTAGTGTCATTGGAAGTGATCCAACCTGCAGTGAATTTAATAGAGAGTAGAATAATGCAGTTAAATATTTTTTTATCTATCCAAGCTGATTTTCAACTTTCCCTTTCAGTCAGATTAACAGTCCACCCTAAAGAACTCCTTCCCCACTTTAGTGCATTTATAGATAATATGCTAAAAATGAAGTGTATAACTCTCCATCACCTTACAGGATTTTTGTGACTGCTCTCAGAGATTGTTTTCTGCTATCATGCCTAGCTCTATTTACTTGACTCATGTCACTGGAAGACCTGACTGAATATCTGGGCAAACTTTTCACATATGGTCACTGCCTTAGAATATTTTTTTTTTTTTATGTTCAGTGGCATTCAGCTAGTGTATAAGTAACAGGGTGAAGACAGGATTATATTTCCATTACACAACTAAAAGATAGAAAATGGTATGCTAATGTATAGCCAACAATGGGTGAGAGTAGCACTATCTGTAGTTATACTGCTCACAATCATGTACCATTTTGCAATGAACAGTACGATTCTTTCTAATCAAATGCATTTTCTTCACTTGTGTATTCCTACCCAAAGGCACTTTTTTAATATAATGTAATTTACAGTGCAGTGAGAAACCTGAAACATAGCATCACTGTCATCACAGTAGCTGAAATGCACTAAGAGCTTTCTCCTTGGGGGAACAGGAGAGTGCCACACACCAGACAGATGACTTGTTTTTCAGTCCTCAGGAGCTCAACTACCCTCTTTGGGTTTCCAGTCTCTGTTTAAAACCACCTTCCAAAACATACTGTCAAATGCACTAGCAAGGCTACTTCTACCAGAACTGGATGTGCGTATCTGAATCATAAATCACAAACAAAAACACAGTCTGGGGGCCTTGCAGTGTTTACCTCCATCATTATTTTCCTCCCTTGGTTTCAGAAAGAAAGATATCTCTAGTAATAACCTTAAACAACTCAGTGTTTAAATATGTCAAGGAGGTAGGCTGTCATAACACTGAGCAGAGATTACCTTTGTCAACAATGTCGTGGTCACTT
The DNA here is from genome assembly GCF_023634155.1 of Falco peregrinus. NCBI lineage: Eukaryota > Metazoa > Chordata > Aves > Falconiformes > Falconidae > Falco > Falco peregrinus. Next base: position 41,681,645 of record NC_073739.1, on the reverse strand, counting down.
CGTCTCAGGATTAGAATAGTAGGGTTGGTTTTATTACTGGGCATTTAAATCTCCCTGTTCTTTCTGTCACACCATGCTTTGAGCTACTCTATTTTAAAAAACACTGTACTGTAACTCTTGACTACAATAATCCATGTTCATCGAGACATTGTTCTCCCTGCCACTGTTGTATTGATATTTAACACAAAATGTGTATGGAGGAAAGGAATTGCAGATACTCAACACAGCGGGCTCAGGGCTGCTGGTCTCGAGGAGAAGGATGTGGTTGCCAGGACTTAACTCTGCAAAGCAAGTCCAAAAGAAGCCACTGGAGAATTTGCAGGAAAATTCATTTGATGCAGTGAAATCATTGGGCTTCTGCTTCTTCAGTGCTGGATATAAAATTTCCATGTTAAAACAGTGTCTCTTGTCCTTAAAGAAAAGTAATCTTTGAATAACTTAAGGCTGAAAAATAAGTGCAGCAGCTGTGCTCTGGAGCAACATCATTATCATTATACCCAAATGACAGTCTCCAGCTCTATAACAACACAGAAATCAAAGGACTTTGCCGGCAAAAACATCATATACTGCAACTTCAGTCAGGGCTTTGCAGTCAACGGTTGTAACAACTTCATAACCCCTGTGAATTTGGCATGGAAGAGCAGCCAAGCCCCATACTTCAGCATGGGTGCCCTGTAGGACCTTCAGATCTCTCACTCTGGGTGAGATGGCTGCCTTGCAGCATTCACTTCGACCTGCTATTTCCTCTCTGTCACCACCAGGTTTATCATGGAAACACACCCATTTCTCCTAAAGACAGAATCTAAAACTTCTGCTTTATATGAGGAAGTTATTAAAAGATGATGACTTCTGAGTATGAGTAAACCATCCCATTTTGAGAGTCTGCAAATAATTCACATGCTTGAACTGAACCTTCTCTTTCTTGTGTGCATGGTGTCTGCCTGCAAGTTACAGGTCCTGGCAGAAGCACACTTCCTAAGGGTGAAAAAGGTTTTACAAACCAAATATTTGCATGGATCACTCATAAATATTTAAATCTTGCCTGAAGAGTGATTTTCAGAGAAAAATAAATTGTGTGGATTACTACCATCCTTTCAGTGAAGGATCAAACCACAAAAATCAATGGTGAATGTGTGATGTACTCCCACTCTGTGTTAAGATAAATTTATTTTACACTAAAATTTTCTCATGCTGGCACACAGCAAAGGATGCTGCCAGGTCAAATTCTACCCCCAGAACTGGACATGGAGTGCCTACAAAAGTCATATGCAACCATGTAAGAATATAATTTGACTTACAGGCCAGATCGCTTAAAGCTCTTCTGAACTGGGGGAGCAGGAGTGAGGAAGTTGCTTTTAGTTTATCAGAACAGGAATGAAGGCAAATGACTTTGCAGGTAGTCAAACAACTCAATAATGTCAGGTGTTCAAGAACAGTGTATATATGAAGAGAAGTGGGAGCAGATATAAACTTGTACTTGATTATACCTAGGAAAACAGAAGTGGAAATGTTGATAAAAGATTCCACAGTGAAACAGGCTCCTGTACAAACATCCTCGAAGGAGAAAAATAGATTTTTCTGATTAAAAAAGAATTCTGGAGGTCTCTCTTTTTAATCTCCTTGAAGTCCAGGAGAATGAGGGCAGACTGCTGCCCTTCTGCTGATTGGGTCAGCCCTTATTCAAAAACAGCAAAACCCTCAATCCAAAGGAGCACTACATTGGCGTGGCAAAAAAAAAAAAACCAAAAAACAAAACATATACATTTTCAAACTTTACTTTCCAAGCAGGCTGACAGCACCACTTACAAAACTGACTTGCAATCAGGTATTGAATTTCCAAACTCCACTAAGATGGGTGGCAAACTTATATTCACTGGCATGGGTATCTTTGACAAAGTCTGCTGAGCCACATGTGCTTGCAAAGGCAATGAAAGGTGCTCTCAGCTCCCTGAGGCACGCAGGAATACCTGGGAGCATCCAGTCCCTCACTGTGCATGGGAAAGGGCTTTCTCTTGTGTTGCCCCCAGAACCATCCAATCAAGAATGCCTTGATATACAGTGGAGGAGCCTTCAAAGCTGCACTCATCTGAGCTAGCTGTGTTAATGTGCGTGGGGTTCTTGGCTTGGTGGCTAACTGTCCCTAACTGCCAATGAGGTACATGCTCCAAATATTTTGGGGACCTCAGCTAGAGCAAAAAAGCCTACCACTTCTTTCCTCAGTTTGTTCCTCACTCTGACATGTTGATTATTACTGTTTGGCCATACTGTCCATGGATACTGTCCAGCTGTTTTAGGGACTGTACTAATATACAAAGAAGTCACTTCCAATTCTCCACACACATCTATCCAGGGCCTGGCTTAAGTCATGAGACACTAGGTAGCAGACGGATGAGGAGCAGAAGGCCCTGGCAAGCCAGCACAGATGAGCACAATAAGCAGCGGTTACCCCACACCAGCTGTTTGTATCAATCAAATCAACTGTATCAACTGTATCTGTAAATTGTTTTTCAGCCACTATCGAACTTTAGATGCAAAAGTCTTTATCAAAGAGTGAATTTCCATGCCTCCCCTAGAGAAAACACCTAGGTAAACAAATGCACGCACACAAATGTGCACACATGTGTCCCCCCCAAACAACAGAGAAGACATTACATGCACAGTTAAAGCACACAAGCCAAGATATGACTCAATGAAGTGGTTTGTTCCCCTGAAAGCCCTTAGTTAAGCAGTGACAGGTATGGGCAGCTCTCAGAAAGCAGGGATCTCCAAAAGGTCAGATTACCTTCAAGCATGTTGCACCTTCAACAATCAATCCTCCAATCAAACCTCCAATCAAAGGTTCTTCAACATTACTAGAAACTTGCCCTTGGTGTTTTACTGCTCAGGGCATGCTCATTTGCCTTCTAGTGGAAGATGATAAAAGATTTTAAATGCTTGCTCATGGGTTGTACAAAAAAACCCTGAGGTCTAATGAATTAACATTAAGCAGTACTTCCAAGATGAATGGTGGAAACTGGAGAAATCCCTCTTAGGTATTTATGTGGTTTACAGACCAAGTGAACTGCATATTTCCATTTAGTAAATCTGTGGTCAACTTGATCACTTTAATATGGCAGCTGAGGTAGCACGAGGAGGAAGTGATTTATTGAAAAAACATCAATTTAAATATATATATCAGACCACGGAAAGTTCCCAGAGGCCCCAAAGACCATTGTTGCTTTTTCCTGGTCATGTAGGTCTTTTTTTTTTTTTTTTTTTTTTAACAAGTCTAGCTTAAATGGTAAATAATAAGTGATAATAATAACCAGCTGGTTCACATAGAATAGAAAGTGACTGAAAGACCAGCTGCCATTCTTTCTCTAACTGCCCTTGTCAGAGCTTCAAAATGTCTGTTTAATGTGGTATGTTAACAGCACTATTATTACTATAAATATTAAACCCCAAATCCTTACAAGGAGCTTTGCTGAACAGAGATTTGATTTCTGGGGATGAAATTTTTCAACAGAGCTGCCATCAGAGCCATAGAGAGTGTTCCCCTGTCAGAAACACATAATGTGATGTGTGGGGCATGCTCTCCTGCCTCTGACACGTGCTTTCCAAAGACTTAGCTCAGGGGTCCTCAAACTGTTTAACCAGGGGGCAGGCGCGCGGATGCAGTGGCAGGCAGCCATCTGCGGCTGCTTGGTTTCCCCCCCAACCCCCAGTGGAGGGGGGGCGGCGGGTCTGTAAATACCGGGGGCTGGATTGAGGACCCTGGGGGGCTGTATCCAGCCTGCGGGCTGTAGTTTGAGGACCCCTGACTTAGCTGGTCACAGCTGGGGCTGTCAGCATTTTCAGTCATCTGCTCAACATCCCTGCATGAGACATTGCCGAAAACCTCAGTGTAAGTGAAAAACTGGTCCAAGGTTTGCAGGACAGTGTTGGAAGGTGGAAAAAACAGTAATGGTCAATTTTGCTTCTACTGGTGTTTCATTTGGGGATTGCTTTCCCAATAAAATGCCGTCAACTTGGATGTGCAGGATTTCGGCACATAGTTTCCACTGGCATTCCTGGAAATTGCATGCTGAAAACCTGCGCATTGCTGAAAACACAGGGGTTCCTGATAATTTCGTTATAGACCTGTTCCTTCACGACTGACATTAATGGGAGCTTTACCACTGGCTGAGATCAGGTTTTAAAGTAATAGCCTCAATTTCCTAAGTAGCAAATTCATGTGATTTTCCCCACACTTTGCTCTTAAAAGCATTGGTTGCTTTTTTTTTCCCCAGAGCTTTCTGACTCCTCCAAGAAAATCAACATTACACTTGTGAACACTGCAGCTCTTCAAGATGCTGGATTCTCTGGAAGGAAAGAGACCTAGAAGAAGAGTCACAGAAGACTTATGCAATCGCTAAAGCTGTCCATGCTGGCACCATTAATAGGTCCAGGAGGTGAGTAAGCAGTTGCAAAGTATTTAAAAATTTGTTGTGAAAGTGCAAGGAGCAGGACCGTGGCTTCATTTCTGAATTCACTCTGTAAATGTAACTCACAGGATGGACTGAAGACCAAAAAGGGCTGCAGTGTGGACGATTAGGATGTCCCCCAAGACTTTCACTAAGAGGAGAGCCAAGAGCCTTCCTTACTTAACAATAATAACTTACTTATATTTACCTCCCCAGAGCACTGTGAGGCTTAATTAGTTAATGTTTGCAAAGTGCTTTGTGGATGAGAAGAGCAATATACGTACTAAGTATTATTAACTGGCAGAAGACTTCCACGTGAGAAGTCCCCACAGTCTATTAGAATTAAATTATTCAGCAAGTTCCCTAAAATAATGGGGCAAGGTACAGAAAGTTCTCCCTCAGAAACACCACTAGCACACTTTCACAACCTACCTGTGTTTCACACCCCAAGGCTATGGATCAAAAATTGCCTCTGTTCCCCTGATGCTACACCAAGACAAGCCAGGAAGACAAGGTATGTGACAGCACCACTGGACCAAAGGGGCCTGAGCAGGGGGTTGCCTACTCTCCACAAGGTTTTTGGTCTGTGACATGGTTTCAGCTTGAATTGTACCCCAACAGCTTTCATGAGTTTCTTCTCCTGAGTGAGATACATGGAAGACCTGCTTCCAAGACAGCCTGGAGCCTGATCTTCTCAGGGAATCCAGAGTTTGCCACCCCTCGTTTGCTGGACAACTGCAATTGCCAAAATAGAGTGACAAACTGCTGCATGACTTACAGAAGGATTGCTATGCTTCTATACTAATATGTAAGCTAAATACTACATACATGCCTGACAAGCTGAAAATCTTCAGCTGACAAACAAAACCAAACAAAACAGCAAAAATGTCTCAGATATGGTTTTTCAGACACTATAGAGACTAAACAGCACCTGATGTATTGCTGTTTAGTTTTCCATTTAATGTCCAGCTCAATACAAATTACTTGTACAATCCTAGGTTAAAAATCTGTGAATTTTAATTACTTTTTTTTATTCCTGCATTTTCCTGTTTTTGTTTCCTCTACATTCATACTAGCTTTCCAGGTGGATTGTCCAGTTGGCTATGTACAATATTATCTCATGCCCTTACACTAGAAGGAAAGTAGATTTTCTGGCATCTGAAAAGTACAGTGATATAAAAACAAGGCATCCAAATCGCTATTGCTTTTCCCATCTTGGAAACACCATGAATGAGGTGCATGTAGCTCAATACTTGTGTGCAGCTCACTCCTGAGGCAATACTCAGACATACTCAAAATTCCTGATTTCTACTTGTGCCACAGACATTTTGGATGTCCCAAGTGGACTTCGGACTCTGTCCTCCCTCTGCCCACTCAGTTGCTGTGGACAGTTTTTTGTTTCTCACTCTATCATGAGTGTCCCCTCAAGGCTACAGCTGGGAAAGAGGTGCCTCTCCAGTGCCTGGGAAAGAGGACATGCTAGGAAATGGAGCAAGAGTCTTTTGTTTTGCCTCAACCAAGGGAGCAACAGATATACATATACCAGCAGCCTTTATCCTGCTTCTTTCTAGTCATGGAAAACACTAGCTCATAGCCAACCTGCTGTGGCAAGTCCCCCGACATTGCAGGTAGAGAAGCCTGTGTGAGGTACCTCAGCCTAACACTGCACTATCAAGGAAACACACCACCAAGTATTGGGCACCTAACTCTACTCAGTGTCTGCAAAGTATAAATAAAATAAAGGCAGGCCTTAGGAGGCTTTTCCAAAACTATCCTTACCGATGCATCAAATACATAGAAAAAATATGCTGTTTTTATACGGGACTTCTGGGGACTTCTTATTAAAAATTTCCCTGGATTGATTGAATAATTGACTAGTGACTGAAGAAACCATGCAATAACCATATACAGGAATAAAAATTTGAAGGAAATTCGGCCATGAGTATATTGCCAAGTAGTTATGCAATTCTTCAAGCTTTTATTTGCCACAGTCAACAAAAAAAGTGGTGAGCTACAGGTTCCAACAGCACAATACTTTTTTCCTGCCAACAAAGCCTAGGAGAGGGATGTTCTCTCCTTCCCACAGAAGCTGCATTAGCAATGTAGGCAAAGCTGCTTAATACAGACACAGAAAACAACATGTGTGAGATATCTTACTAGTTGGATTTACTTCTTCAGATAGCTGTACACATTTCCTTCAAAAACCTATTTCTTTAACAGGTTGCAACAAGCTACGCAGCTGCCACATTTCCCACCAAACACAAACTTTGTTCTTTGTGGGTTTTTTTCTCCATTTCATCTCACTACAGATCAACTGATGAAGGTTCTTCTGGTAACTGAAATAAATACAACCAATATACAAACATTTTCCACAACACTCTAAGATCATCTGTTATTAACAAACCTTGTGGTAACAAGCCCTTTTATGATGCATTTATTCAAAATTCATCCTTCCCAAACAGTGGGGAATACTTAATTTATTTTCTGTGCCATACTTTGTGTAACTAAATAATTCATCACATTGATATTCTATCAATACATCTTTCTTTAATGGTTAAACATGTGTTAATAATTCAAATATCTATGGGTGACCTCTTTGCACTCCTGTGATTTTCAAAAAGCCCAGTGCTCTTTGAAGGCACTCCATCATTATCAAGTACAGTGCAAGTTAAAAGCCTTTTGTTCTTTCTTTTTTTTTTCCCCTCTCCTCTTCCACTGGTATGTACCTTTCCAGGAGGCATCCTGTGGGCCAGCAGCAACCTTAGGTTAGTTTTAAGGACTTGAAAATAGTTTTAAGAACTTAAAATAAAGTTCAAGGGTTTTGAACTACTGATTCAGTAGCAATACTTAAACACAGAGCAACCATACTGAGCAGGCAGACAAGTACTACACTGCATAAACCTCATTATACTCATCTGGCAAAGCTTTTCAATTGTGATTAAACTCATCAATAGAGTCTGAAAACCTCAAAACTGTATGTTTGCCCAATTCACAGATTACACAGTTATGAGGTATTACTCTAGCAGTCTAATGATGCTACCAAGCCTGAAAAGAAGCTGACTGCTCTAAAATATATGAAGTCACACAGCCTCTTCTATAAGACTGTTGCATACACTGCCTACAACGATAGCAGCAATGTTTCCAGGCAAACTGGTGAACCCTGTAACGGATCTCAGAAACTGCAAATACAGAAGTCTTCTATATCCTGCAAGGAATTAATGGGCAAAACTTTCCCCAGTTTCACTGGGGAGCCGGTATTCTACTCTCAAGTTTTCCACATTTTACAGGTGAAAAATAGAGCTAACTTCCTAAAACTTACAGGGAAAGATTAGGTAGATAGACAGATAGATAGATAGATAGATAGAGAGAGAGAGAGAGAGAGAGAGAGAGAGAGAGACAGATAGACAGATAGATAGACAGATAGACAGATAGATAGACAGATAGATAGATAGATAGATAGATATGTAGATAGATAGATAGATAGATAGATAGATAGACAGATAGACAGATAGATAGATAGATAGATAGATAGATAGATAGATAGGTAGATAGATAGATAGGTAGATAGATAGATAGGTAGATAGATAGATAGATAGATAGGTAGATAGATAGATAGATAGATAGATAGATAGATAGATAGATAGATAGATAGATAGATAGATATGTAGATAGATAGATAGATAGATAGATAGATAGATAGATAGATAGATAGATAGATAGATAAAAGCTACAGAGACCATAAACTGCAGTGGATAATCTTGTGTTCAGGCCTACTGCTTTAACATGAAAACACACTTCTGTGTTAAATCTAAGATGACATACAATGACACTTGGGTATCACTCAATGAATCCTCACATGTACTGCTACAGTGTGTTCTCCCAAAAGGTATGTCACAAATCTTGTTGACTTAGTGCTACCAATTCACACATTTTGGAAAGAGAAGCAGGTTTCTTAAGGAAACAAGGTTTGGGGACTAATTCTAGGAATTCTGGGAGTGTGTGCTTGGCCAGAAAACTCATGAGCAGCCTTCCCATCTTTTTTTCCCTTGTTTATCTTCTGTGTAAAAAAAAGCAGAGACCGGCTTAGCTTGGACATAGACTGTGGAGTGGCAGCTGGAACTGACTTAGTTCTGCGGTGTGTAGGAAATTATAGTAAAGAAATAAATTTATACAGAACTGAGTGGAAAGTATGTTTTTAAATAACACCTCAATTATCTCAAAAATTGGTTCTATTGCACATATCATTAGACCACAAGTTGTTTTTTTTTTGGAATCACCTCTTACCAAAAGTAAGCAGAGTGGAATAATCTACCAGGTGACATAAGAACCTTTTGTTAATTCCTTACATCTTTTACTTCCGTCTGGAGAAAGAACACATCTGTTCATATAGGGCTTATACCAATTTACACCATCTATTGTACAATGTAGCATCTATATACTGGTATATACTACCACACCTCCTATTTCTACAAAGCACCAAGAAACATAGGTAGTTCTTCCAAGTGCAATTCAGGAAAGCATGCATGTTCAGGAAAGCTATAAGACCAGCATTTTACCCTGTGTTTCAGTAACCTTGTTTTACAGCCAAGTGCTTTCCCCCAGAATGGCTGAGCCTTAAGCTGTGTTTAAATACCAACGGCCCTGTTGCTGGGTCAGCCCACAGAGAAAAAGGGTTCTCCATACAACGTGCCTCTGAAGGGGCTCCGGCCAGTATCAGCATGTTTTATTTGTTGGGACTTACTCTGTGCAAACTGAAAAAAAGGCTTCAAAATAGCAGCTTAGTATCAGGCTGAGAAGGATGCTTGACAGAGAGCCAGACTCACCACAAAAGAAAATCAGGATGAGCACACACAAACCCCATGTGTTTTCCTACCTTTTCCTGAAAGTGGGACACACCTGCAAGCTCAAGATGATGACCATGCATTCAGCTGTCAGTCAGCTTGTCACTTCTCTGCAGCAGAAATCATCCCAGAAATTACAGGAATTTGTTTTCCTAAAACAATCGCCGTCCATGTCAGAAATGCCTCCATTTTCCAACAGCACAGAACAGTCAAGGGCTTGAATAACACACACCAAGCCATGCAGTCAGTTGACTTGTGGAAACCCTCCTGGTTTTCAGTACTGGGGGAGAATCATATATCTCAATCTGCACATGCTGGTGGAATGTATTCCAAAACAAAGCATAATTCAAAGTTCACAGTTTTGAATGTTTATTATTTTATCTGTGCTTGCTTTTAATATTTATATGTATATATCCATGGCAAAAAAAAAAAAAAAACACCAAAATAAAAAACCAAAAAACACAAAACCACTGTTTCATTTTAAGTTCTAACATTGTGGAAAATATTATGCAAGGAAACAAAGCCATATACAAAAACACTGGGCATCAACATGAAAACAAAACTGTCACTTCTATGCGAAACTCTGACCCAAAGGCACAAGCCCTCCCAAAGTGTAGTTGACATTAAAGAAGATCATGAGTAGAAGGACAGCAGGGGCCTTTCTTTAGGGGTGAGGGAAGGTGCTCACAACTCTTTATTGAACTTCACTAGTAACACTGAGCAAGAATGACATCTCTTCAATCGAGCTTTTGATTTCTTTCTGGCTTTGTAATGTGACTTGGAAGAGTTGGCCATAGATGTCGAGTTATACCCACATGGACAGAACAAACTATATCACTTTGTATTCTATGCTAAAGTCAACCTACCCCTTAAATAGCCTTCCAACAAACAAAATAAATAATTTACTGTAATCTTAAGCTATACAAACTCATATATAGCAGATGGTTATCCCTGACAGCTGTCAACTTGTGACTAACCTAAAACTTGACCTTGCAAAGTCACTAGAAGCTGTATTATTTAGCTAGCAGAGAACTCAGTCCTTTACATAGCCACAACATGATAAAAATAAGCATAATTTTCTCCTTTGTATTTACTCTTTATAATTGTTAACCTTCTATATATTTAGAAACATGTTTTTATTTCCCTGATCACTACTTCTTCGTGGACACTGCTGTCACTCTGCCTCACTGAGGACCCATCTGAAGCACTGAAACATGAATAAGCCAGCTGGAAACTGCACAAGGTAGTGAAAGAGCCAAAATTTTAACTAAGCATTTCCAGACCTCACACCCCTCTTTCTTTACATGTCCCAGGCTCTTTGTGCAGTAAAAATCTTGTCAGAAGGGCCTGGCTGGGTGAAAAAAGACATAATGAATCAACTGAGTTAAAGTATGAAGAACCTGAATCTTAAACTAATGTTTTCAGTGGTTTTTTTTTTTTCTTTCTGTATGATCTCTGAATTGTCCAGGATCAAAAGTACCATCACATAATGATGATCACAGAAAACACTCTTCTCCTTCCTAGCCAGAAGCCAGAGCTGCTGGCACCATCCTTTCTTCAAAGGTTGTGGTGGCTTTCTGTCTCAGCTCAATACAAATTGTTTTGGGTCCTAACACTGTCTTTTCTCCTCCTGTTGTACCTGAAGGGACAGAGGCCAGCCAAAGCATTTCTGGTGCTTGTTCCAGACCTGGCTATGCCTGCACTACCTGCCCAGGTTTGGCTTCTCTGCAAGGTGTGACTCTCTGTCCAAGCTGTAGGGTGCATGGCAAATATCTTCTCACGGCTTGGCAGCCTTGTGTAGATGAATGGGGCTTTTGATAAATAAGAAGGCACCAGGCTGAGAAGCTCCATTTCTTGAAGTGCCAAGGAAATGCTCTCACTCATTATCAAACAGCCTACAGTGTTGGGCTCTGCTATAGAAGACATCAATTAGTCCTTGCTTTATACTCTGACAATATGATAAATATCTGATAGTCATAACTAGCTTAACGCCAGGCAAGTTTCCAGGGAGAAGGCCTGACCAAATTGGCAGCATGCACACCTCATGTCCTTGCAGTTGTGTGGAGGCAGGGCCAGTCCCTGCCTGTGTCACTCAGTCACACACTGTTTGGGAAATGAATTTGACAGCTTTGGTCAAGTTCATGGCCGATGAGTGGTTGCACTGAAAAAAAACCATTAATACTGGAGTTGGCACCAACCTGAAATTTCTGTGCAATACGTTCCTCCCACATGCAAAAGGTCAGCCACCCCCACTGATTTCTAGAACTTCAGTAGACTTTGGATGCTTTTCCATTTTCAATTTACTCTGCACACAACTGGAGCAGGAATCATGCTGTCTCTACTGTGTGATGCAAAAAATATGTCATGTAGAAAAATGCCTTGTCCTGGCAAGTAGTAAAGTGTTGAAGTCGGTGGGAATAATTTTTTTTTTTATGAACACTGACTGTGGCTGATACTTTCCATTGAAACCTTTTCTCAGTGAGAATGGCATCGCACAGACATTTTGCATATTGGGGAACAGTGCTGATATTTTCTGATGTTACTGATGTTCTGATTTTCTCATATCAGAAGAAATGTTTAAGAAAAAAATTGGGTTAGACCAACATATGGAAGTGAAACCTTTTGTTTCAAATTGGTATTTCAGCATTTCAGTATGATAAAATACAAAAATGCCATTTGCCGTTACTTCAAAGCAAGTCTTTTCAGTGTAATTTCCACATCGGCTTTTCCAAAAACCATATATACCGAAACTTCCTGCTCCATAAAAGAGGAAAGAAAACTGTCTAAACAGATGCATTTGGGCATGTTTTTATTAGAATAAGTGTTAAAATAGTACAGTCTCTTGTGGCAGGAAAATCCCTCCTCCAAAGAACTACAACATACTACATTTGCATAACAATGTCCTTAATAACACTCATCAGGGATTTTGGCTCTTGCTCTGCCCATGTTCCAGGAAATTCTGTCTTCCCACTGCAAAGAAGAAGTAATTTCTTCCATGAAGACTCACTTTCCTAGTCAACATTTAAATAATCAGTGACTTATCAAAGGAAGATCTGCTTATTTTAGAGCTGTGCATGATACAGCTGGGGCTGTGGTGTCTTCTTACACGTCTGCTTTGTGCTTTACTACTTTAATCTATCTGAAAAGTATTCAGCTCTTCCAAGTAAATATATTTGCAGATTGTGTATGCTCTCATTTTTAACAATGCAAAAACAGGTGGACCTGTTTAACACTTGTTTAAGAATTTGCAGGCGTTACATAAGGATATTATCGATAGTACAAAATCTACCATGCTGACTTTTCCTCTTGCACAAGAAAAGGGAATACACTTCAAGTATTTCTAAGAAACTCTGGGCAGCTCACAACAAGTCCTTGACCTCCTGAATCATACTGTCCCTTGGCAGGATTAGTCCAGCACCACAAAAGGGACTAGACCTTCAGCCAGCATCACCCATCACAGGTTTGGGTAGGACAGTGAGAATTTATTGCTGTTGAGGATGTTGTTCATTTTGAAAAGCTAGGTGTCTGATAGGAGGGCTCCTTGAGGACATCTCACTTATCTGACCAGCAGAGTTGTCTTGGCTTTATGAGTCCCAGCTTACATTTTTTAAAATGTTCACGAAAGGGGCCACAGTAGCCCTGCAACAGTTTTCAAAGTAGGTCTAGCCCAAACCTAGTCCCACTAGGTTTGGAAAGTTTTCTGTAAGCTCATCACTGGCTCTGCTGCTAACAAGTGTTAAGAAGCTCTTGTGGCACTGAAATGCTGCCACTTATCTTGTACATACTACTACACATGTAAGAAGAAAGCAAAAGCCCCCTGGAACAGACCCAAATGCTTTCCTTTGAAAACACCACCAGTTTTGTAGTGATAGTTGTGCTTTTTCTTTCTGTCACTTAGCTTTTTCACTTTTACTGTCAACCAGGGATTTTCTGAGCAACAATTCTTATTTTGATTTAAGCTCAGGATTCCTGCAGAGCATAATGCAACAAAAAAAAAAATCCTACATGCTGGGGGAGAGTATTTGGTTTTCCAGACATTCAAATACAAGTTAGCTGTTTTAGTTGTTTAACTTTTCAAACCAAGAGATATTCACAGGTACACTTGCATGTGAGAAATGTGTCTCATAGTATAGTCTGATCCATGCCAATTGCACAGAGACCCTTCTGAAGAACAATGAATGGGCTAGTAAATTTATACCAGTACTTTGGCATTTTTTTTTAATTAATGCAGCTTTCTGCTCAGGAGGACTTTGATTAGGAAATCCAGTCAAAAGTTAGCAGGTGAGCAAATAACAGTTTTGCCTGTTTGCGCTTCCCATCAGAGTCCTGGAAAGGAAGGTCTTCTTTACAGCCCCTGCTACTTACATAGTACATCTCAGGCTTGCTGAGGCTTTTCTGCTACAGTGCTTGCTATCCAGTGCTTGCTGAATGTCACAGAATGGTTTTCATGGGCTGTTTTGGGGAAAGCAACAGGTGAGAATGAGACATCTCTAACAGGGAATCCTTGCACAGGAATGCTAAACTCTTCCCATGACCCTGCTGAACTGCATATAGGCCACCTAATGCTTATTAAACCATGTAAAACCTTGCAGATTTCCAGAACCTGAAGATCCAAGCCTGTATCTCTTTGATACATTTTGGCATGGCCATAGCCTCAGTCCATGTTTTGTACAAATGGAGGGACTACAAAAAGGCTCTCCAAAATATCAATGAAAAAGAGAGACACATGGAGACACACTCCAATTTGTATCACACAAGGGTCTGCACCAAAGACATTAACAGGAAATTCTTGTGTCATCAGTAAGAAGTCCTTGCAAACAAATGGTTTTGTCATTAGAGATGGACCTTTTTCCTTGTTTCCTTTCCCTTTCAGCAAATTGCCTGGAAAATACAGGGTTTGGGTGGCCAGACTTCTCTGCAGATTCAGATGGGATTTGCGGAGGGCTTTCAGCTGGAATCAAAATGACCCAGTAATTCACGAGTGTTTAAGGTACCTCTTTGAGAAAATGTGGGAAAGATGCATTCTCAACTGTATTTTTAGGCCCATGTAACAAAACACAATGGAGCTGTTCCACCTTCGCCTGCCTGGACAGTCATCATAGCCCTGAGGCGGGCAAAACTCCCTGCGGAGCTCAGGCTGGCACCCCTCACCCACCTGTACTCTCCTGCAGCTCTTGCTTCCAGCATGGATCTGCTCACTCTTGACCACCGGTGCTTCACCATTTTGCATGGACAAAATCTTTCAGCCAGGGAGGATGCAAACATACAGAGGATTTGTACAGGGACCCCTGTACACTCTGAGGCTGGACACTACACATCACAGCCTCCTTCTGACTTAGATGTAGCATAAATTCAAATAAGTACTGCTAGGGCGATCCCACAACTTGAGCACTAATATGAACCCTCAAGCAATGGGGTCATTTCACTAGCTTACTGAACTGGTGGACTGAAAGAGACCACAAGCAGCCTCCTCCTTCATCTTCTGCCCACATGCCCATTAGTGACATGATCCTGCAGAACTGCCTATGCCAAAGCCGCACAGGACAGAAATTGCACTCTGACACTCTTCCAACATCTCAGTGATGTATACTCCATAATGAGGGCATTTACTCCTTTGCTATCCTTACTTTTAGAAAGTATTTTCTCTGAATTTCTTTTTATGGAGGGTGTTGTCTTTCTTTACTGTAACCTTTTACCTGTCTGAAGACTATTATCTTCTACTTCTTTTTGGACTACGAATTTTCAGTACAATCTTTCCATGATCTGTAACAGCAACATGTTGATGGATAAGACACTGTCCTTGAAGATGTGGGTTTAACACCTAGGTCACACACATACTGGGGTGTTCTTGCCACACGCCTTTGGCCAGTTGTTGAAGAGAAAGTATAGGAGCCTTGTTATGATATGTAGAAGTCTTGATACAAAATCTATGGTACCATTTCACCTTTGTGGAAAAATCCATTTAGAAAAATCCACATTTTAAATTCAAGTACATAGCACCTGTATGCCATTCCATTTCAGGCCCTGCTGAAAAAGCTAGCCCGTTATTTCCCAAGATGAAAATGAAATGTGCTACTTTGGGTCAATCAGATTTTATGGTCAAGCTCAATCAAAAATATTTGCACTGATGTTGCAAGGAAAAAAAATCCAGTACTCAGTCTGACTGACTGCAGGCTTGGGACATTATTGTTCAGTAGCTCAATCAAAAAATGTACAATTTTATAGCCCTATTCATCATAGTCAGAAACATTACCACCTTTAGATTTCAAAAAGTCCAGGAAGAAGCTAATTTCAGCTATGAAAGCTAAAATCACTTTAGTCCTTACTTTAAAAATTTCTAAAATATTCTTCAGGAGAAAACAACTTATCTTTCCGGGGAAGATTCAAAATGATGGGCTACATCCTTATTTAATCTGATCTGTGGCATACTACTTTTAAATTCGGAAGAAAGCCATGCTGAATGAGTCCTGAAAGAGGCATTCGGATATTTTAAACAAAGACTTTCTACACACGAGCAGCACTGAAACACCATCTTTCCTTCCATAAAGATTTATCCTCGTTATGCCAAATGCTAAAGACTCTCACTAGGCAATCTTACACTTTGAGCTTGTTTTCTAAATAGTGTTTTGATTTTCTAGTAGTGTAGCTGGCATTACAGAAATGAATGCACTGTATTTTTCCAGTGTTTATTATTTTCTTTTCCTACAGAGGCTTTCTTTTTCCTGGTTACATTTTTCCAATTGTAAGTTTTGGTCGGGGTCCAGGGGATTGTGGTCAGGTTCTCCAGGGATTTTTCTTCTGGTTCTCTCTCTACATGCATATTTCATGTGCCCATTACTTTAGGTGCCATAAACACAAATTAAAACCAGCATAATTTCTGTCAGAAAGGACCATATTTCTCTACTCATTCATTATTTATGTTGCCTCCTTAAGTGGTGTTGTTCTTGCTTGTTTGTCTCTAATAGAGGATACAAGCTTCTTCACAGCCTTTGTTCATTAGTGAGACTGGGCTGATCAGAAGGTCCACTGAACTGTAAAAGCGGTGAGGCTCATCTCTGCTCATAGATAAATCCATGAACAATGTCTGCTGCTGAACCGCCAGCCCTAGTCAGTCACAGAAACCACACTAACCTCACTTTTCACAGTGTGTTGTGGGAAGGACGATGATTTCTGTGCTTTGGGCCTATTTGATCACCAAATGTCTAACCCCTGTGCCCAGAATAGGCTATGAACTCACACAGTGCATAATCAATGTCCAAGTGTGAGTGGATAAAGAGGTGTCCTGTGTCGCTGTGTCTGGTCTTGTGAACTTCACCTTCTTCTCGGAAACAAGTCAAACTGCATTTTAAAGGCGTCTTGATTTCCCTTTCCCGCTGCTTTTACAAGGAAGCCTCTGGATTCTCTCTAATTTTTACAAGACTTCTTATTTCCATTCTGTAGTTATGCATGGCCAGTTTTGACCCTTCGTTTTCGTTTTTGGTTTTTTTTTTTAGCCAACATTATTATCTTTCAATTACATAGTTCTTTCCACCACAGTGCATTACCAAACAATGTACCTTGAGGGAGCAGCTGCACAGTCTCATACATTTTATTTTGTTACACTAAAAATGTGTCTGTGTGGCTGCAGCAGGGACAACTCCTTTCATCTTAACTACTGGCCATCTGAGGCCTTGCAAAAATCGTGAGACTAAAGTGCCTTGCATTATCTTTGACACATTGTGGGAATTTGTTTTCTGCTGTCAAAACCTCTGTTTTTCATGTTTTCAAGCTCTTACACACCACTGGCAAAGCAGTACACTGTTTAAAAGAAGAAAGAGAGATGAGGTTTTCTGCATGTCATACAAATGCAGACTGAAGCTCTGAGAAAAGCATCTAATGCTATGACATTCATAATAAGGTTGTGAGACTTGACCACACTACATTCACTTTACTGTTCTTCAGAGGGATCAGCAGGTCTACATCACCACATCCTGCAGGGCCATCAGTGAGTTCATCCTAATGAGGTGCTTAGAGGACTGTTGCCAGCAGAGAGGACACTACATGCAAGATGGCCATCACACAAGGAACAGGGCATTTGAAGGACATTTTATTTTTCCTTTCTCTCTCCACAGTTACAATGCTATAGATGCCTTCTTGAAGGAGAGGCAACAGCTCAGCTCTAGTGTGCTCGGTCTTAGTAATTTTGTTGAGTCTCACAGGGACCAGAGCTTCATTTCAGAACAGCCTGTGGCTTCTGTTGCTAACCTTGCAATGAGCCTGACCTCCAGCACCAGTTGTCCTGTTGTTTTAGGGAGCTGAAGGACAGTCAGTAAATGCCTCAGCAACAGGTGTTTGTGGGGGTTGGTGTGTTTCCTTGCTTTCAGATATGTCACAGCTGAGGCTGGGGGAGCCACACTTCCCTTACAGGAGTACAGTCGGCTTGGGAGGGAAGGAAGGAGGACCGAGAGATGGTGAGTGGGGCAGGGCAGGGCAGGGAGGAAGGAGCAAAGGGGAGAAGTACAGCCAGTCCATGAGGGGCAGTGTAGTGCCAGGCAGAAACTGAATATCAGATATGGCCCTAAGTCATCCCATCCATTTCCCTTCCCACCATCCACCCTTATTGTCTAAGGACTCTGAATAACAAAGGATTCCTCTGTCCTGAACTACAAACATTTTCACCCATTTCCACCATCTCCTTTCCTTCCTTTCCTTTTTAGGGAGTCCTTTAGATAGCAATCAAAGCCCTAAAACAGCAAAGCTCTATCAGAGCAGAGGAACAGTGCATAAAATTAATTAGGGAAACTATATTAGGCAGATTATTAGCCCCGGTTGCGCAGAGCCATCACTCCCCCTCCACGTCTTCTGCAGGCAGCAGCAGCCCAGACAGCCAGGGCTGCCAGCAGTGTGGGAGAGCACTGCCACCAAGTGCAAACCCAGCTCCTCCACATCCCCTAGGCAGCAAAAATTATTTTTAAAAGCCTATATTCACCCTCTCTTCATGCCACAAATCACATAGGTGGTCACATTGGGGGTTTTGGACTTTTCAGGCTACAATTACTCCATCACTTAGTCATTTTTACTCTGTGAATTATTTCAGCCTGTTCTTTCACCTTCCTTTTAATCACCAGCTTTTAAAGTAACTGCATAGACAAAAGCTGGTAATGTCATAGACCTTTTAAAACAGCTGGTTAAATTGACTGCATGATGGGAGAGTAATCTGTGAAGCACAGAAATAAGAACTCTCCTAGTGGCACTGAGAAGAGAGGGTAGAATATGGCTTCAAGACTTAGAAAACAAAATTAGGTCCTGCCTATGTGGGGATGCAGCAGAAAGGTAAGCTGAGCTAATTCAAGGTAAGAATTTTGACTGGATCAGGCAAACCACATTACATTCCAAAGTGAATTAAAAGAAACAGAATTAAGACCTATTTTAAATCAAAATATAAATCTCATGACAGTGAGGTAATGCGATTAAACTAATACATTTAAACATGAATTTGGTACCTTTCCTGCATGTCCTGTCCCTGCACAGAGTAGCCCCAAATCACAATGCAGGTGCAACCAGAAGTGGTTAGAAAATGGTGATATTCCTTCCTGAGATGCTTTCTTGTCCTGGCTAGCTGAAATTGATTTTGTTCTTCTCCACTTCCATATCAGAGAAAGCAGCCTGGTTCCTGCTTCACTTACCTGAATGCTAAACAAAGAGGCACAGTCTCTGTCATTGATTGACTCACCTGTAGAATGGGGATGATACTGTTCTTTACAAAGGGTAAATAATAAAGAAAACACTTATGAATTACTCTCGTCTGTTCAGCACTAAAAGATGTAAGATGATAAACAGAAAAAACATACTCTATTGTCTAAGTAAAGACAGGTAATTTAGTTATTTTACTTTCTTTTCCTCATTATGCTACTAATAACAATATAAATGTTTGTGCTTAGCATTTAAATATTTCTACTATCAATGAAATCAAGGCATCCCAGCAAAATACCCTATAAATATAAATATATACCATATAAATATAAACCAATGGAGGAACTGAGTTCCAGATACTTGTTTGCAGAATTAGTCGATGTTTAGGAACTACAGCTTAACTCTGCTTCACCACAGTCTCCAAGACCAGTCTGTGTCTGGTGCAGTTTTCTGGATGCCAGCAAAACTGTGCAGAATTGCCATGAACAATACACTTAGCCTGGCTCAGTTTCACATCATGGTTAAAGATAAAGGAAATAAAATGAAGGAAATGTTAAAGGCTGTTAGTAGATACTGCAGTTTATTCCCGGCTTCATAACAGCACAGTGAAGTATTCTTGGCAAATGGCTGTACAAAGTCATACTGCTACTTTTAATAAATACATTCCCACTAGTGCTCTTCATAATTTTCACATTATACATCAATGAAAGTAAAACTTCTGAAGATATTTTCTGTGCTTCTATTCTTCCTCCCCACCTTAGCAAAAATTAAAGGCGGGGGGGGGGGGTGGGGGGGGGCGGGGCGGGGCAGGGGGGAAATCACTGGGAACACAGAGAGCACTAAATCCCTTGCTTATTTGAGAAAGAAGTGGCCTCACTAAGCATCTGCACGCTAAAATGGGCAAACGGGCAAAGCAGAAAATTTCTCATAGGCTTGCTCTGACACGGCCACATGTGAGCCTGCCATGTACAATCATCTGGGCCTCACTCGGTGCCTGTAAGCCATCACACCACCTGGCTGTGAAGGTGTTAACAGCATTAATCACAGCCAGGATATGCGTGTTTCAAGTGGAGAGCCTGGGTCAGGCAGGGACAATGCTGCTGGGGCTGAGCAGGTACCATGGAGAAAGCCCATTCGGGTCTTCTAAGTGCCCTGCCCTGGGGAGACATGGCACAAGCCAAAAAGCCTGGATGGTATTCAGAAAAAGTAGGATGGGACGAGTACCCCGAGGCACACGCTTTCAGCTCAAGTCATCAAGAGGGTTTTCAAATTCAAGCAGAATCTCCAAGGTAGGAGCTGCAAAGAAAGGCAGCAAGAGATGGATGATGTCTGACCTTAAACCACTTTCTGAATAAATCTTGGCTGAGTTTTAACACTAATCCTGTCAGTGCTAGGAAATGAGGGAGGCACACAAACCGAGGACACAGTGCTCCCAAGCTGGCGGCAAAGCACAACAGCCCTGCAAGGAGGGTCTGGAGGTAAAGGACCCATCCCAAAAGGGAGGTCAAAGGCTGGGCCATACTTCTTGCCCTGCTCCAAAGAGTCAGAGAAGAGGACAATACTTCCACGTGCTGGCTTTTGGGCAGGAAAGGAAAATACAGCAAAGGATGCCGAGCTGTGGGAAAATACCAAACACCCTTTTTAGTACAAAATTAACTATGTCAGGGGAAAGATCCTGATTAAATCTGGTTTTCTTTAACATATTCCTAGCCTGAAAAATAACTCAGTGGCATAGCAAAGGTAAAGAGGAAGCCAGCTCACACAGGACATTTACATTAGGTGCGATAAACCCTTGTAAGTGTGCAGCAGGGATTAATTGCACTTTGGCAGATATGGACTAGATGACCTACCATAACAGTTCTGGAGGTAGCTAACAGCCAGAATAAGTCATCTTGAAAATGCAGTAGGGAAGCTTAGTGTCACAAAGATTCACAGCAGAAATGGCTGTGTTCTTCTGCATGATAATAAGAAAAAGCACAACGGGATGAATTAAGGACAGAGGGTTTGGTTTGCATTTTAATTTCCTGATTTTTGTCAGGTTATGTTATAACTTAAACATTTTTAAGAGGTATAGCAATGTTGTTGACTGTGAAATTTGTATCTGTTTTATTTTTGCTTTTCTTTTTCTCCTAAGTAGGAGGGGGAAATATGACAGATTATTAAATCCTAAATGGCTCATGCAGCTTGGCAAAAGGCAATTTCACAGGGAAGAATGTATGGAATTAAGTATGTTTGGTGTGCGCAGTACGTGGTTACACCACAATTATTTATTCAGGTAATAATATTTTTTAAACAAAAAACCAATCTTTATACAAGCATGATTCATTTACCCTAGAGACTGGAAAAGCTCTCAGGAAAATGTAGATTTAAACATCTCCAAAAAGTGACTTATTTTCCCAGTTCAATACATTAAATCTGGAGATGAGATGATCCACCTGACAGACATCGAGGCCTCCCTGGGAAGTGTTCCGTTCTGATAAGCAAATATACATTCCATGCCTGCTTACCAGGGAAAAATTACTATATTTGCACAATATCTTGTAATGACTCTAAAGAGGTGTTTAAACATCACAAGCATTTTCAACCCCCTACACAAAAAGCAAACAAACACAAAGACAAGGCAGTCAATGTTGTCTTTATACAGTAGGTATTCAGCTATGCCGGGGCTTTAATTCAGGGGTGACGAACGTTTACGCCTCTGAGACGTCTGCTGTCTTCAGACAGGCAGTCATTTTGTCTTCAGTTTGGAGCAGGCAGAGGAAAGCCTACGAAGAAAACATGCTGCTTAAAAATGTAATTGAGTCCTTTCTTGTTCAGGGTGTTCTGACTGGAAGCGCATGGCAGCTATCCACGTAAAGGAAAGCAATATTTCTACTAAAGGCAGAGTTGTTTATATAGGGAGAATGCTATTCCAGGCTGCTTTTTCAAGGTGTCTTGAAAAAATTATGTGAAGTGCAATAACTAGGAGGAAGGGAGAATCAATGTCTTTGTTTAGCAGGGGAAACTAGATTGCCCCTACAGCCAGAGCTTATATTTTTCCCAGATGGTTATATATCCCAAATGACAAACTCAGAACTGATTTTTTTCCCAGCCCTCTAGAATTTAGATGGGAAAGCAAAAAAAGAAAAAGAAGAGTGATGAGAATTCAGACAAACAATTCTGGTTCTCTTTTTTTCTCTTTCTGTGCAAAAGGGAAGATAACAAACCATGTACCCAGTCAAGTTTCACCCTGAAATGTCACCACCAAACACTGACTTACTTTCAAGGTTGGCACTGAACGCTTTTGCCAGGAGAAATACACAGCATGCCACCTTCTGAAGGGCTGAACCAGACGGACGTCTGAGTCCACTCGCTCACCTACATGGACAACCACAGAAACTATGTTCAGTCTAAGAGTCCCTACAGACCGTACACTCACTACTCACCACCCATCTCCAATATCAGTTGTCATTTTAGATGCTATTGGGCCAGAAGTCTCTCCTGAGTGGGTCTCACTGTTGCCTGGCTCCCGTGGGTGATAGTGAGATCATCTTCCCGTACGGACATCTTTACCGAGACTGTCTGGGCAGGGTGCATTTTGACCAAGACAACCGTGGTTCTATTCAGTCATCCCATGCTCAGTCTCCCTGCACTCTGTGGCCCACCAGCACCTTCTCCAGAAGTAACAAGAGAAAGGAGCAGAAAGAGATGGTGTCATTTATTTCCCCTGTCAAGTAGTGAGGGTACCAAAGGGCTGATGGATGTGGAGTAATTCTTAGGTAAGATTGACAACTATTTCCTTCTGCTTCATACACATAACCAGCACCCACCTGTTTTCCTCCCACCCAGAGATATTTTTGAAAGCTGCTTCTAGCAAATTTCTGCACCAAAATTAAACTAATCTTGCAGTCAGCCTTACTGCCGTGTTCCCACGTCAGCTGTGTCTCATGACAACAGATGATAGAAATGCTGCTCTTCAGGCTTCAGGGTGCATGTTTCTTTTCTTTTTTTAAAAATTTTAATAGCTTTAAAAAGAGCTCTGAACAAAAGTGCTTGCTCTGTGATGCAGCGCTGAGCTAAGGCGTGCAGGGCAGGTATACCTGCCCACATGCCAGTGAGCAAAAATAGGTAGAGTGGGTGAGGTTTCCTGTGGCGCTGTGGGGGCTGAAGGAGAAACACTTCAAGGAGAAAAAGAGATGGCAAGAGAAGGAAAAACAGAGAAAAAGGAGGCAGGAGCAGAAGTGTTCCTCTTCCCTGCACATCAGGGCCCTGCACCCCTCCCCTGCAGGGCCTCAGCAGCACGGTGGCCCCATACCCCACACATAGGTGTCCCTGTCCTGGCCCATGTCCTAAAGCAGGTCAGATCTCCCTGTCTTGGGGTGTTCCCTGGCAGATGCCAGCCTGAGCTGCCAGAAGGGACATACCATGCCCTGCCTGCCTCCTCCTGACCCGTGATGTTGACCCAGGAGAGTGGAGGCTAATTGGAGACCTCAAAAGAAATCAGGAGGTTGCATTCTTCAGCATCTACCAGCTGATCAGGGATGGATTCTGTGCTCTGGAGGAGAGGGCTCCATGTCCGTCACCACTTGCTTGAATTAACATATGGCACAAGTGCTACAAGCCACCTAGGGATGGTGAGCATTAACTTAAGACCAGTAAGCCACAGACAGGCTTTTACTGCACGTATCATCCATCCTCACAAATCTTAGCTGTGGTACTACAGATCAGGAGACTCAAGGGCAGGTTGAAGCTTCTGTTTTGACACCATTGTGATTTTATAAGAAAGGGCCATTACATGCAGAAGTAAAACTGGAAAATAGGACAGCTGATGTAGATTAATAGATTCTTGGTGCTTAAATGTTTAATTTGCCCTGCACTAGGTAAGCAGAAGTATTCACTGTCTTTCTTTGGAACAAAACCTGAAAGCTGAATGTCAGCAGTGTAAGGAAGCCTGAGACAGGCAATTTTAAACTCAGTCTGTCTTAGGGTTCCTCTCAGCCCTTCTGAATGAGGCGGCAGGGTAGATACCTGTGTAACACTCTTAAGGTAAAAAACTTCAAAAATTCTGGCCCTCAGAGGTTACAACCTAAATAGCTAAGACAGGCGAAGCACACAAGTTAAAAAACAGCACTCAGAAGGAAAATGGCTTGTCCAAGGTCTCACAGAAAAGCGGTGGCAGAGGCTTAGCTGAGGAGCAGATTTGCGAACCAATTTATGTGAAATGCTTTCCCACCTAATTGGCTAACGAGAAAACATTCCTCTTGTAACATTATGTATTTTTTTTCTACCAGTCGAATTGCTGAGGATTGATTCAATTTAGAATTCATGTTAAAGTGAGTATTTTTAAACATTCTTTCATGCCATGCTTCTGCAAAATGTAAAAAGCAACCATAAAATAAACCCAGCAAAAACCACAAACCACTTTATAATCCAATGGACAAAAATTAAAAGATAAAATATTTATTACAAAAAAAAAAAATGATCAGAAGCAGAATAGCAGATCCCAGAAGAAATCCCCTTTCAAGGATCATCATAATAAACAGGTTTACCTGATCTCACTTATCCAGTGCTTAGCATGCATCCTGGACAAGAGGTCTCGATGGGTTTTGCTATTGGTTTCTGGAAAGGGAACTTTGGATTCCCAGACAGGGAAATCTTGCTCTGCAGACATCAGCTGAGTTACTCCATGGGAGTAGAGCACTACCATATGAAAGCCTCCTCCTATGAAACAGAGTTATTCCCTCAAGATATAATTTCTCCCAGGACAGAGTGGTAGATACTCCTTTCCACTCAACAGCTGAACTAAAATGTTTGTATGCCTGCGTTTTGTTTTGTTTTGTTTTGTTTTTTGTTTTGTTTTGTTTTGTTTTGTTTTGTTTTGTTTTGTTTTGTTTTGTTTTGTTTTGTTTTGTTTTGTTTTGTTTTGTTTTGTTTTGTTTTGTTTTTAATGCACCACTGGGTCCTCAAGGAAGAAAAATACATAAATTTAGTAAAAACAGGGTCGCAGTTAGTTTGGGATCAGGCTATGCACGGGCAGTCAGAAGCTCAGAGAGGAGGCCATCTCCAGCTGACATTGCTGCAGTTCACTGCTTGCACCTCAGTAATTGTCACACTAGTTTCTGTTTCACAGTATCATAAAAGACTGCAAGCAACCCCTGAGCCAAGCAAGAATTTAAATACATCTTTGAGGCCTTTCCCATTTAGGAAATCACTTGTGTCTATGCTTGATACTAAGGACTATTTCTGAATATAAATGCTTCCCTGAATCAGGGCTACACAAGTATCAGAAGTTTAGATCAAGGAGCTGATCTGTCCAAATGAGACATTAGAGGCGTGATGAAATGCTGCAGATCTTTTCTTTAATGAAACTTAGTTTATGAAACCCTTTAATAAAGCTGCAGTGAGTATATTTACATTCCCAACAGAGAAAAGCTCTCCCTTGAAACAGGAAAAAATTACCACAATTAATAATATCCTGATATTCTTCATAATGCCAGTAGATTGCAAGTTTTTGTTGAGCTGTTCATCATTTTGAATTTCCATGCATCTCTTTATTCCACATCCACATCTACACCCGCTGGGGCACTTTAAGGACTAAAATTCATTGCTGTATATTAAAAATAGCAAATGAATCTCATGATTTCTTTTGTATCTCCCCAGTTTATTCAGCATACAAAAGACAAAATCAATGGCATCCTGCCTGAGAAATAGGGTTATTTTTATTTTTGTATTTTTTTTATACTGCTGCAGATTTTTGGCTTTACTCTTGTAAACTGTGCTGTGCTGCACCAATGTATTTTCACTCTGAGTTTTCAGATCATCTGCATTTTGCTGTGCTAATCCTGGATATTTAATATCAAGCAAAACAGTATTTATATCCTATTCATCTTTTTCTCCAGCATCTCCTGTGTATCTGCGTGTTCCTTTTCCATTGCCAAGAGTCTGAGCCGAAATATTCAGAAATTTTTTCTTCTCAGGGGCACAGTTCCAAGTAAGCACTTACAACTAAACTTAGGTATCATTGAAGGTACACTTGGGCTTGAGAGGCTGGGGTGCTTCCTTAAGCTGAGGGGGACAGAGAGTAAAGGAGGGAGTGGGTGCCCCTGTGAGCTGTACCCTTTAGGGATAGCTGCGACCCATAGGCCCAGTGTGGCTGTTGCTAGACTTGGTGTGCTTTCTGTTTTAGAAAAGCAGTGTGATATTTCCTTTCCTTCCATCTTTCAGCACTTCCACAGTTGTCCACGGTTTTCCGATAGTTGTAAGTGGCAGAAAATTATCCAGAAAACAGTATCTTTAACGCCGAAGGATGTGTGTCATCCAGGTGACCCATACATGCCCAGGTTTCCAATATCTCGTTTCACCTCTTTTTTTTTTTTTTCCTTTTTAGTAGGTTATTCCCTTTTACATTTACTGTTTTCTTCCACTTGCTTTGTCTATAATTTTTCTTCAGATGAATGTGAAAGCAAGTTCAGTGTTTCAGCCATGTTAAGTGGTTGAAAGTTAATCTCCATCCTGATTTACTAACAGATGGACTTTCTACCAAGTCTGCTATTTCCCCAGCATACTTACACAACCCTTTCTATTTGTCCTCATGTACCTAATGGAGGCAATTCACTTTAACTGTCCTCTTTTCTCTGAAATCATTGGCTACCTAATTACTCTATCTACATGGGTTCCTTCATTTCCTAACTACCATTCAGGAGTTTGGATTGTCTGACTTTGTTATTCTTGATCCTGTACCATAAGGCTTTTTATTTTATGACAGAATTCATCTGAGTGTAACTTTTTGACACGTTTTACTATTTACTTCAGTTTTAAGGCAGAACAGAAAATACAAAGAATATACTTTTTCCTTTTTTCACCTATTTGGTACCATTTCTTCTAGGACTTTTCACTGAAATGTGAACAGGTTTTTCCAGTAAAGCAAAGCAGATGTTTTGCAATTGTTTTCACATTTAGAAGTCCCTGACAAGCTATATATGGTATGTGTGTCCAGTAATGCAAGCATTGTATGAATACCTTTACTTACAACTGGTCTCAATTAAATCAATAGGAATATGTACCCCAGTAAACTATGCTTTTTGCTGTTTGGGAGACAATAAACTTCTCTTTGCATTTCCACATATATTTCTCCCTTTAGCAAACTGATTACTAGGGAACCATATACATACTTACAGTACACCTTGTGATGGGATTTGCAAGGATTTGGGTTTTATTTCTTTGATTTCTACCTCCTAACTTATGGCTCAGGTAGCTAAGAGATGTGTCTAAACACTAACAAAATACTTACAAACTTGGAAAAAAGTGGAGGCCTAGTATGAAATTATCCTGAATTTATCTCGAGTGCACTTCAGACGCAGTAATACAATACTTGATGGGATCCCACCCAATGTACCTGAAAAGCTGTCATCCTTGAAAGAAAACCCTGACTTTTCCTTTAGAAGGCACATTCATTTTCATTTCACTTCTGCTCCCTTTTTCCTGCCATTGAAGCAATGCTTTTTCCCTCTATAAAATGGAACCAAACAAGGCAACTGTATGAATCATCAGAACAGAACAACAGCAGTAGATGGGCGCTGATGGTGATCAGCCTAGATTGCTTACTGCCCCCCTGTCGATCCCTTGCAGACTTTGGCATCTGGAGGACAATTGGGACTTGTCTGGGGAGCAGCCTTGGTGGCCATGAGTCAACAGGCAATGCCAGTTTTATCTGAAAGCTGTTTGCACTCCCAAAACATTGCAAGTCTAACGTTGCAGTCTATTATTGCCTTAGCTGACTGCAAAACATGGAACGCTAGTACGCTAGTAATGGAAAGTGGAAGTATTCCCTTCTAAGCATAATAGAGAATACTTGCCTAGCTAGTTCATGACTACACCTGTGTTGCTAGATGCTAAAGGAGATGTCACACTGCCACATGAAAATGCATTCTATTGTCCATAAGTTGATAGTTCAATCAACCTGTCATCAAATAGCTTAAGTATCCTTCCTGCTTCTGTCTCATGATGAAAGAAAAGGAAAAGCAGATAGATACATGTGGCATTAATTCTCATATCCTGTGACATTTTTTTGGTATGAAGAAATAACTTATTATCAGACGAGAGGCAGATAAAGGGAACAGGAAAAGAAAATTCAGTCTGTTTTGAGATCCGACTACGCAGAAAATCTCTTCTTGTTTCTCCGTGACGCTTCCATACCACCATCTCAGTCAGAACTTCACAGCATTGTACAGCTGGCCATCTGGCAATAGTTGGACTAAAAAGATTTTGAGGCACACATCAGCAACAGATACATATATATAAAAATAAGAAAGCCGGTAACAATTTCAAGCAATGCAAGGAAATTACTGAAATTAAAAAGGATTGGGAAATGTGTTCCCCTTCTTTAATCAAATGGCAATATGAAAGAAATTCTACAGACCTCAGCAGTCTGCCCTAGTGAAAAATTCTAATTCACCGATGTGCTCTGTAGTTTCTTCTAGTCAGCGACCAAGTTTTGTCAGTTCTGGACTGTAGAACCGGGGGAAGCCCAGCATTGCCTGGGTCACAATATTTAAGCCCTTCGTTTAGGTTCCCGAGCAGAAATTAAGCACGGGGGTTGAGGCAAATTAACCGTACTCGGCGCACCTAAGAAGTCGTAAAAGGGAGCTTCCCCGCCGGAGCCCCGACACGGCGCAGGCGCAAGCGGCGGCCGGTGCTCCCGCCGGCGGGTGCTGGCGGAGGGCGAGCGGCGGCGCGGGGCGGGCGGGAGCGCGCCGGGGCGCGGCGCGGGGCACCCTCTAACGGGCCCGGCGGGCGGCGGCTCCCGGCAGGCTGCTCGGCCGCGGCGAGGCGCCGAGAAACCGGGCCTGCCGCCGCCGCAGGACTCCGCGCCGCGCCGGGCGAGGAGGTCCGCCCGCAGGAGACCCCCGAGGCCGCCCCTCGCCCTTGCCTGTGCCGAGCGGTGCTGATTTATTCTCCCGTTCGGGGAGGCTGGAAAGGGGCTGTCATCGGGAGGATTTTGCAGTGGTCTGATCTCCCAGGGATTTTGGCTAGGTCTCGTCTCCTCGAGGAGCTCCGGCCACAGATGAGCACCCTCAGCCAAGAACATTTTGTCTCCACGTCTCACGTACTTCCCCCCTTTCTTCGCTGCAGTCAGGTCCCATCTTGTGGGGAGTGTGAGAACAAAAGCCCAGGGCACGGGGGTGCTGGCAGCATGCAGGCAGCAGGGATGGGGGCAGCTCCAGGTGACAGACAGCAGCCAAACTCGGTTTGCATAGCCTGCCTGCAGCCTCGAGGCTTTACGAAGAGCAGTTCTGGGAAACAAAAAACGTTCTTGGCAATTCCCCCAATGTTAGAGACCAAAGATCCAGTGCAAAAGCATCAAGCATAGGGTAAAGGGAGCAGCCGGAGTTTTTAGCTGAAATTTGCACAAGTTGCAGTCAGAGCAACACATTCTGGGTGAAAACAGGGGTCCAGCTACAGTCACCCCTGGTGTAGTCCCACACCCCTCGTCAATGTGGGCATCCACAGAGGCCGTTTGCATTTCACAGGCTGAGGGTTGCCCCCATCCCCAGGGCTTAGGAAGGCCTCAGGCGCTGCACACAGGGCAGCACCGCTTGGCAGCTTCTCTCAGCCAGCAGAGGTGAGCTACCAACCGTGCTAGTGGTGGGTCATCATCCTTTGCTGGACACCCCCAAGCCCACAGTGGCACTTCAGTCATGCACCAAGCTGTACCTTCAGTCCCCAGTGCACATGTCCTGGAGACATTGTAGTCACCAAAAGCATCTCTAATGGGTTCACTCATACTGAGAAGAGAGACAAGAGGGAGGTAAGGGGTGAGGGCAGGTCTCTATCTCACCATACCAGCTGAACTCAGTGCTGTTATCTGCCAGGGGCCAGCAAGCTGAGGGGGAAAGGG
This sequence comes from Falco peregrinus, assembly GCF_023634155.1. NCBI lineage: Eukaryota > Metazoa > Chordata > Aves > Falconiformes > Falconidae > Falco > Falco peregrinus. The sequence goes on along the minus strand of NC_073739.1, from coordinate 41,651,814 downwards.
AGAGAGGTTGGTGACACACTCACTCTCCCAGCTTATCCTCAACCTGCAGCTTGCACCACAAGCGCGGTCAGGGTCCTGTGGGCACCAGTGGTCTGGGGAAAGCAGCTTTCACCCTGTTTTGTGGGTGCAAACTGAAGAGCCCATAGAACAAAGGCTATTATTAATTCCCATCTGGTGAAAGGAGCTGCAGCTGTTTTCAGAGGTTTTCCTGCAAGCTATGCAGATCTGCTCAGAATTTTAATGGTTGTTTACCAACTAAAATGTGCCATTGAAAGAGCAAGACATTTCCAAGCAAACAAGGTATGAATGTCATTTCAGCCTGGAAATAAACCTCTTCTTTCTTGTGAACATTTTTCTGGGTGAGAAAAGTTGGTTTTGTTTTTGACTGTTTCAGTTTGCAGCTGTTCTTTTTTAACTCATCCTCTGCCACCTAAGAATCACACAGAAGGAGATTCCTTGAAATATGCAATACATTTTTACACATGCAAAAGCCTTTTTAGGGGGAAAAATCCCAACCATTCTCTCTGTGTGGTCGCTGACTGAAAGAAAAGGGCAAACCCACCAAACACCAGTTCACAGTTGAAGTAGTATGCACATGAAACTGTTATCTGACCAAAGAGCCTAGCAAGCCCTGAGGGAAAACACAATATACAAAAGATTAAAGAAGGGGAAAATGAAGAGGCTTTGTTATATTCTGGGGGATGACATGACATATGGCAGCTTTTTATCTTACATTTTCTGCAGTGGCCATAAACTTCAAGAGGATTGTTATTGCTAAGAAATTAACATGTCTTTAGCCAAGTTCTCTAGTGCACATTATTTATATCAGGAATTAAGTCTCTGCAACCATGCCTGTGCTTTATGGCTGTGTATAACTATAAGCTCTGCTTCTTTGATATTAATACATGCGGTTTCTTTACAACATATATATTGTACATAGCTGAAAGAAGCACTAGAGAAATGCCTCAGACAGATACAAACAAAGATTTTTCACTTCAATGCATTTGCAATCCAAGTTGGTTTTTTTTTTTTTATCCCAGTGGACTTTGAACTCTCTGACCTGTGGAGGGCATTTACAGCTGAAATGACAGTCCCTGAACACAGCCTAGCATTGCTGGTATCACTGATACAATTGGGGGATGGGAAAGATCCACTAGCATCCACCATTTAGGCAAAAAATTACGAGCATCCTGCATTTAGAGAGGACTGTGCAGACAAGAGAGTGAAGTGCCATAGGTGGCCAGGAATTGATCAGGAAATTAATATAACATAGAGGCAGTGCTAAGGAGAGGGTTGGACAGCCTGCTGCTGTTCCAATGGGTCATGCAACTGAAAATATTAGCAAGAAAATTAAACTATTCATCTTCCACTAAGACAGAAAGGAAAAGTGATCTGGACAGTCTGACCTCCTAATCTGAGTTAAATCAACATATAAACAATAAAAATGGACTAATATTTCAAGGAATTTCTTTTTAACAACTGTAGCGGTTCAAGTTACCCTGAGATGTTTTCCTGTAATATAATAGAATCCTACTAAATGGTTGTTACTTGACTTCTGGTAATGGAGATACCAAAGCTCCCTGTGTGTTATATATTTCTGTTACAGGAGTCCAGAAGGTAGATTAGGCTGCTGAGATGGCTTTCACCCATATAGATATGAATTTATTCTCTCTTAATAAGTGGTAACCTTCAGCTTTGTATAATAGTGGTGCAAAGTGAATTTCTACTTCATGTTAGCTAATTCATGACAAGTAATTTCTAAGACAGCATGTGACTGCCAACAGGTGTGAACTGTTAAATATTAGGGATGATTAAATACATTTTCTTAGAAATATCATGCTTGCCTATTCCTTACACATACTTCTTCTGCTCTGCAGTACAGCCCACAGTATAGCACAAACAATGACTAAGACAAGTGCCAAAAAAAAGGGGGGTGGGAGAGGGTTGGAAATCAGGGGAATGATAAACATGACAAAATTAACAGCATAGTCTAAAATGGCCAAAAATATCAAATGAGTAAACCAAGGGGACAAATCACCTCTCACTGCCCAGTGTTTTCCTTATTAAGAGAGTTGGTGCTCTCCCATCTTTAGAAATTTTAAGCAGAGTTTACCTGCATAGTGCAGCCACCCCCAATCTTCTTTAAGCATTTTGGCATCCATGAACACGATCTCAAAGAATCTAGGCACTTCAATTTACTATGAGACATCACCAAGAAAACACTCACATTACTTTAAATTAACCTGATTTAATACACCACATTATTTTACCAGTACTCCGTCTGCATGTATATACAGGTGAATAAAAAAGTCAGAGTCAGAATAATTGGGGTTGGAAGGGACCTCCAAAAATCATGTAGTTTAACGCACCTGCAATGAATAGCGACACCTTCCATTAGACCAGGTTACTCAGAGCCCCATCCAACCTGGCCTTGAAAGTTTCCAGGGATGGGGCATCTACCACCTCTTTGGGCAACCTGTTCCAATGTTTCACCATCCTCATTGCCAAAAAAATTCTTCTTTATATCTAGTCTGAATCTACCCTCTTTTAGTTTAAAACCATTACACTCTGTCCTATCGTTACAGGCCCTGCTGAAATTTTTGTCCCCATCATTCTTATAAGCCCCATTTAAATATTGAAATGCCACAATAAGGTCTTCCCAGAGCATTCTACTCTCCAGGCTGAACAACCTCAACAGCCTTTCTTCATAGATGAGGTGTTTTATCCCTCTGATGATTTTTGTGGCCCTCCTCTGGACATGCTTCAACATGTCCATGTCTTTCCCGTACTGTCCTGACACCAGAGCTGGACACAGCACTCTAGGTGGGTCTCACCACAGCAGAGTAGAGGGGCAGAATCACCTCCCTCAACCTGCTGGTCACACTTCTTTTGACGCAGCCCAGGATATGGTTGTCTTTCTGGGCTGCAGGTGCACATTACCAGCTCATGTCCAGCTTTTCAGCCACCAGTACCCTCAAGTCTTTCTCCACATGGCTGCTCTCAATCCCTTCATCCTGCAGGCTGTATTGATGCTGGGAGTTGCCCCAGTCCAGGTGGAGGACCTCGCAGCTGGCCTTGTTGAACGTCATGAGGTTCACATGGGCCCACTTCTTGAGCCTGTCAAGGTCCCTCTGGATGGCATCCTTCCCTCCAGTGTATCAACTGCACCACTTGGCTTGGTGTCATCTGCAAATTTGCTGAGGGTGCACTTGATCCCACTGTCTATGTCATTGATGAAGATATTAAACAGTACCGGTCCCAATATGGAACCCTGAGGGGCACGACTCATAACTGGTCTCCATCTGGACCCTGAACCCTGGACCACTATCCTCTGTATGTGACCATCCAGCCAGCTCCTCACCCACCAAACAGACTACCCACCAAATCTGTCCGTCTCCAATTTAGAGAGAAGGATGTTGGGGGGGATTGTGCCAAAAGCCTTACAGAAGTCCAGATAGATGACATCCACCACTCTTCCTTTGTCCATTGAGGTAGTCACTCCATCATGGGCTTGCTCTCACAAGCCTCCCCTTCGGTCACTCACAGCCACTGTTCTGCAGCCTCATGCAGTATTGTTAGACTCCCAGTGATGTGGGAATGGGCATGTAGCAATGAGCTGTTTATCCATACCATCCTGCTGAACAAGCTCCTCACTTCCTTACACAAAACTTCCCCAGGAACCAGGACTGGGCAGGTTTCCAAACAAGACTGAACCACAGGGGCACTAGGAAACATCCGTATGTCTCATTTCGGATCAACATCCTTTCTAGATGTAAGAGCTCACTGTCTGGCTGCTGCAATGTCCCAGAAAATACCCGCTCTCTCACTGCTTTTGGACCTGTCTCCTCTACTTCAAAATGCCAAGCACTCACTGAGTTCCTGCATCCATATGGTAGCTCAAAACCACACAATCTAATCTGTGCGTGCCACCCAAAACATGGTTTATGCACCTTGTCACTGCTGCCACTTGGGACAGAACAGTGTGTCAGCATTAATCACAGCTGTAGGGCTCTATGGACACACAACATGGGCCATGACATGGAGAACCAGGGACTTCAAGCAAGAGCTGTGGCAGTTTTACAAGATGAGCAAACACAGTGTGACCTCAGGTGTAGAACACTAGCACCCTTTGGGTCTGAAGAGAAATTCTCATGTGCTTTCAAGGGGTTTTGTGCTCAAAGGGGATTATGGTCCTGCACTGTTACAACCAACACAAAAAGAAGAGTGAGCCTCTCTACCAAATGAGCTATGCCAATGTATTGCCAACACTTGGCAGTGGGGGACTTGGCAGGGGTGGATTTTGTGAGGAGATGTCAGAGGCTGTCCTGTGCCAGACATGGCCAGTTCCAGCCAGTACTAAAATGGACTCACTGCTGGCCAGAGGTAAGCAGTCCATCAGTCAAGCTAGTGGTGCCTCTGGGGAAATGTATTTAAGAAAGGGTAAAAAAAAATTCTCACCAGTATTGAGAGAGAGGAGTGAGAAAAATGTGAAAAAAGCCCTGCAGACATCGAGGTCAGTGAAGAAGAAAGGGAGAAGGTCCTCCAGGTGCTGGAGCAGATGTTCCCCTGCAGCCTGTGGTGAAGATCATGGAGAAGGAGGTTTTCCCCTTGCAGTCCATGGAGGACCACGCCAGAGCAGATATACACACTGCAGCCCATGGAGGAGAGCAGGTGGAAATGCCCTGAAGGGAGCTGCAGCCTGTGGAGAGAAGCCCACACTGGAGTAGGTTTTCTGGCAAGACCCGTAACCCCATGGGGGACTCATGCAGAAGCAGTGAGTTCCTGAAGGACTGTACCCCACCAGGGGGACCTACACTGGAGCAGTTCCTGAAGACCTGCAGCCCATGGAAAGGACTCCTGTTGGGGAAGTTTGTGGAGGACTGTATGCTGTGGGAGGGACCCCACGGTGAAGCAGGGAAACAGTGTGAAGAGGAAGGAGCAGCAGAGGGGAACTCTTAGGGACTGACCACAGACCCCATTCCGCATCTTCCTGTGCTGCTCAGGGGTAGGAGGTAGAAGAGTTGGGAGTGAAGGAGTGAAACTGAGCTGGTGGGGATGGAGAGGGTGTTGTTTTGGGTTTTGTCTTTGTTTCTTCACCACCCACCTCTACTTTTAATTGGAAATAAATTAATTTTCCCCAGGTCAAGTCTGGTTTGCATGTGGTTGTATTTGGTAAGTGGTGTCCTTGTCCTTAACTCAACCCACAAGCTTTTCCAGCTTATTCTTTCTGGTGATGTCAACACACCACAGCCAATAATTATTTCTTGCACAAACCACCAGAAAAGTGCTGTTGGTGTTTAGATACAGTGATGGCAACACACCTCTTTTCTGTTGTTCGGAGAAATCCATGGACATCTTGCAATGCTTTCAGAAATCCCTCACAAACTGGCAGCAACGAAAGATCCCTAACTTGGCTAAACCTCTAATGTCCTATACTAGCCTGTAGGTTTATGTTACTATACAGTAAGCCATCTAGAGTTAATCCCAAATTCTTTTTCCTGCATGGAGTAATTTCTCACCTAAGATAATTTCCTACTTCTTTTGCCACAACAGGAATCCATGACTATATTTCATCAAAAGAGTGTGGATTTTATGTCATACAGTGATGAAAGTCAAATGCTTCTGTACTTCTACTGCTTATCTGAACAACATTAGAATTGATCACTTGAGGTAAAGCTAGTCAGAATAAACTTCATTTTACAGACAATAGTAATTTTTTTAAAAAGACTAGAAAATTTCCTTAGTGGAAGCAACTTATGTCCAACATTTCTCAAAAAAGGCAGTGCTGAAATTACTACAGGAATAATCTCAGCAAGGCTACAACACTACCTATTCAGTACCTGGCAATGTGACGCAATAGCTCATACACTACTCATCTGTTTCCAGTGTGTTCTGCAAGCCCGTGTCAATGTATAGGTCACTACATACATGCAGAAGTCCTGCAGAAGTCAAAAATATACATTACTTCTTGCTGTTCTTGTTTGGACTGTCCTTGTTTGGACAGTCAAACACTCAGAGACTCGTACAGATAGTCACAGGAGTAGATCTATTGTGTGACTGAGCTGTGGCTTATTAGATGTTCCCAAAGGCCCTTACAGGCCAGATTACATCCCGCGTGCTGTCTCTGCAGTCAGGAGGCAGGGGGCTGTTAGTCAAGAGAAGAATAACGCTGCATCATGAAAGCTGAACAGAGTGGGATTCCCAGGCAGCAGCTTGCCACAGCAGGGAAATCCATCCCAATTTAGCTAATATGAGAGAAGTATTTGGGATTGTTTGAACAAACCAGAATATTACAAGGCCGCTTGAGCTGACCCTACGTGAAACATCAGCATGGCATATCTCAGACAAACTGAAAGCTTCCTCATGCAATGTTGTTTTGTAGAAACTGCGCTTTCTATTGTAAAAATCATTTAAAAGATCCTGACTAGCTTCTTTGACCAAGAAGAATCCATCAGTTTCTTGCTCGTGACTCTATATTTTGAATGCTATAAACATCAACTTTGTCTTGGAAGATAATATATCACTTTAAATTCTAATTAAAACTAACAAGAACTGAGAGTGCTCAGCATAGGCCTTTTAATTTTAGATAGCCAAGACAACAGTTTGAAACAGGAACAGATCAAATAAATATAACAAAGTAGAAATGAGAAATTGTCTTTTAGAAATAGTCCGCCATTTATTCAAAACAGATGACGCAGAACACCTGGCTCCTTAATACAGAACAGTAGTTGGGGCAGCTCCATTAGGGGAAATTGATTTCAGCAGGGATGATCTTGGGGGAAAAAAGTAATTTCAAAAAAAAGTCATATGGAACCACTTGTTATTTCCTCCTCTTCCATTATAAATCTGCTTCAGGGAAAAACCTTTCAGGAGCAAGAGCTTAAACATAGCTTCCTTGTGTCTGCTTCCAACAAAATTTTCCATGCTCTACTTCTGATTAAAGGATCTGTTCTCATCAGGTTTACACAAACACCACATTTCATATTTTCCAGATTCTAGCTCTAATTCCTTTGGCTACTATTGCTCTCCTTGTTATTTTTCACCTCCTGTAAAAGAAATTACTATCTCGCATGAATCACTTATTTAATGTCCATATTCAGTCAAAAAGAATTGCACCAGCAGGAATGAAAAATTAAGATGTCAAACTCATTGAAAACAGAATTATTACTAAAGGCTAGAGCTCCGTTGCTCTCTTATACATAGCTACTTTTGTCTATGACAAGGTGTTATAGTTCATTTTTTTAACCATTGAGTCTGGTTCTGTAAAGAGCCAGTAAGGAGTCTTTTGCCATTCATTAATATTCACTGCACCAGTGAATTTGGTTTCAATTTCAGTGAGTGGTAGAGAAGTCCAGTACCTTGTGATCTCAAATATGTTCTTGGTCACATAAGCAGACATGAATTTGGGTAGGAAACCAAAACTGAAAGTAGGGTAGTAAAACTTCTGCTTTGATAGAAAACGAAACCTCCAGCAGAGGAAAAAAGAATCAATCTGATTGTTGTCATCATGTCTCAAGAAATCCAAGTTCACATCTTAGAATTGCTTGGGCTTCATGTAGCAACCTTCAGTAAATCATTACAGTTCTCTATACATAAAAGAGAAATGAAACTACACTTCACTCACCCTTTTTCTGCCTTGCTCTTTTGTCTGTCTGGCCTTTATATACAATATGCATCTTAGGAAGGACAGATCTGTTTTTTTCTCTCTGTAAGATTCACAGAATCACAGAATGGTTGAGATTGGAAGGGGCCTCTGGAGGTCATCTGGTCCAACCCCTCTGTTCAAGCAGGGCCACCTAGAGCAGGTTGTTGCCCAGGAGCCTGTACAGATGGCTTTTGAAGATCTCCAAGGATAGATCTTCCACCATCTCTCTGGGCAACCTGTGCCAGCGTGCAGTTAGAGTATATACAAACTTTATAATTGTTTTATAAACTTCTTATGTACGGTTAGACAAAATTTATACATTGGCTAGAACAAAGAGCTTTCTCCTTGTCTGGTAAGTGGAAGCTACCTAAAATAAGGAACAAGAACAGCACAAGGATTTGTAAATGTGGGAGTATTTGGGATCCAGGAGCAAGTAACAAAACACTTCAGCACAAAATTATGCATGTAATCATATTGTCATACATGAGGAGGTAAAGAGTTTTTTATCTGCTTAATACAGTTTGAAACACTTCAGTCACTCCTGAAGTGGCATGTAAATGGTCAGCAGTAGGGTGGAGAGTTCAGTGCCTGCCTAGTGAAGCAGGGCTTGAGAATCAGTATTCTAACACTGTGCAAGGAAACACATACATTCTATTGTGAGATGGTGTACACCATGTTGTACTGCTGTATAACATACAGACTGTGTATTGTTTCAGGGAAATCGGGGAAATGGCTGAAAATCAGGGTGATTTTGGCCAGGCAGAGGTCAGCCGGAAGACAACTGTTCCATTGGAAGACTGAGCTTTGCTCCTAGAAGCAGTGGAAAAGTCACTTTTTCCTTCTAAGCTTGTTTCCTTCACACATTTGTCTATTTGGATTGCACATAACCAGGAGCTGAGTTTGCCTCACAGTCCAGGTGGTAGCTTTTAGCAATAGTTTTGGCTGCAACCTCTCCTTTCTAATTCAAATAGGGTTTTTTTTAAGTCATTCACAAAGCACGAAGCTTCTCCAAAAGACTGAGGCTTTGGTTTTGCCTCAACAAAAACAATCAGTCAGGCAAACAAGCATCCTCAACTGGCTGATGTGGTACAGAGGGAGGAAAAACCTGGCATAGGTTTAAAGATTGCATTCATTTATCTAGCTTGGGATTAACTTGCCATGGACCCCCCTACACCTGTCAGTAATTTGTAAATACATGTCTGTGCATGTTTGTGTGTGTGTATACCACTAAACAGCTGCAAAGAACAGAAGAGTGTCACATTAAAAGCTGACCATTTAATCAGTTTACATTTTGCTACCACACCGGATATTCAGCTCCAATGCCCATAAACAGACAGTATCATTAGCAGCATTATTGCAAATAGCAGGAAATTGTTGCTGGGCAGTGGCTTTTTGCTAAGGGTAGCAGAAACCCTGAAAACTAGCTTTAAAACATTTGCGTGTTGGGTTTTTTGTAATGTCAATTAAACAACCTGATCATAATCTGCTGAATAGGAAACAAACACAATAGATCACATAAAATCCTGCAGACATTTGGGAGGTGCAGAACACTTAGCAGGGTGCAAAATACTTAGCAGAGTTACAGTGTCCTGGTTCAGTGACTCAGAAACCTGCAGTGTCCCTACAGAGATTTCTTGGTGGCATCATCATTTGCCCAGATGTCTCACGCTTTTGTGGTCTCTCCCCAATGCACATACAAATTTACTCAGCATTACTGAGCAAATTCATTCTCTCTGCCCAGCCCTGTTAGCTCTACTCACTCTTCTCTTCTAACAGATTCCTGCTGACTAATCCACCCTAAAACAGATGAGAACAAAGAACATGCCTTTTTCATTTGCTGGGTAGGTAAAAATCACAAAATCCTAATGGGTTTGAATGCTTCTGCTTGGCCTAAATTGAACATTATTCTGAACCTAGTCACCAATTTCATACACACAATGCAGAGTCACTGAACTATGCTCTTATACAAAATCCTGTCAGCTTTGTGTCATTCATATAAGCCAGATCTTTGTTGATTTTCATAAAAAGGACAGGGCTGAAATAATTTTGTCTCTATCACATTTCACAATAGAAGTGTGTCTACCTTTTAGTCAGCGACTATGAAATCTGAACGCTTTGCACTATCAAACAGTGAAGATAGTTTAGTGCCCAAAGAAAATTTTTTTAAATTATGGGAAATCAGCTGGAGAAACATTTTGGCCACTTTGGTGAAGTTCTCAGTTCCAGAATTCATCCCCTGAAAGAAGTATTCTGACCCTCAATGTGGCTTTCTGACATCATTTACTAAAAACCCTTCTAGTTTTGTCAAACTGCATCCAAGACTGTCATCGTAGCACTTTTTGCATCATATCAGCCTCAGCTAAATTTGAAAGACTTAGGAAACATCTACCTTTTGTTTTGAGAATAAAATCAGTGAAGCTACTGTTTTCTTACATCATCAGAAGTCCAGATTATTCATGGTACATACTGCTAGCATATATGTTCCATGAGTGCTTTTAACCATATTGTTACTCAGCTAAAAGAAAAATTTCAGAGAATGAACATTTCTCCTGCCACTACATATTTTTGCCTTTCAATTATATTGCCAGTATATGTATGTAAAGAAAAATAAAACAGACAGAACTGTGATCACTGAATGGTTTATATCCTTGGAGCTGTATTTTGCAGACATGGGGAAGCTTCAGAAGGAAGAAAAAGAAGGAAACAACACTATAGCCTTTTCATTTTTACTTCAGAAAAAATGCTGGCAACATACTCAGCACAGTTCTCTGGAAATATTTAACTGTTGCCCATTTTTTTTTCAGCATAAGCACCACAAAGAGAGCCACTTTTTATATTTTAGTTTGGCTTGTTTGTTCTTTATTTGCAAAATGCCCTGACAGAAGATGGATGAACAGCAAAAAGCATTATGACAGGTATCGATCCAGTTATATGGATTCAAGCTAATGCAGAGTAACTCGCATTGACACTTCACGGAACAAACACATGGACAGGGCAAAACCAGAAAGCCACAGTTTACAGAGTTTTCAGACAAGCTGTTTGTATCAGTATTAATGTAGTAACTTTCTTTAACCAAAGTATTTCCTATGAAATATGTTATAAGTAGCATAAGAAATACCTTTCTTCAGGTTTGATTTACAAAGTCAAAGTCCATTGTACTCTTGAAACACACAGCTTTCCATATACATTTAGGGTGATTTTTTTCAGCTTCTTTAATCAGTGCTGGGGAAGGACATAATCTCTGATTTAATCTATGATAATTCCTTCATTCATAGCATAGCAGCACTGAATTTTAACCCAATCTAGGCAAGTTGTATTTTGTTTTTGGATAAAGACATTGGTCTCCAAATGAGCTCAAGAGGTGCGTGCCTGCATCCAAGGGCAGGTTTTGGCTTTTAGACAAGAATTTTTCTTCTCATTTTAAGTCCAAATCAGATAAAGCTGGTTTTCTGTGGCTTCCCTTCTGTGGTTTGAAGGGAGAAAGAATTATGTAACCTTTGCACTAAAATTAGGTATTTTCTTTGTATCATAGGTAGAAAGGGCGCCTTCTATCATTAAGCAATCAATAATTAACAAGTAATTGTGTAACAAATTAAAGATTTAGGCTGCCTTTTTGTACATCTATAAACAACTCCTTACCTTTATTTGAGTAGTTGTAACTTAACTTGTGCTTATGCTTTGGTAAGGTGAAGGCAAAAGTTAAAACAGCATTAAGAAGCTTTTTGGAACCATGGGCAACAGTTTTAACTTAATGTATTTTTAGTAAGGAGATTCATTAGCCATCCAGACATGAACAAAGCATATAAACTTCTGCTGGAAAGCTGGCAAATCATGATTAAAAGCATTGCTATGGTTGGAACTACTGAAACGATGGCTTTCAAAGGTTCCTTTTGCTAAATCACAGCCATCTTTCACTACGACAGTCAGTGGTGCTTATTGTACTCATTAAGTCCTTTCTTAGAATCAGAAATTCAGACTTTGGCCTCATGTGGCTTTGGCACTAACAGATGTTCACACAAAATCCCCAGGACTCATTTGTTGATTTTTGTTTGTTTGCGGCTCTTCCTCCTTCCTCTTATCTTAATGACTTAGCTATATAAATGACTTGTTTTTTCTCCTCAGACCTTCAAAAACTATTCTGCCTCAGGCAAAGCCCATGCACACAGCTTCAAGCTGGTAAGAGAAAGAGAAAGCTGGGAGTGAGTCACACTAGAGACATGTGGATGACTGACTGGAGGACTCTGGCTAGGGTTATGCATCAGGCTTCCTAAGTGCTTTTCCTCTGTAGAAGGAATAGAAGTTCACAGATGTTAAAAAGAATTACTCATGCTGAAGGACTTGACACATGTTAAATGCACATTAAATATCTTTCCTAAGACCTTACAGTAAGCTGCAGCTTTACAATGAGTTGAAACCATGCCCCGTGATTTCCAGTGCCAGGCATTTTTCTTGCCCTTTAATACGCTACTGATGATTGTTTTTGAGCAGTGTAAATAATGTGTGGCATGCAAGGAGTGTGACATCCAAGACACCTGAAGTTAGGCTCTGAAATCCATTTAATGCAATGCTTAAATAGCTACACTTGTGAACAGTCTGTAGTAGGCAAATGTTGCTATGGACATCAGTGGAACAGCCTTCCCACTGTCTTCTAGATGAAACAAAATCCATCAAAAAATGCATTTTCTCTAACCAGGATTCTTATCCTTTCTCCCTTCCCCTCTTCCTTCATTGCATTAGTTGCATGCTTCTCATGCTTTCTCTGTATCTGCCCTGTGCTTCGAATACCCAGTTTAAACTGTGCTTCTCTTGGCTAACAAGAAAGCTGTGACCAATATGCTTTTGAAACCCCTTTTCTAGACTTACATCTGTCTTGGAGCAAGAAATAAATCGGTTATCAACAGTGGGGTAGAAATTGCAGGCTGGATGGCTGCTGTCCTCTTCGAACTTGAAGTTACTTCTCTTTTCTTCTTTTCCTTTCTCCTGCTTTTCATTTAGTCAATTGCAAGGAAGGATTCATTATGGTCTATGTTTCTACCTTACTGTGAATAACTCTGATAAACACTGGAAACAGTTAACTTCCCACCAAGCTGTGGACACAAGGAAAGGGAAGAGTGGCTCTGAGTCTCTTCTGCAGGTACTTACCAGCTGGGTCAGATATCCTCTGACTGGATCTGTTACGCTGCCCCTAAGGATTACATTCAGCAAAGGTCTGTGACAGCACTCTGCCAAAAGTAGTCTTTTGTGTATAATAACAGAGACACGGTGAGGATGAGATAGTACAGAGCTCCTTACAGATGTTCTTTCTATTGGCAGCTCCTTCCACACAAGCAGTTTACCCAGGCATTGTATCCTGTAGATTATCATTTTCATGACCCTGCTCCCCCGGGGAAAAAAAAAAAAAAAAAGAAAAAAAAAAAAGAAAAAATACCCAAAACCATCTTCTCATGTAGTTTTCTTTCTTACTCAGTACCGGATCCAGGCTCTCCCCTGTGTTAAAGGAAAGGTTATAATAACAAAGGCTCACAGTGCTTTTAGTCTTCATTAAAGCTTACAGGGGGATGTGTCAGCTGCAGGGCAGACATGGAAGATGCAAACACAACGTGGGACTGTTTTGTGTTTATATATACTTATGCAGGTTTTCCTGAAGGGCTTGGAAGTCTCCCTCATGTACAAACAAAGGCAGTTTATTAGTTACAAATAGTAACCTCAAAAAAAAGTTTCCTGTATGGCCTTTCACACTTACCTAAAGCAGATATTGCTTTCCATAGCAACCTCTGAAATGAAAAAAAGTTAAAACAGCTCACTCCTTCCGGTTTTGAACAATATTTTTAATATCTTGGCTGCTTTGTAAACATCACTTATTCATTGGCATGTCAAAAAAAAAAAAAAAAAAGGGAAAGACATCCTTTTGTTAAAATTCTATAAGATCAGCTCTCAACCACTAAGGTATCAATCTCTGACATCTGTTCTCCAAAGTGAGAGTATCACTTATTTATGTACCACTCATTAAAATCAGATCAGTGTTTAGACAAATTTATCTAAGGGTCTGGACATTGAAAGGAGGTGCAGATAACACCGTTTTACTACTCCAATAACTTTTACAGGTGGAAAAGCTGTAAAACAAAGATAGCTGTTTCATTCTTGCTCACAGAAATCAGAGGAAGTGCCTCAATGAGTGGAAGTCTCCTGTTTTTCCATCCTTATGAGACATTACAAGCTCTATTTTGCCTCTTTCTCAGATGTTTTGGTCAACTCTTTTGTGCTCATCCTTGAGGAAAAAGACAAATAGAAGCAGATAATGTAGATGGTAAGGCCTGGCTTAACTAAACCTCAATGGAAAAAAAGGTTTCCGTAGTAGGAGAAACTTCAGATAGAGGAGAAACAAAAAAAATAAATGGTAATTGGGAAATCAGAGATCTAGTGGATCTTTATCCAGTGCAACAAAATCTAAAAAATACTGTAATATAGCAGTAACTATTCTGTGCTGCACAAGTATTATTTTAGCTTCAGAAGTGCTGAGCAGCGGGCTTTTCTTCCCCTTGGTCAGCTGAAGACACTCATGTTATTAGGAAAGAGTGTCAGGAAATGAATATAAATGTTATTGTGAAAGGAAACCTGTTTCAACTCCCATGATTACAGTTTAACACAGCTGCACCCCAAGAGAACAATAGCAAGATTTATTTGTTTTATAAGTCTCAATTTTATAAAGAATAAAACAGTTCTGTTAAAGAAAGCTGTGAGCACAAGAACTGTCTGGGAGTATGTGAACACAAGAGAGAGGAAGAGAGAGCAGGGATGCACATGTACTATGAAAGGGGAAATAAACATGTTTCCATATCATATTTAACTCATTTCTTTTGGGTACTTAAAGAAAATGAATCTTAAAACCCCCAATATTCTAAGCAAAAGAACTGAGTAAAAAGTAAGGCCTATTTTATGTGATTGCTATAGGCACATGCTAGCTGTGTGTGAAGCACAAAAAATGAGCACCCTGTCAGAGGGTCCACCTATGTTTGCTGGGCACCTCAGCATCCCTTTACAAAACAAGACCCCAAGGGGTGATTTTCTTGTCTCCCAGTGGCCTGCCAACAGCTGCCTTGTGTCTTATTTTTAATCTGTGTTTCTCTCTTCCCCGAACAAGCAATTTGGAATCTTTATCTGCTCATGTCATGCTGACTGCATGCAGTGGGACAGATACATACACATGCCTCAGCATCTCACAGTGCCCCAGAGGCATAGATGTGGGCTCAGATCAGCAGCTGATGGGACATGGAAACAGGGCTTAAGGATGCTGGGGTGTTTCATGACTTGCCAGGCAGTACCTGGAAAAGGCTCAGCAATTCCCTTTGTCTCTTCCACCTTTTCTATATAAAGCCTTCTGTATAAAGCCTTTCTGAACTGGTGGACTTTCTGTTACTGCAGGTGTCTCCCCAAAATGGACTTCCTTCCTATCTGCAGCTGCTGGTGCTACCAGGCTGGTTGTGAAGGGCTGGTGTTCGCTACCAGTGACACAGTCAGCACTCAAACCCCCACCGTTCATCAGCATGCTGCCTTTGCAGCCAGCCCAGAAAGGTTCCCATTCCTGGAGAGGAGATTAGCTGACAGGAAATCACATTCCATGCAGTGACCATGTCAAGTCTGCAAGAATTGTCCTGCCCCCACTTCGCTGTTTTGCAGCTGAGACAAGCAGGCCTGCTTCTCAGCTGAGAAAACAGAACAGCCATTCATGTGCATTAAGAAAAATAAAAGTTGAGGAAACAAACAATAAAAAGCAAAGCCCAGCCATTGGAAACAACCACTAAGCAGACAGAACAGCCTACCAAGACAGATCCTCCATGTATTTATTCCATTAATACGTAACTAAATATTGCATATTTATAAGCTGCTCCCATTGGTCTGCAAAGTTATTGTTTCAGGTGCAGGAGAGGAGAAATTAGGTTATTTTGTGAGAAATACATGAGAACAACTGGCTAGCTACCTTCTCAAATATTGCATTAGAAGTAAAAATTCATTCCAGCTCCTATCATTTGACAAAACGTTTTTTTCCGGAGAGTATGGCATTTCTTCATTGCCTGCCCTGAACTACCAGTATCACCATTTTCTCTGACAATAGTTTTTACATGTCGGTTCAGAAACATCAGCATTCAAAAGCAGGAAAAGTTATACATTTTTGTTATAACAGAGTGCTCAGTCAGGGAATGTAAGTTTTATTTCCAGATCTGCTGTGGATAAAAATCCCTCTGGCAAATCCTTCAACCCTTCTGGTCTTTCAGTTTCCCTCTCTATAAACAAAGAATGAGCTATTTCTAAATCACTGTGAGAAGCCAGGATGTACTTTTCTGTGTACAAAACCAAATTTTTTTTTTAATGTGATCAGCTATTGCTATCTGCTATTACAGACTACATATTATGAATTGAAAGATACAAATGCCTCTGTGCCACTGTTTAGATGTAAAATCAGAAGTGTCATAACCCAATGTTAATTTGTATATGAGGTATCTGAAATTTGTATTTCAAAAGGAAGGTAGAACATCTGAAAACACCTGATAGCCATTCTGTACCTCCTAACAGTTCCCCCCATTTCTCCTATTCCTACATGTACATCAAAAATAGAAAAAAGGAAGAGAAGCAAAAAAAAATAATGACAAGTGTTTCTAAAATCAAGAAAGCTTCCCACTGATTTCAACAGATTCAGCTTATGACTTTTTAGGTTTAATGAGAACCATTTTGCTCTATAAGCCAAAAGAAAAAATTCAGAGTTAATCATTTCAGAACCAGTTTTACTTTCTCAAGCAAAAGAGTGATCGTGGATTTATTAAAAAGATGTAATCTTATTTTTATAACAATTTTTTAAAAAAATTAACTAACCTATTCTTTGCATCATTGTCATGTCTTCCTTTTAGATAAGCAGGTTGTATTCCACTTTATGTCATTACTCACAGACATCCAGCAATGTGTTGAAGTCCATATTTCCAAGTGGAGAAAAACACTCCTCATAATTTAACTTTTTCATCTTTATTTGTCTGCCATCAGTTTTCAAAGAATTAAAAAAAGAGATGATCACAGTGCTGGCTTTGTTTCTATTAGACATCCTCTCTCAGATGCTGGGCCTTTTGATACTTGGTATGCAATATTAAGACAGTTCTCTCACAAAGCAGGAAAACATTGCAAATCTTTGCGAAAATGTTTAGTCTTCGAACTTTCCACTAACAATAGCACCAGAAAAAGACTACAGAATAAACTTGTTTCTGCCATAACTTAAAGGGATAGCTACAAAGTTAAATTAGGAATGGGTTTGGCCCCAGAACTTAGACCAGCATTTTCCTAATGGATCCTGTAACAAACACAGCATCCAGATTTTCTTGTTTTGAGCAGATGTTTTCCATTCCTTTGCATACAGGGGCACCAAGAAATATGATGCCATTTTTTAGACCATCCACAGTAACTCTTATATGAACTAAGGATACATCACTAACCTTGGCTTCTAAATATTCACATCTGTTTTAAAAGGTCAATGCAAGGATCACCCACTTAGCAGAAAGGGTGGGTTCTGCTATCTGCACAAGAACATTGTTCTCCATTTCGTGCGACTTTAAGCTGAAGGGAGGAGGGAGGCACAGGTTTCTTGTCACCAAGGTCGCATCACATTGAGCCAAGCAGAGTCCCCTCCACAGCAGCCATCATGAAGCTGTTAGCGAGGAAATGCACCACCAGTTTTGCTCAAACAGCATGGCAGAGAGGATGTCAGGAGGGATACCTCTAGCTGCCTCTCGGTCAGTGAGATGGCAGCTCTAGGTGCAAAAAATCTGGAGTATATTCTAAGAGGGAATATTCTCCCTTCTGGGAATGCCCCTTATTTAGCTACCAGGTTCTCATAGCTTTTGCTGAGTGAGAAACCACCCACCATTTATTCTGTGGGATTTGCAAAAGCAAAATGAATCTCAGAGTTTAAAAAACCAAAAGGGTCAAAAGCTTTCTGGGGATTTTTTGTGCTTTTTTTTTTAAAAAAAAAAAAAAAAATCAGCGCAGAAAGCCAGAAACTGGTACAGAATTATTTCTTTCCAGTGGACGATATCAGACTTTCTTTATTTCCAGAGCACCCAGAAAAGCACCTTTGTTTCCTCATCACCAGTCTTTCCAATTTAGACACCTACATCTTTCTGGCAGAAATCAACTCCAAAAGGAGAGCAAGGAAGGACCAGAAAAGGAAATTTTTCACACCCTACACATGTTGCAGTCAGAAACCAACTTTCCCTTCCCAATAATTTCCAGTTTGCCTCACTAGCCATAGTTTTCAAGTGCCACCATAGTTTTAAAATATTTGTGCTGATTTACAAATTTAGAACATGTAATTCCCCTGATTTCTCCTCTTAGAAGTGCTGCTACCAGCTTTAAAGGCAGGATTGCTGGTTGTAACAACCACTACTTAACCGCCAGCAGCCAGCCTCTGGAGGGACTGGTAACCACCACCTAGGAAGGATTACTCCAGTCCTCTGCAGTTAAAGGAAATAACAGACCTGCTATCATATGAGCTATCATCCTCCTACCTGCTAGAGGAATTGCTCTGAGAGGTGCTAACTACAATTTTTTTTCAACAGAAAAGATGCCTGATATCACACTATTTGGTGCCCTTGCTATATTAAGTATACATAATTAGTTGCTTCATTAACTAGTTATTAACAAGTTCGTTATTTGACACTCCTTACCCAGAATAGAGAGTATAGAAGAAATTAGGACAAAGACCCTTAGTTTGCCTTGGTGCAATTTAGGAAGTGAGGCATGTGGAGGACAGGTGTGTTGCTGGCAGAGAAAGGCAAAGTGCTCTACGGGAAGAAGGTGTAGGAAGAAAAGGAGCAAGAAGTGAAAGACTGGTGATGGTACACTGATGAGGAAGAGGGGAAAACATGACCCTTTCCAAACAATAAGTCCCACAGGGCCAAACCAAAGATGCTTTGTAATATTTCCCCACGATTACACCAATCTGTGTATTGTGCTGGCTCACTGTGGGCATGGGCACAGTGCAAGAAACACAGCCCTTAAAATGCAGGTTTTCTGCTGATCTTACACAAGGAACACCATGGTCAGGCGTGTTACATTCTGATTTCATTTAGGAGGAATAAACTTATAAACTATGGCCAGCCAGCTCAGAGCTGTGCTGCTCCACACCTCACAAGTGACTCAGAGTCATGGAAGCCTGAACAAATAAACAAATAACAGCTGAGGAGAAAAATCAAAGGCACAATGAAGTAATGAAAGTCATGTTTCTTATTGTTTTTCATACAAATCATCAGATGCTGAATCCATCAACCTAAAAAAGGGACAAAAACTTTTGTTCTCCAGGGCTTGGATTAACTTTTTTGTGGTTTACTAATTGTGTTTCTTTTAGTTTTTCTTTGCTTTTTAAATCCTTTTTTATAAGCAGAAAGCAAAGAAAACATCTTGATTTTGCAAGATATTTTCCTCTGAAGGCAAACGAGCTAGTGGCACTTTGCAGTAGATACCAACATTGTCTTTTCTTTCTTGGACCTTTTTCTCTAACTCAGCACTGCTTTTTTTCATATGGTTTTACATCTCCCCTTGGGTGGCTTGGAGATTACAACAGCTGAAGAAACCCTTCCTTCAAAAAGTCATTTTGACAAGAAATGTGTGGGTATATTCCTTCTGCTTACTGATTTGGAAACTCTTTTTTAATTTTGCCTGCAAGAAAATAAGGCAAAGATAAGTTTAAAGAAATATTTGTCCCAAATCAGGTCCAGCCTGTTCAGGTGGCTGCCTAGAACTATTAAGTCATTGCAAAGCTGGTGTCAACAGAGCAAAAAGCAAGTACAGCTTCCCCACTTTCCTTCTTCCAACATGTACACTCAGATTTTTACTGCAATACCACTAGCAGGAAAATAAAAATCAAGCATGTGCTGCAGTTATTGCCATATTTCCTCACAGAAAATTAGCCACACAATTAGCATTAACACAAAATAGAAAGTTCCCATGTGTGTAGCAATGTTAAAACACAGCTTGAAGTGTTAGGCTGCACATAACAATTTTTCAAAAAGCCAGTACCAGTTGTATTAGGGAATTTGGGCCCAACTATCTTCCATTAGTCAATACAAACTACCGGGTAAGTGGGTAAGGATGCAGGATTTGCTTTGATGTTTTCAGTGAAAGGGGTTTTATTGTCAGCATTTCCATTCATGGTTGGAAAAATTTTAAACAGCATTTTCTTGGCAGAAGAAAGGAGTTAAACATTTGGAAAAGAAAAGTAATTTTATTCTGTATTTTGGGGAAAAACAGCCAACAGAACCCACTGAAAACTCATCACTCACCTTTAGGTTAATAAATGGTAGAAAAAGTATTGCAGCAATCAGTTCACCAGAGATATTACTGCTAAGCAGAGGCCAAGAAGTTTATTGCCTGTTTTGTGAAGGTTAGTTCATTGAGTAGCCTGTTGAAAACTGCACTAGAGCTCCAGCTTTTAAAGCAAATACTTTTGCCTGGCAACAAGACCCCTAAGATGCATTTTTCCTGAACTGACTGCTTTAGATTCAAATTCCAGGGTTCCCCTTTCAAAGCATCTGAAACCAGGCTGCAACTTCTCTTGCATACATCTACCCATAAAAAAGAGGGGTCATCCACAGGTTTCTATGGCAGACACAAGGATACCTTCAGCCTTCTGGGATGTGAAGATACATCCACACAGTGCTCAGGGTGGATAACAGTATCATCTGGGATTATAAACAGGAGGATAATGTAAGTGCTTAAGAACACACAACTTCCAGCAGAGATGGAGATGAGAACTAATTACCTCTTTTAATTCCCAATCATATTCCAAAGGATTCCTTTGTGGTCATTCTAAATGAGATATGCAGACATCTATAATTTCTTCTGAGTTCCCCATGAATGTGATGTACTACTATATGAGGACTGCATTATTGCTGAACCTGCAATGATCACCACAAACAGAACTGACTTTATTGAACTGGTTTTGTTACAAATCTTTGCTTTCAGTTATACTGAACTCTCTACAGTTTTTACCTTTCAGCCAGAAGTTTTCCAGCCT
Organism: Falco peregrinus; assembly: GCF_023634155.1. Classification (NCBI taxonomy): domain Eukaryota; kingdom Metazoa; phylum Chordata; class Aves; order Falconiformes; family Falconidae; genus Falco; species Falco peregrinus. The sequence continues at coordinate 41,631,115 of NC_073739.1, read as the reverse complement.
TGCCTTTTGGATTAGTACTACATACTTAGAAAGTTTGATGGAGGAAGTGAATAAAACAAAATCCTCCCACATACTTAGCAACAAAAGGGAAGTAGAAAACCATACACTTGCCTCAATCACATGCAACAGTCATGGATTAATTTTACAAAGCTCTTAAGAAGGTAAAAAAAGACAAAAGAAGAGAAAACCAAAAAAAGTCTAAAAAACCAAAAGTCAGCATACAGCAGGGAGGAAGTTAAATAAGTGATACCACACATTTGAATGTTGGGTGAACGTTAGTTTAGTGTTATGGAAAAAACAAACACTCAGAATTCCTCTGGAGCACCATATTCCGGGCATGAGTTGTACCCCCATTTCCTCTATCATGCCTCAGGGGAGCAAGGTAGAGCAGATCCCAGCTCCTTTGGCTTCCCATCCACTCCAAGAGTACTTCACCTGTGGCCCTCCCAGGGGACTGCCACCATGGCACATTCCTGGAGGATTCTCAGGTCCCAATTCACTTTCCTTTCCTACAGACAGACCTATTTTGGGAGTATTACCATGCAGCAAGTGCAGCCCCAAGGGCCGCCCGGTTGGTAGCAGCTCCCCAGGAAACAGGGCACTAATAAGACAGTTCTTATGGCAGTCCCCTCATCCAACAGGCGGGTCACCTGGTCCACTTGCCACTCTCCTGGCTGAAGGCGCTGGGTTATTGCAGCTTGTCTGGTAGTTACTGTAGCCCTTCTCACTGGCATTTGGCTTGAGACTACCAATTTGCTTCCCAGCATGGGATTACAAACAAGCCAATGCGTTATATCAACTCTTCATAATTGCTGAAAACAGCCAGCTGTCCATACCAATGAACTACATTAAAAGGGTTTTTAGTTCATCAACAATTCCCTGAACTAACCAGACAGCTTCTTTTGTTATGCCTGAGCACAGCTCACATAACAGTGCGATATTGTTGATTTATAATGAAGGATGTTATAACTCTGCCCTGCATAGATGTATGCAGCTCATTTGCATAGGGAAAACAGTAGCTGGTACTGCACTAACAAATACAACTTTTTCTTGGCCTACAGGGTCACTCAGTATTACATTGAAGAAGGCTGAGTGAGACAATCAACATGAATTAACTAACAATTAAGTAAAATTATTAGTGAAATAAACTGGGCCAAATCTTCTCTCTGAACCACACCTGAATCAAATTTCTTTCAGCTGAGAAATACTTAGATCCCACAAGTTGCAACTTCTTATTTGGAGATCCTGCTGTTCAAAGATGATCAGATGATCAGAAATTTACCAACGGTGCTTTTCCGCATCAGAAATTACCAACTGCTTAAAATGGCAACATTTTACAGAAATATTCTAACACCTGTTTTCATGAAGAAGAGAAGGAGAAAGTATTCCCAGTAACATTCTTTTGGACAACTTCAGAATGGAGCGATTTGGGTTTTCATTTTGAAAAGAATTTTTGTGTTAGCCTCACTTTAAAAAATTATTTGCAGAGTGTTGGCATCTTGTTTTGATTACCACAAAGGACATTTTTCATGAGAGTTGTTTTCAAAACTTTCTGTTAAACTTGTAAAATTTGCCACCAAATAGACAGTCTGCTTCCTATACAGTCATTGTCACTAAGTCTATTTTCTGTTGTACAAGGAATCTATCTCGTGAAGGACTGAACTGAATTACAACCCATGGCTGGGAACCACAAAGGTTACATAACATAAATATTCTACAAATTTTGTATTCATGTGATAACATGATCACTTTCACATTAGATGCAAACTTCTGTGATTTTAGTTTTTTCCTCCTTTATTAATAAAGTCCTGCAAAGATGTTATTTGTGGCTATACCTCGTTGCATCAGATTAGTATGTTACTTTGTGCCCGTGAGTCATCCCAGTGGGTTAAAATGATGCTGCTTCTGTGAATGTTCTTGAAGAACAGAATAATAGGAGCCTGTAGGGAAATTTGGTGTCCGTAAAACCCTCAAAGTCAAAGAAATGTACTGATGGGCACATCTTAAAATGCTTCTCTGCTACATTTAAAAACACAGTACTTGCACAGAAGGATGTTTTTTATTCATTGATTTGATAAAACAGACTAAATATCTCAGAAAGTGGTGAAGAAAATCACACAACTGCAGTACAAGGGGTATCAGCTTCTGTTAACAGTTATAGCTTCATTTTCTTTCTAGTTTCTCTTGATATACAGTGATCAGTTTTAAAACCAGTCAGATTTGCTTTCATAAATAAACATATATTCCACTATTTCCTTCTATTTACTTCAAATAGCCAGAGTTGAATGCATGGTAATAACTGAAAAGGGAAAAATAATTAAAAAAAAAAAATAGAAGGATATCTGTTAGAAAAAAGAGGTTATACGACAAGTGCTATATGTGGTTTCGTGCTAGTGAATATGTCAGGTATATTGCTAGCCAGCTGCACCTGGGATCTCAAACCTTCAAATTCATTTTAGTGGCCAGACCCTCTTTTTATGGTCTCTCCTCACACCTGCACACATGTCCAGCCTCACCCATCCAAAAATGAGGTTACAGGCATTTCTGAAGTCTTTCTTGCTTACCAAGATCTACGGTCCTGAGACAGAGCAAGGTTAGTATTGGTATCCGAACCCAACAATAACCACAAGTAATAATTCTTTAGTTTGGGAGACATTCTCAGTACAGAATCAAAACCAGAGCAGCTCAATGAACTGCAGCATATATTTGCCAAGTAGTTCTGTCGGTCCGTCCCCTGATTGTCAAAAAGCCCAACAGAATGATAAAGTAACCCATGACAGACACAGTCTGACCTCAGGTGGATCAGTGCATGCCATAGACGGATCAAGGCAGTGCTCTCATGAAAATTTAAAGGCTACAGTTTCTTGAATTTGCCTTTCTGAATGCAGGAAGCTGCCATAACTCCTGGTGGTCTCTGCAGAGACAGCTTATCATCACATACATGCAGGCAATAGGCAATTCTGGCATTTTTTTCCCAAGTATTTGAGGGAATGTTCCCTTCCATTTACCATAAAACTAACAAAATAATTCTAGGGAGAATTTTTGACTCACAGTAGGCTACAGGTTTTGCTAGACAAATTTCAGCCCTCCCTAACAAATTCAGCCTTGCAGTTTTGTCAGTTGGCTTTACATAGCTAAGAGTGAATCACTGGGTTCAGTTCATAAGCTGATAGGGAAACATCTAAAAGGGATAGCAGTTTACCTAAATGCCAGATGGTAATAAAGACTGTAAATGAGTTGTCAATTTTAGACAGAATGGATCATAAAGACTGTAAATGAGTTGTCAATTTTAGACAGAATGGATCACACGCTTCACTGGATTGCACATCTGTACTGAAATCCTGCAAATGGTCAGGTGGAACAGCCAGCTTTTGCTTCAAGACCTATGTGCAAATCACTCCTTCCTGGTATCAGATGTGGTTTGCTCCGGAATCCCCTGTCCCAAGTGCAACATAAAAGTAGCTGCTAAATGAGGGACAGAGCCTTTCTACCCACTCATATTATCCATCGGAGATAATTACTGTCTTGTCTGTAAATGAGTAAATTTTTTCTGGGTTTCATGCTCTTCCAAGGGCTTACAGCTGCAATGTCACAACCAGCATCTCTGACTTTCCTGTATTTACTGTTAAATTAGAACAGCAATCCTGCATCAGTCAGTCAGGAGAAGAAACATTATAAAAGAGAATATTTAACACATGCAGGAGGAGTGACAAGAAAGAGAACATAGGGAAGTTAATGAGGATAGGTATGCACAGTTTATGGAGCTGTGTGAAATAACCAGATTCCATAGACCTACAAAAGCTGTGGTAACCTTGATAATCCTTTTCAAAACACAAATACTTTCAGCCAGTCCTGAAAAACATATTCTTAGTGAATCTAGAGCAAACTGAAGCAATTCTCATTTTGCAGTACATTGCAAATACCCAATGCTGTTTTCCTTGCTCTGTGCAGTTGTTTTATGAATTATGACTCAGATGGTGCAGTGTCTGCTGATAGTAAAATAAATTCTGCTCTCATGAGAAGGCTTAACATAACATGGTAGGGTTACAGGATATTGCTCAGGCCCAGGGCATATTCCATTATGCAATATAACCACCCACAAACCTCTGAAACTTCTTCACATGCATTATTATTATGAAGCATTTGCAATGGGGCTTATTTCTCAGATAGCAGGTCTGGCAGCTTACTAGATTAAACAAAGTCTTTCTGCAGTATCCTTTCTGGTCAATCAGAGACTTTGAAATTCTTACCACCTGCTATTGTCTGGGGTCATGATTGCTCACACACAAGCTGTGCGCAGGTTTCGCTGTGCTGTTCTCCCCATGACAACCCTGAGGCCAAAAATGAGTAAATGAGACTGTTCCTGGAAGCGAACCAAGTAGTTACTAGGGTGTAAACTGAAAAATAATTAAAACAGTTAAAGGCCAGTATAAGAAAAGATACACTCAACAGGTGTTGAGAATGCATAGCTCTGAGCTGTTAACATCAAAATCTATGAAGCTGGTGAGAGTTATGGGAAGTGAATGTGACACAAGCAGAAAACCTGAATATGTATCACAAAGTCATGCTTTACAGTACAGGATCAGACTAATACCTTTCTGACTCCTGTGGTCTCCTGCAAGAACAGCTGACTTGAAAATCCTTCATATTTGTGAGAAGAACTTAGAGACAGTTCATAGACTGCTGTGAATGGTGAGGATTACTCAGCTGCATACCCCAAAATAGACTAGAGGGAGATGTGGTGTTCCTCCTGCCACTCCGACATGCTGGATCTTTGGCTCTCAGCATTTCCTGCGACACCAGGACACTCCTTTTCCAGGAGTGGCTGAATAACTTTGCACCGCACAGGGCCGGCTGCAGCCCTCAGCTTTCAGCGGGGGCCACTGGCTGTTGCTGGACAAGCAGCGACAGCAGCCTGAGGCTGGCCCCTGGGCACCCGACACAGCCCTGCACTGCCCCCAGAGACCAGCCAGGCAGATCTCCAGGAGTCACCTCTCCCTTAAAGGAAATCCTTTCAAAGAAGTGAGGAACAGCAACGGAACGTTGCTCTCTGACTATACCTTCCCTACAAGGATCACCAGCTAATATGTAACTTCCCAGGTTTAGCAGTGGGATCCTTGGGTCCCAGCGCTCTCCATGCAAGCAAATGGCACCTTTGCACCCTGCTTTGCACCTTTGCCATTTCTGCAGAGTTTCCTTGTGGCAGAGAGGGACTGCGCTGGGGAAAGTCCTGCAGAGACCGTGTGGTGGTGGGGGTGGTGATGGTGAGGGCTGCTGGGGAACTGACAGCAACCATCTGCTGAAGAGGGGTCTTTCCCGGGTTGGGAGATGAAAAAGCCAGGGCCAAGGATGGACC